>NW_027526203.1:400270880-400620880 GCF_048455015.1 Haemaphysalis longicornis
AAAAGTTGCGCCCCAGTGACTCCTGCGCAGGGTGTTTGTTACTCTTGTTGCAGAAATCAAAAACAAGAAATCTACTACAACGAAGACTAATGTTATTGTTTTGCTTCAGGGAATGGGGCGAGTTGGTTGAAAATAATGAATCAGCATCTTCTGCCTCGGACGGCCTCTTCGCGAGGTTCGGGACGCTGCTGCCAGAACCGTGGCTCGCGGCGCTGTCTCAGAGTGTTGCCCCGAGCCACGGTGACAGGCCATTGTCATCAGGGTAGCGGAGACCCGGCAGGGCCGACTCACTGTTCCGTCCCAGGCGCCGTCGGCGGTAATCCCTCGACTGTCAACACGGCGGTCCACGTGCGGCGCCCGCTGTGCTCGCCGGCGCCCAAGCCACGGCGGTGCAGGGAAGCAGCGTCCCGCGCTAGCGGCGGGCTGTCTGGTTCTCTTCCGACCGCGGTGCGAAGCCGCGCACCGCCGAGCGATATGGCTACTGGGCGGCTGATAATGAACGCGCGGCCCGATCACGTTGCGGCGGCGCCAGCCTGCGCTCGGTGGCGAGTGCCAGCCGGCCGCTCCTCCCGCTGCCTGGTGACGTCGGCCCGCTGCTGGCGCCGCGTGACGCCTTCTTGGGCGAGGAGCGAGCGCGGCTGTTGGGCTGCAATGCGCACGCTCGGCACCGTTGCGCGCTCACTCCCCGCACCGGTGTAGCGGGAGTGGCAGCCGTAGTCCGCGCTACGAGCAGGCTTCGCTGGTCCTGCAGGTCCTACCTGGTCAGCACGCATGTCCACTGCTCGGGAGCAGTGATATGGGCAGAAGAATACGAGACGAGTGGTAGTGGCTGCAGTGTTGCAGTCAGGGTAGTTGCACGTAAAACTGCTGGGGTAGGTGTGGGACGGGATGGTGCCGTTGTAGCATGTGTGAAAAAAAAAAAAAAGTGGAAAGGCCAATCTGGATGATTGTCACCAAATGTTGCCCTTAGATAGCTGATAACTTTCTATATATAAAGGGCTACTTGAACAGGGCTAGTATTTCGATAAGTAGCTACTTACGAAAAACATCTAATTTGAGCGGTTGAGAAAACATCTGCTGTCGCGGTCAACCTATAAGTATAAACAGAAGATCGTCTGCAGTTGATGGCTGCTACCCCAAGATCATACATGTCCTTCCGGGCACCGGGCATATGTATTTGACGACCAGTGACACGAGCCGAGAGCTGCCTAGAGACCTACGTTCCTGTCACCAGAGGCATGAAGATGGTTGGCGATGGCTCTTCCGTAAATCAACAAGTGGCCCGGGAAACAAGTTGAGGGGAGCAAAAACACCGCGAAAAGCGTTTGCTTGTTGAGTAACATTGCTATGAAATAGAAACACGCTAGGAAGGAAATAGAATTCTAAGAAATTGGTAGGAAATAGAAATCTAAGAAGTTACTTCAATATCAAAAACTGAATTACTGCGTCCCTTTTTTATGTTTTTCTCTCCTCATTATTTCTTTTAAATCTTTTTAATCTAGGAACATGTTCTCGAACATTTTTCGTCTGCTTTTCTGCCGGGCCAAGCCGGCCGTTGCTAGGCGGTGTTCATTTCGCAAAAATCCACGGAAACAGTTTTTTAACCACTTCAGCATTGATTAAAATGAATAAGCAAACACAACTGCCCGATTTTTTCTGTAGTGGGAACGATAAAGCATCTAAATCGTGATCAACTCGAGTAGAACCACGCGCAGCTGTTGGATTGCTTGTCTTATCGGACGTTCAGGCACGAAATATATAAAAAAAAGAACCAGGTTTCGGTTGTTCACGCTGATCTGATCTGATTATGAGATTTAACGCGCCGACGTTACAGAGGGGGTGAGGTGCGCCGTAATGGAGGGCTCCGGCTGAATTTTGACCACCTGAGGATCTTTAGCGTGCGCCGAAATTTCGAACACACGGGCGTTTTCGCGCCGTAGTATCTATAAGGCGCGCTGTAAGGGAGGGATGCGGATTAATTCAGATAACCTGAGCATCTTTAACGTGCGCTGAAATCTCGACAGTAGGCTTTGTTGTTTGTCGCCTCCACCAGAAAAACGGCCGCCTCGACAGTATCGAACCCGCGTCCTATGGCTCCGCAGCACAATGTATTAGCCAGTGAGCCACTGCGGCGGGTGGGGACGCACCTGCTTCGCCGTGAACAGTTGATTTCTTTCCAGAGCACAGTGGGCAAGTTTACTGTGAAATGCGACGCAGTTTCCTCCGGACAGTCACTGGTGATTTACGGAAGTGCCATCGCCAACCATCTCCATGCCTTTGGTGACAGGAACGTACGACTTCACGCAGCTCTCGGCTCGTTTCACTGGTCGTAAAATACATATACCCGTGCCAGGCAGTACATGTATACTCTGGGGGTAGCATCCATCAACGGCAGACGACCTGAACGCCTGTTTATACTTCAAGGTTGAGCGCTATAGCAGATGTTTTCTTCAGCGCACATACCGACATTTTCAGGACCGAGGTGGGAATTGAAATCACGGGGAAACCGTCAAAAAGATTCAGATCCATCAGCTTAAACTCTTTTATATAAAAGTTATTTACCAAGGTATAATGGTTAATCGCATAAGTGACACCACAGATTTCGAACAACGGGCGAACAGGCTGGATTTAGGTAAGGCTACTCAACAATGGTCAATCAATGTAGTCAGTCAGGTCAGTCAGGTTCATGTAGTCAGTCAGATAATATAGAGAAATCTGTGGAGTGTAAAGAACCCTCAACATTACATTCATAGATTACGGAAAAGAGTTTGATTCTGTAGACCCCGCCGCAGTACTGAAAGCCTTTATGGACGGGGAACAGAGAAGACGTACATAAAAGGCTTATGGAGGACTTATACAAGGGATGCACGGGCGGGATATTCCTTCACTGGAAGAATGAAAAGTTCCCAGACAGGAAGGCCATGAGACAGGGAGACACTACCTCGCCAAAATAGTTTACAGTCTGTTCGAAAGATGTATTCAGGAAGCTTGAATGGTGTAATTCAGGGGTAGAGGTAAATGGAGAATATTTGAGCCATCTGTGCATGACCTTGTCTTGTTCAGTGAGTCTGGAGAACACCTGCAAAAAATGCTTAAGAAGCTGTACTTGGAAAGCTCACTCAAAGGACTGAAGATGGGCACGAAGAAATACACACGCACAGAAAGCCCCACCTTTATCGTAGGTAATAAAACACCCGAAGAGGTGAATGAAGATAACTACCTTGTACAAGTTGCCATTGCTAATACGGACCGCGCAAAAGAAATCCAGCGTATAATAGATATGGTCTTGGCGCAATTAGGCACGCAGGCTCACATATCGAACAGTGAGCTCCCTCACACCACTGAAAAGAATAGTATTGCCAGTATTGCTTGTATTCACTAGCGAGGCGCGCATGCAGGCAACCGTGTGAGTGCGCCGTCACTCGTTACGTCGGGCTCCGCGGGATGGCGGTACTTGTCCGTGCTAAGCACATGACTGTGTTGCACGTTAACAAACTGTACGTCAACGAACGCAAAGTATTGCCTCGAGTCCAATGTGAGCGCGGTTAATGAAATCTATGTTGACACCACCGTATCGGGTTGAAACGGAGCAGACGACGCACGCCGGTGTTTTTTTTTTTTTTTGGGGGGGGGGGGGGGGTGCGTGCGGACGCAGTGGGCCAAGCCGCGCCATATTTGTGCGCATCGGCCATGTCTGTGGCCGTTTCGTTTCCAGTGTTGCGAAGCGAAGAAATTGACAGCTAAACTCTTCAACGAATACCACCTATATACATTCAAGCGAGTGCGTACTGCCAGTGATGGCTTATGGGCAGGAGAAACTTGGCGCCTTGCTAAGCGTCTTGACGGCAAACTTAGATGACCCCAACGAGCAGTGAAAAGAAGGATGATATGAGGTAGCTCTTATGGATATAGGAAAGGATCATCGCATATATCAGAGAACCAACTCAGGCGGGAGGCATCATAGCTGGAATTAAAGAGGAAGAAGAGCACCTGGGCGGGGCACGCAATGCGGCGAAATGACAACCAGGGGACCATCAGGGTAACTGAGTGGCTATTGAGAGTGTGGACTAGAAGTATAGAGGAAGACGATAAACTTCATACGGGGATGAAATCAGGAAATTCCGAGGCAAAGAATGGGCTAGGCCATCGCAAGACAGGGAAGAGCTGGAGGAACGTGGTGGATACAGGCATGGTGATGACGATGGAAATAACAACAACACTAATAAAAATAATCATCAATAAATCATTTATTTGCGTGCCCAGGAACAGCCGGGAGGCCTTTGTGCTGGCGCACGGAAACAAAAACACACTAAACATGATGTACACATCTCTCAAAGAAAAAATAAGAGGAGAATAGTAGTGGTTACACACGAAGAAAATTACAAATTTTGACCTAAACACACACAAACACACACACTTACAAACACCCATTCATACACTCAAGTAACGCCTAACATTGAGGCATATCCAACAGAAGCAAACAAGACAATTAAAAAGTCAACGAAAAGAAAAGAACGAAATGTTAGCTTAGGCTAAAGTCACAGAATGAAATTCAATCAGGAGTATGAGCACAGGAGTAAAAGACTAATAATAATAATAATAGTTAATAATAATAATAATAATAATAATAATAATAACAGCGAACTCCCGTTAAGACGAACTTGAAGGTACATTGATAATTTGCTTGTCTTATCAGAAGACTCCCCCCCAAAAAATCGGCAACATGCCCAGGTGTACGCAAATTACTTGCTTCAAGACGGTGAATGAAGTAGACATACAATGGAGGGAAACGAAAAAATTACGCCCACCTCCCCTCGCGGGAACCCTGGTGTGATGCGACGCTGAAGGGGGTTCCATTGTGCGTTTCCGTTGGGTCGATTACTCGAATTGCGTGAGCAATCGTCGGGTAATGCGAGAGAGATAGAGCGAGAGCAAGCGTAGCGCGGACGACCGTCGACTGAGAGACCGGCCGGAGCGCGGCACTCCGCTTATATGCGCAGCGCGCCCGAAGGAGAGGAGACCGCGGAGCAGGGATGCCAGGTTCTCGGAGAGTAACCCGCCAAATTTTTTTGCGCCGCATAGCCCAAAAGTAGCCAAATGTTGACATCTTGAAATAGCCCAAATAGCCAAAGAAAAAAACTTCACACACAATTCATTTGAAACGTTTCTTCAGATGACTACTGCTAAAAGTTTGACATATTTACAGAATGAGTGCAAGTTATATAACCAAACATCAGTTTGGAGTACAAACAGCTCCACCAGTGTACATCGCGGTGGTATTGAAACGATCCAAAAAGATGTCTAATGGTGTAAATCCTTACAACAATTTCCACCTCTCGTTAGTCCAAATTTTACATGTAGGATGTTCTGTAAAGTTTCTATGGACATTCGGTTCCGCGAGTCCGTTTTTGTTAGAGTGACTTGACTGAACACTCTTTCTACTGCAGCATTGGACTCTGGCAGCGTGAGCAGTGAAATGGCTAGTTGCGACAGCAACGGAAGCATTCGGGCACCAGCGCTGTTTTTGGCATCCAGGACATTTTTCCAAAACACTCTAACATTGTCGTCACGGAGTTCATCAAGCCTACATTGCAGAAGGCAATATTCGGACTCCATTGCAGAAATACTTGGAGGCGAAATAAATTTCGCAAAAGCTTTGAAAAGAGCATCAAAAGAGAGCAGTGCAAGAGGGTGAGGTCACCTAACAGTTTCATATTTGACGGGAGACGCTTCAAGGTGCTTTCCACACATGCTATTATAAATTCACGGAACCGCTCAAGAATGGTGTTCTTCCTCTCGTCGCTAAGGGAAGACTTTTCCAGGACGTCACGGAAAACTCTTCCCAGCTGGCAGGCTCGAACATGCATTCAGCTTTGCATGTTTGGCTGTCACGTTCGGAGTACAAAATCGCGTGAACGCTCCGAAAATAAATTAGACGAAAGTCAGCGCCTGTCTGTGTCCCTGTGTGTCTAGTTTTTCGTGTCGTTTATCCGCGATGTTGGCAATGGTTTCAAGACCACGAGCCAAATTAACGAGCTCGCACCACATTCCTGCTGTGACTAATTCGTTTACTCTTTTAAGTGCAATGCACTTCTTAAAGGGACACTGAAGTGAATTTGTCAAGCTCCCGTTTTTGCTTGCACTGCGTAGACTGGCTCAAATTAGCACACTTTTCATCGTTTATCAGGTTGACAAATCGGTAATTATTTTACAAAGCGCGAAAGAAGAAAAACTACCATGCGCGGTTTGCGGCGGCCGCACCAACTAAGGCTGTGACGTTGAGAGGAGGGGCGCCGTGATTGGACGATGCCCAAGGTTAGCAATCACACAAGTTTCGGTTTCGGTTTCGGTTCTGTAAAACATAACCAATGGCTTTGTTGGATGGGCATTCTCAATATCTCAGTAATCATCGTACCGCGCTTCTGCCATGTTGTCGGCTGTAAAATGCACAAGATAAGCCTCCCAGGACGGCTTGTAGTCGTAGCATTCACTAGCCGAGACCTACGCAGTGCATGAACGCCCTCCGCGTACCCGCAGACGCCCAAATGTCATGCGCTTTTCCCCCATATTTGGAGCTTGCTTCCCTCATGCCTGTATCGTAAAAAGCGTGTTCGCACCAGGCCAAGGGTCTTTTCATTCTGGCCTGTGCCCACTGCCTGCAAGCAGTCGGTGCTTATGGCAACAGCACGCCAACGAGAACTCGCTAGCGCGCCAGTGCCAGCCTGCGCGCGTTTTGTGAACTAGTTCGTGTAGCCATGAACGTTGCGGCCCCAAAAAAGGTGAACTCAATATAGAAAACATCGGCGGAAAACAAAAAAGTTAACTTACAAAAAAAAAAAGCACGTACCCGCGGGGATTCGAACTCGTGACTCGCAAAACATTCGGGGTGAATTCCTAGCGCCCCAGACTGCTAGGCCACGGAGCTTTTTTTTTTTTTTTTTTTTCTGAAACAATAACTTTATTTACACATAAATATACACGTCATGCCGAGTGTTACACATGGTTCAGGAGCAGGTCTGACAGTGGATGTGTCGGTTACATGTTTGGCGGGCAAGGTGACAACGAACGTGAAACCAGGAGAAGCAAAAAAAAAAGGGGCAAAGAGACACGAAACAAAAATAGGAGGACAATGAGAAACAGCAGCACAGGCTCTACAAAAACAAAGGCTAAAGGAATTGTGTGTGTCCTATGGCTGGCGCTATCTCTCCTGTTTCTCAAAGGAGGACTTGGTCAACGTAGATACGCTGGCCCGTTGAACGCTCCAGCCCCCCCCCCCCCCCCCCCCCCTTTTTTTTTTTTTTTTGGGTTAGGCGTTTCCCTGCCTGCGCCTTTCCTCATTTGTTTTGTAGCGCTTCAGCGCATGGCTGCCTCGGGCGAGCTTCCTTCGCAGTTCCAGGTCGCAGTCAGATGTGCCCAATGCGCTGACCGTCCATTGGACCTCCCGCAGAAAGTGTCGCCATGCGGGTTGTGGGTGGAGGGCGCACTCCGCTGCATCTACCCTCGCTTTCCAGAGGGAGTGAAGTCCGATGGCTAGGACACAATCACGGAAAGCGGGGTGCTCTGTGTCCACACACAGGAACTTGAGGCCCGGCCAAGTGACGTTCCACGATGTTCTGAAGCACGCTTGTATTTCGTGCCAGAAATACATCGCCGTGTTGCAGTCAAGGAATGCATGTTCTGCGGTTTCCGGTTTGCCACACAGGAGGCATCCGGCGCCCCAGGGGAGGAAGAAGCCCCGCTCCTGCTGACGCGCCATGACTGGCAACACTGCCGCGTGGAAACGGAAGAAAAAATCTTTTGTGCCGACTGGGATGGGGGATTGCCTGACTCGCTTGAGAACATCGCCTCCACCATGAGGGACCGGTGGCTGACGGTACAGGGGTGGTGGCAGTGTCTGAGCAACTAGGTCCCAGTATAACTTTCGCGGCTTCACAGCGAGCAGGTATTCCCAAGAAAAACGCGTCTGAAGTGAAGCCACCGCGCTCGCTATCTCCCTGTAGAACCCGGTGGTGCGAGAGCCGTGATCGACAGGCGCTGATGTGGCAAGCCACGGCCGCAAGTGAAAGGAGCCCATGCATTGGATGGCCGCCTGAAGAAACGGGTCGACCTGGTCGCGGAAGAAAAGGAAGCGCTGGACTACGAGCTTGAGTTCTGCGTTTATCAGTCCAATGCCACCCCCCTCCACGCTCCAGAAGAGATTGGTGCGGCGCATGGGCTCGTATTGCGACCGCCAAACGAACACTGCCCACGACCGGTGTAGCCTCTGTATCGAGCCGGCATCGATGGTGGTAATGCGCGCTGCGTACAGAATTGCGGGGTAGGCTACCATGTTGCACAAGAGGGACCTTGCATAAATGGATATGTTACGGTTCCTCCAGGGGTGAAGCTTCCATTCGGCCGCGTCAACTTTTGATTTCCATCGAGGCGCCACTGCCTGGCCCACTCCGATCTTTACCCCTAGATATGTCTCAACGCGGTCCGACCACCGCATGTTGAAGCACTTGCGCGGCTTCCTTTCCCAGCACCCCAACCAGGCTCCCTCGGATTTTTCAAGGTTCAGCTCTGCACCGGAGAAACCGCAGAACTGATGTGCCAGTCGGAGTACTTCTCCGGCTTGGGCAGCTGTTGTGCAGATAAGGGCAACGTCGTCGGCATATGCCAACACTCGGAGTTCCCGTCCGCCCATAACGAGTCCTTCGATTTTGGTGGACGCAGCAACCATGCGACACAGCGGCTCCAGGTAAAGAGCAAAAAGTAGTGGAGACATTGGACAGCCTTGGCGGACAGAGTTGACGCGAATGCTTTGCTAATATATGGTATATATTGTACAACCGGTTTACACTTTTATTTAATTTTGGCATTTCAAGCCGCTTAGGTGACTATTTGTTGTACTGCGATCGTGCAGTAAGCGTCGCCCGAGTTTCCACAGTAGCTCACGTCTAGCAATTGCATTTCGTAGACGGAAAAGCGTTCGCAGATGCGTAGTCGTGCTGCTGACCGCTGTGCTTGTTCGCCCAGCGCAAAAAAGTGCTTCCCGCGCCCTAGTTTTACGCTGTACGGTAAAAATATCAGTTGATTTTATTTGCTTAGTACCTATATTGACTTCGCTGACTCTTCTCCCGCCTTTAAGAGGCCTTATATTTTCCTACTGGCGTACCAGTCAGCGAAGCGTCGCATGTGCAGCGCTTGTGTGAAGCGACCTTGACTTGGAGCTAGATACAGTGTACAAACAAACCAAGTAAAGAAAGGCACATTCTTCCATTCACAAACGTGTCCTGGCTTCGTTTCAACTAAGCGAACGAATTGCGACCAAGCAATTTTTTTTAACGTCCTTGATTGCGACCCGCCGGCGGCCGGCGGACGAAACGCTGGGCCGACTGACTCTGTCGGCCGGGGAGCCGTGCAGTAGCGCAGCCGTGGCGCAGCCAATTGCCAGCTCATCCCCTCCTGACGTCACACGAAAACGCCACAGAAAATGGGCGAGCGTAAAGAGAGGAGGACAGCGTTTTCGAATTAGTTTTTCTACTAAATAAAATCGCGTAAACGCGCCTAGAGTGGTCGAAACATGGCCTGGGGACTCCGGACTACAATTTGCGCTAGTAATCCCGCAATGTTTACATATCACTTCAGTGTCCCTTTAAGCGACCCTGAACCTGCGTCCACCGGCGATGTCCGCGCACGTGGAGATGGGCGCGCGCAGCCTGGCCGCTGACATAGCTCATACCCACGTGGGGGATTGGCCAGGAATCTCCTCGTCTTCCTTGGCAACGGGTGGAGATGGGCGCGCGCTGCCTGGCCGCTGACATGGCACATACCCACGTGGGGGATTGGCCAAGAATCGGGCGTGAGAAGGGCTAATGCACCTGCTTAAAGGAGTACTGACACGAAATTTCAAAGCTGAGATCCGCTCTAGCAATCAAGTACAACACAACACAAATAGGTGTCTGTGAATAAATGCATCTTTCTTTCTTTGTAGTTGTGTGTGTGTGTGTGATCTCTCTTTCGCGAACATTACCGAACCGCGCAAATTCAACTCGTGCATTCGCACTTTCACATTCTTCCCCTCGGGGAAATGCGGGGAATTTTTCTTGCGAGCCGGCCCAAAAGTGGTGGGTCGACAAGTCTGAAAAAAGCATTTTTAAGACTTTAGGATGTAATGCAGAATAGCCCAAAAATAGCCAAATAGCCAACGACCAATTTCTCCCGCCAACTACAAACTCAAGTAGCCCAATTTGGCTATTTATAGCCCAACCTGGCATCCCTGCCGCGGAGAGAGAGGGCGCTGCACATGCGCACACCGCGCTTGCGCCGCGCGCAGCGCCGCCCACCGGCGGAGTGAGAGTGCGCTGCGCCACACGCCCGCAGATGTTGGGCGAGAGTGTTCGCTATCGGAGAGAGGAGAGGGGGTGAGCGGAGGAGAGACGCAGCTGTGCGGACGCGGACGCCGACGGCGACGGACGCAGGACAGGGCCGCCGACAAGAGATGCTCCTCTCAGCGTCGCATCTACAATAATTTACTTGAGGGCGCAACTAGATAGAAGACTGTCTTGAAGTGCCCTTGCCTAATTTTATCCAGTCCAAGCGGTGACGGAGAGCGTACACCCCCCACCCGCTACACAGAGCTTTCTTGGCGGTGACGCGGTGGGACTCGCGATGCGAACCGACGCGATCTCACATGATACCGTTGAGAAACGGCAATTGTCAGGACAGCTGCCACGTTCGCGAACAGGAACTCTCCGTCGTCGCTTTTTAGATGTGACGCTGAGAGGAGCATATCTTGCCGGCGGCCCTGTCCTGCGTCCGTCGTCGTCGTCGTACGCGTCCGCACAGCTGTGTCTCTCCTCCGCTCACCCCCTCTCCTCTCTCCTATAGCGAACACTCTCGCCCAACATCTGCGGGCGTGTGGCGCAGCGCACTCTTACTCCGCCGGTGGGCGGCGCTGCGCGCGGCCCTGCGCGCTGTGCGCATGTGCAGTACTCTCTCTCTCCGCGGTCTCCTCTCCTTCGGGTGCGCTGCGCGCTGCTGCCGTGCGTGAGAAGCGTGCTGCCGACGCCGAGCTCCGGCGACCCGAAGCAGCCTCCGTCTAAACAACGACGTCTCTCATCATGCACAAAATTACGCCCGCATCCCCTCGCGTGGAACCCAACGATATGATTGAAACGCAATTAACGTTCACTACGCGTTTCAGGCAATTCGACTAATCGACCCAACGGAAACACCCAACGGAACCCCCTTCAGCGTCGCATCACACCAGGGTTCCCGCGAGGGGAGGTGGGCGTAATTTTTTTAAAACTATTTATCCTCCTAGTTTTGCGCCTCTCTCCTCCAGAGCAGAGCGGCCACAGAACTCGCCCTCGCTCTTTTTTTTTCTTTGCTTTGTCGCTGGCTCCTCGGGTTGAAAGGTGGGAGAAGTGGTAGCTTTATCCGCGTGTCTTTTTTTTTTCGCTCCGTCTCTTCCTCCGTGGGGTGAATTCGCTTCACGCTGTGGTTTTCTTCTACTTTTCTTTCCCTCTGGTCGCGTGACGAAAGTTGTTCGTCTTAACTGAAGAGTACATGCAAGACTGTTCGCCTTAACCGGATTTTTGTTTTGTTTTGGGTCTATGGAAAACCAAACAAACGTTCCCACGTTGTTCGGCTTAAGGGAGAATTCGTGTAACCGAGTTCGTCTTAACGGGAGTTCTCTGTAATATCAATCAATCAATCAATCAATCAATCAATCAATCAATCAATCAATCAATCAATCAATCAATCAATCAATCAATCAATCAATCAATCAATCAATCAATCAACCGACCGATCGATTCATAATTAATTAATTAATTAATTATTTTAATAAATAATTTTTATTTCCGGTGCCAAGGAACAACCCTGGGGTCCTGGTGCTGGTACACCATATACAAAACATTCATAAAAACAAAACGAAAATCCAGACGACCCAACACACAAAAATCAGATATATATGACAGAAACAATAAAATAAAAATACTTAAAGAAATCTAAGAAAAAAAAGCAAAAGACAAAAGAATCGTAGTGATGCAAGCTATGAAACGATGCAAGCGAAACGTTCAAGGCACCTGAGAAACAGGAAATATACAAGAAAATATACAATGCACGTGATAGAGACAGAGCATACATATAAAACAAAAGTTCTGGTTTTTGGAACGTTACACTACAATAAAGTATTACCGAAAAGCAACGAGCGATGCTTTTGCGATTTCCCATCTTGTCGAGACCACACAACAAACAACAAGTTTGGCAGAAAATATCGAAAAAACAATGGCAGGAATATAGACATAAATTGTCAGGCCAACAAATCACAAAAATAATTTCAATGATGAACCAGCCGATAAATCAGTCGTTTATTAGTGCGTCCAGGATGTGCTGACGCGGAAAAAAGGGCATATCTCCGAAAAATCTAGAAAATAGGATTGGTTAGTCTGAACGAGAACGAGACACTTTGACATACACACCGACACACACACATTACCCACACACATATGTGAAAACGAGGCATTGCAAACAAGGCATTGCACACATTGCATAACAACATGTTACTGCTAACTGCTCTGGAAACTACAACTGAAAGACAACACGGCATGAATTGTTTGAGTCCATTTTGAGTTTGAGTCCATTTTGAGTTCTGAGTACATTTTGAGTTTGAGTCCATTTTGAGTTCTGAGTACATTTTGAGTTTGAGTCCATTTTGAGTTCTGAGTACATTTTGAGTTTGAGTACATATTGAGTTTTGAGTACATTTTGAGTTCTGAGTACATTTTGAGCTTTGAGTCCGAGTGAGTTCTGAGTTTTGCGTTCAATGTGAGTTTGAGTTTGAGTAAGCGCAGATGTGCTGCTGAGCATTTAGTCTGAGTTTGAGCGAGTAATGATTCGAAAAAAAAATTGTGGGTGAGTTTGAGTGAGCCGCGGCAACTTTGCCGAGGTATGGCCATGGAACAATATTTTACACCATTTTCGGCCAAAAAGGGTGTAAAAAAGTTTAGTGTGTTCTCCTTGTGATAACTTACCGCTGCCACATCTGTGGCTCCAGAGAAGGAACGCGGCGCACTGGCGCAAAACGTGGTCAGCTACACCCGCCGTGGCTACATCGCAGCAGGTGCCGCGGCAGAAGCGATGGCACTGGGAGTTCGACAGGTGCTGGCCAGCGCACGCTGTAGCTGTTGTTGTTGTTCCCTTCATTGTGGCACACTTCTAAGGGTATAATGTCCCTCGCTTTACAAAACTATGAGTTAGAAACGAAAAAAAATGTATGGTGAAAAGAGCGCGCAATGAAACATGAGAATTGGTAAGACAAAAGGTCGATCAATACCACAAGACGGAAGAGAAAGAAAAGTATGCAGAAAATATGCAGAAGGAAAATTCATGGAAGTCCGCATTCACGCCCAAGACTTGAATGGCGAAGCTGTTGTAGGTGAGCATTGCCGGACACATAAGTTTCAGTATCATTGTTTATTGGCATAGTTGCGTTGCTACTAATCGTCGTCTTGTGCATCGAAGAGGTCGTCGTCGTCTTCGCGCGGGTGGTGGAATGCAAAGTCATCCTCAGAATTGTAGACTTCCACCAGCTCAACTGGCGAAGCTTGCGCCAAGTCGCTCAAGGCTTGAAGCATAGCGAAGCTGCAGGATTTCTTTATACGTTAGCAGTGAAGGACACAACACTACGCATTTGTAGAAGTTTTAAATTGTTTATTTAGATGTTCCGTCGCTGCTTTGCACTGTGCTAGAAGTAGTCACCGTCATATACATCCACCTCGCTAAAGAACCTCTTCGTGTGCACCTCCGACATGTGACAAGACATGAGTGTCACCCACTGTCGAGTGTTTTCAGGCGCCGGCCGAATTCAAACTACTCCCGAAGTATTTCGGCGCAACAACATTTGATGCCCTCCAGATTTGCAGTCGCCAAAATCTCAGAATTGTCTCAATGGGTTGTACCTGATATACAGGTGCGGTTATCGATTCCTAGAATCGGTAAAAAATCCCACATGTCGTCTTCGGTCTTAAGACAACTTTCCCTATTTTACATCAGTGAAATGTACGGGGAGGCGTTGCATGTTTTCGTTGACGGCTCGGTCACAGCCTCTTCGTCGGCAGCGGCAGTAATTATGCCTGGGAAGGAACCGATCCAACGTTTCAAGATTGCTCACAGGACTTCGTCTACCGCAGCAGAACTTGTCAGTTTACGAGAAGCGCTCCTTACCATTTCTTGTGAAAGGCCACATCAGTGGACTATCTTTTGTGACCGAAAACCAGCGCTGCAGGTACTAAGGTACCCAATGAAGCGAGGCGCATATGATCAGCTGACCACTGATGTCGCTATCCTGTTTAAAGAGGTGAGTTAGAAGGGCCACACGGTGATGCTTCAGTGGATTCCAAGTAACTGTGGCATCGCTGGAAATGAGTTGGCGGATGCAGAAGCACAGCAGGCACACCACAATAGAACTCCCTTGGCTATATCCATCACAAGGCAGAATGCTAGCGCGCTACTCTACCTAGCACGTAAACAAGCTGCAGCCTTGCATTCGTCGGACCCGCAGAACCGACATAAACGCCTTCACAGCCTCGATCCAGAGCGAAAGTTCTGGCTCACTCATGCTCTTCAACTTCGCAGAAGTCAAGAGACATTGCTACACAGGCTGCGTCTTGGAGTAGCATTGACCCGGAAATATCCCCACATAATCGGACCGGAGGACAGCCCCGACTGCCTTCTGTGCGGTTGTCCTGAAACTATCGAACATTTGCTTAACGTTTGTCCAAAGTACTCTAGTAAGCGAAAGAACCTTGAGGCAGCATTACTACGCTTGGACACTCGCCCTCTGTCCGATCAAAAGATTTTGGGCATGTGGGCTGACAACAGGAAACAAAGCGCTGATATTTCTTAGTGACTCCTCTCTGGATTCTCGGCTCTAGGTTGTGACACAATTTAACAGACTGCGAAATAATGTCTCAATGTTTTCTTTTATGGATGATAACCATGTACTTAAAAGTGGACTGCAATCATCTGATTCAGCGCCCCGTTGTATGTGAGACGTTTATTGGTTTTACTGCTTGTACATACTTCATTGGTCGATTTGATTGTCATTTCCCATACCTTCCATATTCATTCATTTCTCTTTTTATCCCAGTACCCTCCCACCAGTGGGAAGTAGCAGGCCCAAGATCGCTTTCTGAGACCGACCTCTTCTCCTTTTCAATAAACATTTACTCTCTACATGCGCGGTAGCGCTTGACGACAGCGCTGGAGTTTCTTTTCTTTTTTTTGCCACTGCTCTAGCCGGAGACTCGGCGGTCGACGTGAGGCACGCGCCCACGGGCACTCGGCATTTTCTTGCTCCTCGTGGTTTTTGCCAGGTTTTTTTTTAATATTAGTATTGTAAAGCCACTGAACGTGCCGGGAACGCTGGGCAATCGCCACGAGGCACGCGCTCACGAGCGCTCGGCATTTTCTTGGTATTTTTCCTGCAACGGCGAACTTACAGCTTGTACAACAGCTCCGCTGTTAAAAGCTGCGTTTCACCAAGGAGCACCACCACCACCACCACCACCATCATCCCCATCGTCATCAAAAAGCAGTGTACCACGCGCAATTCTACGTAAGATGCACCTCAGACTGGCTGCAGCATCCGTACTGTGCCAACGTGTCGTCACCTCGTCACCTGCATTCTCTGACAGCACAGAGGGAATTTGTGTCCGACTAGTGTGGACTCGTCTGAAGCGGCCTGAGCGACTGTGTCCAATTTAAGCTTCGCCGACCAGCTGTAACGCTTCGCTGCTTCCAGCAGACGCACGCTCCCGCTCCCGCGCATAGGCTTCCCGACAGGCACCCCTGTCTTGCTCGCCGGAAAGACTATGGCTCTCCCATGCCTCCGAAAGTCTATCACCCTGGCGGCCTCTGCGGGCTCTGTGGGACGCCTCGATCCGGGCAGGATGCCCCCGGACGATGGGCTGAGGGAGGAACTGTATACGCTTCCGTTTCCCCACGGTCAGCCACCCCGTGCTTCTGCCACTGAGCTTCGCTACTTGCCAGTCTCGGCCGTCGACGGCCTGTTACGTCGTGCAGTTGGTGCCAGACCTCAGCGAGTTGTTCTGGACGCCGGGAACCGGGATCGTCGAGAATGTGGCGGTTATGCCTGCCTTTGGAGAGAAGGACGAAATGTGTATGGAGGGGACCACGTGTAGCCACGCTGTTATCCAGGGCGGCAGCAAAGCCAAGCAGCTGGAACCATTTTCGTGAACACCAAATATGACTTCATCTTGCTGCGCTGTGCCCCAGTCTGAGAAAGACACTGGAAGATTCGCATGCTCATATCTGAGCCGCTGCTTTCTTTGGCGCATCTTTCAGTTTGTGTAACAAGCCAATGTAGACCCATTTCAGCGGCGCTCCCTATATCATGAGCTCGATACATTACACTAATGCATATGAGGCGTTTGTTTTCGAAATGAGCCAGATCCGGAAACCTAAACTAACAAGGATAAAACTGCAGTGACAAGAAAAACTCGGCAACTTTTCCCTAAAAAAGGAGTGGCAAGAAAATAGTTGAGATAACGCTCTGAAAACGTGTACGCCGATCGTAGTTCGTATCAAAAATAAGCCAGACCCTCCTGTTTCACGGATAGAAATGAGCCAAATTCATTTGCCCAATGGGAGTATGCTTTCGGCTTGACTGTTCAAACTGTTTCGTAAGTGTTTTCGGGAGTTCTCTCTTCTTTTTTTTTTTTTTTTTTTGCTTTTCGGAGCTGGCTTATTATGAACTCAGACGGCAATTAGGAGATCGGCGAAACATCTGTCCCCAGATGTTAACGACGAAGTGAACGAAATGAACCTTAGAGATGTGAAACAATAATTTCATTGCGTCTCACCTGTCCCAACGAAATAACTCTGGTTATATTTTTTTTACTCCCATGTTTACCATTCTAGTACTTAACTAAATAGCCGCCGCTTACAAGCCCTAGCAAACACTCCCCCCCCCCCCCCCCTTCTGACAGTACGAACCACTTCATTAGGTGAAGAAGAAAATATCAGCAGCCTTCTTGTGAAGCGTTTTGGAAATCCATGGCCAGTCAATAAAGAGCTTGCTTCCTTTGTGAGTACCTTCAGGCGTGCCCAAGAAAATTATCCTAAGGAAGAATTCGAAAAGAGCTGCTAATGGTGCCAAGCGGACCCACCTGCTTTCCATCGATAATGCTACAGTTCTTGAAGCCCTGTTACATATTTTAGTGCCTTTTCCACCAAAACTCAATCACACCATGCTTGAAAGTCAATTTAAATAACGTTTTTTTTTTTTCTCTTAAGAATGCCGCATCAACGTAAGTGTTTCAATTTAATATCAGCCAAATCTAAACTTATCCCCCCAGTATTGCTCAAAGTCCGGCATAATTTTTAATTACTTGTGGCCATAAGGTTCCCCTAGCTGACATGTAAAATATACCATATAATAGCCTTGATGGCGTTGCATTTAGGTCGGGTAACAAACTTCCGCTTGTTTCTCAAATTCGCGTTAGGAGGATCTGGCTCATTTCGAAAAAAAACGAAAAACGCCTCATATGTCATTTGTATAACGATTGTAAAGATGGTAATATCTCATCCTGAACAAAAATAAAATAAAAACTCGTGGTAATTCGTGAAAATGCAGTCGTAAATTTTATGTAATTATTGTGTCCGGTGTAATATAGTTCGTGTAATCGAATTCCTTGGCGGGGTGAGGTGCCTATCAGAGTTTATAAGTTTCAAAGTTTATTTAAAGACTACAATGATGTGTGATGTGTGATGTGCAGTATACAAGAGAAAGTCCCAAGGCAAGAAGCCGCAGGCGGGACCTCCTATGCTTCTATACCATCAATATCGAGCATGTACAAATGTATAGTTTGAATTTAGCAACCCATTAGCACGTAAAGGTCATAAATGCGTCAAAAGCAAACAATGGTAAAGTCTATATACAATATGGCACAAATTTACAGACTGCACAGATGAAATGAGAACAAAACATTCAAGAAGAGGAAAAAATTAAGCACAGTACATTTTCATTAGAAATAATTTATACATGTTCGCACACGCACCCACACACGCACACGCGCGTTCACAGACGCACACACGCACACGCGCACACACACGCACACACACACACACACACACAATTTTGACCACCTGGGGATCTTTAATGTGCGCCGAAATCTCGAACACACGGGCGTTTTTGCTTTTCGCCTAAGCGGCCGCCGCGGCCGGGAATCGAACCCGCGACCTCGTGCTCAGCAGCACAACGCCTTAGCCACTGAGCCACCGCGGCGGGTCTGCCATAATATTCCAGTTTTTTGAAACAAGATACTGTGATCAATATTGTCGAAAGCTTTCGAAAAATCTATTGAAACTGCCTCCGAAATGTTACCTTCATCAATGTAAGATATAACCTAATCAGTAAAAGTAGCAATGGAAATGTCATTCGAAAGACCTTTTTGGAACCCAAATTGTTCGGAAGTGAGAATATTAAACTTGCTGAAATACTTAGACAACTTTAGCTCTGTCAGATTCCATAAAAGCTTGTCAAAAAAAGAAAAACTTAAATTGACCTATAGTTGTCCGGGTTTGTAGAGTCACTTTTTTAGATACAGGGACAACCCTAGCCCCTTTTAGTTTCTGTGGAAATTTTTCGGTCTTAAATACTCAGTTAAATTTGTGGCTCAGTACGTGCGATATAAGTTTACTAATGATAACAACATTTTTCCCGTGAATCCCATCTGAGCCAGGTCCAGTTACTTTTAGTGTGTTTAGAATGAACTCAACTCCCTGCGGGCAGGTGGTGTTCAAGAAAAAATATTGCAAGCTGCATCTGAAAGGCGGCGTGTAATGCCAAGCCCTGGCGATATGAACATTACTGTAAGGTCCACTTATGAGATCAGCGGCCAGGCGCCCGGACTGCGCGTGAGAACTCGCCACTGTCTGGTGGCTCAACACTGGGGACTCTACGCCGCAGCCGTCGCCAATTCGTCACGGCGCGCACGGGAGACGGGTTGTCTGGCCCACCGAATACCACGGGGATAATCCCACATTGAGAGCGCAGATGGCGCCGCCGGGTTCCGAGAATCGTCGACGTGATGCACGGAGGAGGTGGAATTACCGGCGTCGAAGCGGGCGCCGCGCGAGACACCATTGTTAACGCGCCCGGCCGGCACGGTGCACTGTCGCCGCATTTCGCTCTCACCCCGCGGGGTCGCGCGCACTTGCTCGTCCGCGAGCGTGCCGTTGACCCAAAGATGGCGGCGCTTCATTGAATATTCCGTAGCGCGCTGAGTGACAGCTGTCTACGTGAATTTGGGCACTCCCTTACGCGTGTACGAACGCTACACGGGCGTTCCCGAGAGAGTGTGATCTCGAGGTGTTATAAGGCCGAACTTGGCCGTTAGAAATCGTTCTTGTCTGAGCGCTGAGCTGGGCAGTTCCCGGCGGGACAAGGAGTCTCGACCGTTAAAGCTAGGTTGGGATTTGTGAGCCCCCCAGGCTAGAGGTTAAGATCGCGTCGGAAGTTTAGGGTACAGCGCCGTACCGGGCAACTAGACGGATCTTGCCGTTTCTCGAGCGGTTTGTGTACGCTCCGAGATTAGGAGAGTTAGACGAAGTTGAGGAGCTCGAGTGATTTGTGCGCACTCGGAGCTAGTGTCTAGCTGAAGGTTGAAGTTTTCCTTTTACTACTCATGTACCCAGTTATCCTACTGTAAATAGCTGTATATAAACCTTCATTTCACTTAATCAACCCCAACGCCTCGAGTTCGTCAATTCGACCGCCATCTCCAAGAACTTCAACACCATCGCCCTGCCAGCCTCCTGCCAAATCAACCGGAGCCCGGGCGATTGGGTTCCTGATCGACACCGGACTTCGGGGAAACGAATCACAACCATCTTTACTATTACCGAAAAAATATTCACAGAAGGCATTGGCAATTGGCAGAAGGCATTGGCAACGGATTCATCCTTACGTACAATAATTACTCGGTAAGGTCATTGGACCTTACTTAAAGATTAGTTAGGTATTTTTCCTTTTTTATTCACGTCATTGTCACACTGTTGAAGGCTTTTTTTTTTCGTAATAGTTCCGTTTAGCTCTTTTCAGTACAAGAGAAAGGATTTTAGCACAATTATTTTGTTGTTGTCGTTTTGGTTTTTTGGTTTTCCTATGCAGGGAACGTATAAGAGATAACTTGTAAGCCATGGCGCGTGTGGACAAGAGTATTTTCGACTGGACTGATTTACGATAGCGCAGGTATTAACCGCACAATTAATGAGAAGTCCAAACCAGTAAAGCAAGTTCAGGATCAGAACATTTGATGATTGGGGACCAGTCAGTGTTCGAAATTAAGTCGAAGTATTTTTCGCGGTCAAAGAAAGACTTGCAGTTCGGTTTCTAATGTTTATGGTGTGGGCCTCACCTCTGTAATGCAGTGCAGCCTGCCAAGGTGCCCACCATGGGTTCGAGCGAGCCAAGCCGTAAACGGCCGCGGCGGCCCTCGCCACGCGTGCGCAGTCACTCCGTGAAGACGAAGTAGCTCCTCAGAACGTGGTTTTATTCCGGGTAATCCACGGTACAGCAACCAGCCCTGGTTTATTGTTTATTGTTTATTGGATGGTGCCCACCAACAGCACTAGGCCTTCTTGGGTGGTGCACACAAAAAGGACAAGGCGACACACAGATAAACAAACGGTAAAACATGGAGACTGGTTATGAAGTGCAGGGGTCACAAAGTACATAGTACCACCGCACACGCGCGTGCTCGCAGGCACGCACACGCACTCACACACACGTAAGCACGCACGCATGCGCGCACGCTTATTACACTCTGGTATTACACTGGTATTACACTGGTATTACACTCCTAGCCCTGGGGCAGAGAGGGGGGGAACCCGCCGACCGTACGCTTCAAGCCACAGAGCCCGACGCGCAGGGAGGGTAATCGGCAGCTGTTGGTCCAGTGGCGTAAGCCACCGAAGCGCTGCGGGTGATGGTCCCGGCTATGACCGGAACCGACCACCAGACTGACTGAGAAATCCAACTCCCGGTACGTTCGCCGTCCTCACGGAAGTGAGAAAACGGCGGTCGCTCAGGCCGAAGCGAGCGAGCAGCGTGCAAGCACGAAGTACCTGTCGGAGTCGGCACCCAGCCAATCTCTCCTGGGTCCGACCGAAGCGCGCGCCCGCCGCCACGAGCCCTTCGGCGGGGCCCCTACGTCACGCCCCACTTGGCCCACGGACCGGCGCGCATTGGTCAGCCCGTACCCCCTTGCAGGGAGAGGGCGCGAGGGGCTATCCTCGCCCCTCTGGGAGAGGGGATTGCGGGCTAGCGTGCTCGAGTAATTGGGAGTAGCCCCAATTAAGAACGAAGCCCAGGAACCGCCGCACGATTCGACCGGTTTGAGGCAGCCACAAACAGACGCCTCGCAGCACTCGAAGCGACCCAGGCCAATATCAACACGCGTCTCACGGCACTTGAGCAGACGTGCCAGACAATGCAGGCAGACATCAAGTCACTGCAGGTAGCCGCCCAGTCACTACAGACAACCGTCCAGTCAATGCAGGAAACCCTACTACAGATCCAAGCCACCATTGCTACCCTCGGCGCCGGTCCCCACAATCCATCATCTTCTGTGTAACGCCCAGTATGGCCAGACAACCACTGAATTCTCCACGTGACCTACTGATCTGGCATTGGAACTGCAACGGCTTTCACTTCAAGCGAGCAGTCTTACAACAGCATATCCAACAAGCCCCACGACCACCCGATGTCATCCTTCTCCAGGAGACGCACAGCGAAACACCTCCCACCCTCCCTGGCTATCGATCACATGCCAGCCCGCCTAGCGCTCGCGCGGCCGGGAAAGGCACCAGCCAGGGGGTATGTACCTTCGTGCGCAAGGGAATCACCTTCGTAGAACATGCGCTCCTGAGCAAGAGTGCCATCGAACACTGCGTCGTCGAACTCGTTACCGGCAAGAAGCGCAAAGAAAGCACGTACATCGTCAACATCTACAGCAATCCCAAGCACTACCAACAACGATTTCGCACACTCATGCACAAGACCCGACAGCTGGCCACGGACAATACGATACTTTTGTGTGGTGACTTTAACGCTTCCCACCAAGACTGGGGCTACACCGCGACCAACGCCAAAGGGCGAAACCTCTCGGACGAAGCCACAGACGCCAGATTTCACATACTCAACGACTTCGCCGCATTTACCCGCATCGGCACGTCGGTCCACCGAGACCCGAACCCAGATCTCACGCTCTACAGACCCGCTCGCAACGGCATGCACGCCCGGTGGCGAAACACGGGACAAAGCCTCGGCAGCGATCATTTCATCGTCGAGGTGCTCGTGCCACTACGGTCGGCAATGCAGGCCCCAAATACGCGCAAGCACAACATCACGGACTGGAACGCCTTCCGCACGTCCATGGAAAGCGTACCGACAGACATTGAAGACATCGAGCAGTGGACGCAGGCGCTGCGGACGGCGACGGAAACGGCCACCTCAGAGATCGAAACGGACGAATCCGTTGCTAACGTCGACAGTCGCCTGGCGCACCTGATCGAGGCGAGTCAATCCTTACGACGGCGCTGGAAGGGCCAGCGCCACAACACCAAGCTACGAAAGAAAATCGCCAAGATCAACCGCGAGATCGAGAAGCACTGCGCCGTTCTGTGTCGGCAGCAGTGGCACGCGGTCTGCCAGGAAGCGGACGGACAGATGCATAAGAGCCGCACCTGGAACCTCCTACGCTACCTACTTGACGAGACTAAATCCAAGGGTACGCAACGCCACAGTTTGGCACGAACCCTGCACCGAGCCACGAAAGAGCTCGGAGAAGCCGAAGTCCGAAAACGCTTAGATGCACGTTACCTGCCTGCCACCCCACCCGAGGCGTTACCGGGATACGCGGGGGACGAAAACGCCCTTCTCGATCGGGACATTGAAGAGTGGGAGGTACGAGCGGTGTTACAAACTATCAACTGCAAGTCGGCGGCTGGTCCCGACAACGTCACAAACAAGATGCTGCGAAATTTGCCGGACTCGGGCGTTACAGCGCTCACTCGTTGCTTCAATGAGTGCTGGCGTTCGGGCAGGCTACCTAGACAATGGAAAGAAGCAAAGACGGTCCTGATCCCCAAACCTGGCAAACCCCCGCACGTCGACAATCTTCGTCCGATATCGCTCACGTCCTGCGTGGGCAAAGTGCTCGAACACGTGTTACTGAACAGATGGCAGCTATACCTAGAAACGGCAGAACTGTACCCCAACACCCTTGTGGGCTTCAGAGCAAAGCTAGGCACGCAAGACGCGATGCTACTGCTCAAACACGAGGTAGTCGACTCCCCGACCCTCGACAATCGAGCGGTGCTGGGGTTAGATCTACAAAGTCCTTCGACAGGGTCCGCCACGCGGCGATACTGACCCAGGTCTCGCGGCTAAACATGGGTGAAAGATCATTTAAAGGAGCCATGAAGACAAAATACAAGTTGGTTTATTAGAAATACTGCTTAGTCCCGATAACAATGATACCAATATCATCGCAATCTTCGAACAAATAACGGAGATATTAAAGAAAACGTGTGAAGCAGTCGCGACGCCCTAGCCAATTTCCCGCAACTTTTCCATGACGTCACGGAACCTTGTTTGTGTGATTGGCGGCCGACTAACTGACCTGTCGCGACGACACGTGACTGGACGTCTGTAATGGGGCCTCTAGTTCCATTTGACCGCATCAAGTGAATGCTAACGTGCAGTTAACGCACTGAAAATTATGTTTTATTGTTGGCCCGTATGACGTCATTATTACTCATAACACGTCACTGTGGCGCAAAATTTGAAAGTTTTTAAATACTTCTTGCTTTTTTTCGTTAAAAAAACATCTTTTGGGGCTGTAATGGAGCTGAGTGAGATACTGAATTCTAGTTCTTTCAAAAAACATGAAGTTGTATTTTCTCTTCATGGCTCCTTTAATTACATCAAAGACTTCCTGTCAAACCGCACCACAACCATCCATGCCGGAGACACCCAACTATCACCTAAGACCTTAGGCAGTGTTGGGACCCCGCAAGGCGCGGTGATCTCCCCCATTTTGTTCAACTTAGTAATGATCGACGTGGCCAACCACCTCGCACGCATCCCGGACCTTGGTCATACCATCTATGCCGACGATATTACGCTCTGGGTAGCGAAGGGAAGCGACGGCCTCATCGAAGAAACCCTGCAACGTGCCATCGAAGTAGTGGAGACCCGCCTAGAAGGCACGGGTCTGGTCTGTTCGCCGGCCAAATCAGAGTTCCTAATCCTACCGCATCGAGAACGCAAGCCATGCGCTTCCGCGGCTGACAACATAAGACTACACACAAGAGACGGTACCACCATCCCACGGGTCCAGACCCTGCGCGTCCTAGGCCTCTACCTCGACGCCCATCGACGGAACGGTCTGACGATCCACAAGCTGGAGGCGAAGACCACGGCGGCCATTCGACTCATACGCAAAATCTCCAACCGCCACGTCGGAATGAAAGAAGCAAACCTTCTGCGCCTGGTTCAATCGTTCGTCGTCAGTCACATTGCGTACGTCGCGGCCTTCCACAACTGGCAAGCCGCCGAGCGAAGGAAGATTGCGGCGCTCATCCACAAAGCATACAAGGCAGCCCTGGGGCTATATGCTTGTACTCGCACAGACAAGCTCCTAGAACAAGGGGTACACAACACCCTAGAGGAGATTGCCGAAGCACAGCAAACAGTACAACTCGAGAGGCTGACCACCACCCGGACAGGCCGTTACATCCTACAGCGCCTGGGCTTGCGCCCACAGCAGCAACCAAGGCAGCTCCAGTCTGACCACGCAGCCTCCCTGCCTAAGGGCACGCTCGAGAGACTGTACGTGCACCCGCTGCCCAAGCATATGCACTCGGAACACAACAAAGAAAGACGGCTCGCTCGGGCCAGGGCCCTCACATCTACGTACGCCGCAGACACTGGCGCTTCCTACGTGGACGTGGCGGCCTATCCGGGAAGACCCAATACCTACGTTGCCGTGGCGATGGCGGCCACGGACGGTGCAGTAAAGTCAGCTAGCAGCTTCAAGGCGCAGAATGTGAAGCAAGCCGAAGAGATGGCTATAGCCTTGGCCATCGTGGACCCGCAAACAACCACGGTACTAAGTGACTCCAAGTCGGCAATGCTGGCATACGCAACCAACCAAGTGAACCCAAACACTGTGAAAGTGCTGTGCAGTGCGCGTACCAACGGGCTGCCGGTGGCACTCCGATGGTTCCCCGCCCACGTAGGTCCCTTGCGCCTCCGCGGCGGACTGGCGAACCGGAACGAGGAGGCCGACTCCGCCGCGCGCGAGCTCACCAGACGCGCGGCGTCCACGAGTCTGGCCTCCTCACCGGACCCGTCCGGCGACGTAGAGATGCCCGACCCCCTCACCACATACGGGGAAATCTTGGAGTGGTACCGGCAGACCCGAAGACGACGTCCGCCACCTCACCCAAATCTAAATCGGGAAGAAGCAGTTCTCTACAGACAATTACAGACCGAATCGCTCCTTACCCCAGTGCTTGCAAAACATCTGTGCCCCGGTGTATACGAAAGTGAAATGTGCCGTGTATGTGATAGTGCGCGTGCGACACTCAGCCATATACTCTGGAACTGCAGGACACAGCCTGCTGGGGCTGCGCAAGGAACTATGCCCTCTCATATCACAGAAGCCATGAACGCTAAAGACTGCAGTGCACAAATCCAGGCCGTCCAGCAGGCGAAGGCTGCCCTGGCACGCCAGCGGCCCGAAAACGCAACCCCACCTGGGAAGCGTGAGTAGGCCCGGGCACCAGGCAGGTCTCCGCGACGTAGCGGCCACGTCCTAGCTGCCGGTGATTTTAATAAAGTTGTTCCTCCTCCTCCTCCTTCTCCCCACATCGGGTATAGTATCAAAATACCAAAATACAGGGAAATGGTCTGTAATCAATGTCTTAATTACACCAACAGGAGGGGAAGTGAAAAAGTCTGACAGAGCGTGGTCAAGTAACGACTCAGAACCCCTATTACTAAACCTCGTGGGAACAGAAATTAGCGATTGGAAACCGTAGCTAGACCCGCCGCGGTGGCTACACCTGGGAACATCTGCTGAGCACATGATTTTTAACGCTCCATATTTCAGCTAGTAAGCATTTAATAAACCACCTAAGCACATGCAGTGGGCGTTCTAAAATTTCTAATTTAATGATCGACTACCGTGAACGGCGCAAGATTGCCTTGCCAAGAGCATTCAAGCGAAAGTTGCCAGCCCTTTATGTCAAACGTCGCCCTGATCAAGAAAAACGCCGACGCCGGAACGACAAGTTATTTTCTCACCAGTGTTGCGGAATGGGCGTCTCCATTCCATTCCAATTCCATTCCGAGGAATTAGAACTTGTCGTGATTTCATTCTTTCAATTCCTCGGAATAACAGAAGTTAGCCAATTCCCACTCCTGGAATGGACGGAAACTTCCATTCCATTCCTTTGATTCCTCAGCGTAAAAACTGCCTCAGGTGCTCTATCGAGTTACCGAGGAACGCAACATGAATCTGACGTGATCATTCATACAAGTTTAAGACTGCAAAAGTATGCAAGATATGTCACTTATCACAAAAATTGGGAGGTGGTAGAAGGTTGGTTACATATCTCGTGCAGAACAACTACCCATTAGAAA
Source organism: Haemaphysalis longicornis (assembly GCF_048455015.1). Classification (NCBI taxonomy): domain Eukaryota; kingdom Metazoa; phylum Arthropoda; class Arachnida; order Ixodida; family Ixodidae; genus Haemaphysalis; species Haemaphysalis longicornis. The sequence continues at coordinate 400,297,609 of NW_027526203.1, forward strand.
AATTACCGTCCCTTCCTAACAAAAATATAGAGAAGCGGGACAGCTAAAAGTGCTTCCAACTTCCACTGAAAGTGAGTCTAAGCGATCGTCAAACCTTCAAACACGCAAACCGCAAGCGAAGAACCAACCTATGCGACGATTTTTCGCGCACTAAGAAAACGCAACTACGAACGACCTAAATGTACACCGTTACGTGGTTTATGAGATAAAGGTGTAATATTGTAGTCCTTCCTCATGATCGACGCGTGTGGTGTCTTATTTAGAACGGTTGGTTTTTTGCGATTTTCGAGTAAGCGTTTTGACGCAATGGAAGCCCGGTTTCAGAGAGAGGTTCCCGGTTGCGGTTAATTTGCGTAGGGACCTTATCAGAGCTTTTTACTTGAACAGCCGGTCTAAGGGGGAATGTATTACCTTTTGACACAATGCGATCGGTCCCACTAAAAAACTTGCCCTTTAAGAAGGGGCGGTTTTTTTTTTTTTTTCATAATAAGTACCGGGATCCAACTACTCATTATAGTATTTGCATGTTAGGATGTTTTAACGGTTTGTTCGTGCGCGACGCGAGATGAAGCAGCTAATACGTCGGTGCCTGCTTTTTCCGTTTCGTGTCACAGTCTGTCGCATTCTGTCTTGCTATCTGCTTTGCGTACCGTCATACCAGCGCGATTACAATGCTGTGGATAACTCGCAGGCATGTCGCGCGGAGCTTGCTCACATATACACGCATTCGAAATGCTTACTTGAAAGATTTCAAGTTAATTAGCACTAATGCTACTGTACAAACGCGAGAGACGGGAGGGAAGCGTCGCAGAACACCGCTAACAGTTTTGCATTCACCGTAGAAAAGTTGCCAGCACTTCTACGTCGACCTCCGTTTGACTTGCTTATTGACCTGGCACTACCTGAGCCCAGTCCGTTCAACACAGGAAATTTATTATGACCCCCTCATTTAAAATGACAGAACCATATCGTGACGGGAGCCCTGGCACAATTAAGATGTATGGTCAGGCAGTTTATTTCCATGCACGCGCAGCCAGTATGGACGAGGACGAGATCAAAATTTTGAAATGAGACCTTCCTCCCTGAATAGTGGCGATGCCTCAACTTTGAAGCCGACGACTAAAAGGCTTTACTGATCAAGTACGTTTGTACCCAGGCTCAAAGGCCACGTGCACAGAAGCACAGCAACCAAACCACGAACAAGTTTGGCACAACTGGAAGAGGGGGCCCCACATTCAGATCGAAGCAAAGCACGGTGTCGCACTGCTGAGAGCTGTCAAAGCCCTCGCAAACAAGGGCGCTATTGGAGCCGGAGCTGTTAGAAGCAAACGCCTTTAGGCAGAAGCAAACGCCTTTAGGCAGCTGTGTGTTCTGCATTGTCTTATATAATATCTAGTGTATTCGTATATCCCAGCTGCCCACTACTGAGCCGCCGTAGCAGAGCGGGAAGGTAGAAAGCGCAGTAACTTATCCGAAGCTCGCTTTTTACGCTCATGGCGGGTGCCGGGCACGCAAATCCCTCACACACAATTGTCTTTTTGCTACCTTCGCTTTGATTTGCCGGAGCTCCGGGACACCGCTGAAACACACGGACAGACGGTCGACAGGTTGGCGCCGTATTCCCGCGAGATGCCTACCAGGTCAGCTTACAATTTCATAGCGCACCGGGTACGGAGGGTGCGAGGAGAACGCCAATCAGACTCGTTGTTTCATGTTTCATGGCTTCATGCGCGAACGCTTTATATTGTAAGACCACTGTCACACGGGCACTTTCAATCGCGATTGAGTCGATCCGGATCGAGCTCAATCCGGATCGGTCGTATTCTACACGGCAGTTTCAATCGCGATCGAGCTCGCTCCCGCTCGAACTCAATCCTGGTTTCTCAAGCGCGATCGAGGCTTCCAAGCGCGATCGAGGCTTCCAAGCGCGATAGAACGAAAGCGGCGATACTCTCGTCCCCGCTCAGTAATGACACAGAAGGTGAGAACTTCAACTAATGCCACAAATTGTGTCAAATGACTTGACCCAAACAAGCGTGCGGTAACATTTCCGTATACCTACGACCGCGCGGTTACCAGACGCCGGCCGATGATGATGATGATGATGATGATCGTTGTGGCCAGAAACCCTTTGTATCGGACGGACACCGAAATGTCCAAGCCAGGTGAAAAGTTAACAAAGTACGCATAAAAAAAACGAAAAAAGCGAAAAAAAAAAAACGAAAAAAGGAGAAAAACGGCTGAATGCCTAAAGTCATTACACCGTCCCCACCAGCGAGAAAACTAAAGGTAGCAGTTTGCCTGCAGTCTTGTGCATATGGTACACTGCATGCGTATGTACGTCCACTGCACTGTCACCATTCACTGCAGTTCACTCGTGCGTTCACTGCACCGTCACCAGAGCCACACCCAGCCGAACCGATCGCTGCCAGAGTTGCAGTCGTTCTTTTGTCGTGTGTACGTCCATGGCATTGTCGACGCCGTCCTCGAACCCTAGCGCCTGTTGTACAGTGGCGTTGACTCTGGCGGGTGGGCGCAGCTTGTGGCAGTGCAGCACCAGGTGCTCGATGCTTTCCTCGTGATCGCCGCATGCCCTGCACTTTGCTGCTTGTACCTCTGGTGTGCTGTCGTAGCGCCGGCAGTACAGCAGCGTGCGCAGTGCCCCCGCACGGGCCTCAAAGAGGAGTGTGCTGCCGCTTCTGTTGTCGTAGACACGCATCCGGCCTAAATCTTGCCTGTGGCTGCGGTATAGTTCCAGGGTAGACTTTTGGTGCATTGCAGTCCGCCAGTGAGCGCGTTCCTCCTCTTTCACTCTGGAGCGCACCTTCTCCGTGATCTTGTGCGGCGGGCCCACCTCGATCGGGTTGGAAGTGAAGCCGAATTTTCGACGGAGGTTGTAGAGGCGGTTGCACCACTGTGTGCGTACACCCTTGAATGCCATGTAGCGGAACAGTCGCCGCGCCCAGCGTTCATCGTTCATGACTCGGAGTCGCTCTTCGAATGCAATCTTGCTGGTGGCCTCGCGAGCCTCAAATGTTGACCATCCCAAGTCACCTTGTATGGCCTCCACAGCCACTCGGCCATGGCAGCCCAAGGCAAGGCGGCCCACCTCTTGCTGACCACGCTCGATCCACCGCCGTGTTGGCGCCGACACACACACCACAGCGTTCGCGAAGGTGAGACATGGAACGTGCACCGACTTCCACAGGTCACGGACCAACAGATATCGGTTGCACCCCCATAAGCATCGTCTGCGCAGGATACAGCTGGCGCGTCTCGACTTTTCTTTCAGTAGTGCCTCGTGTGTAGCATACTTGTCGCCAGTGGTGCTGAAAGTGATGCCAAGGTAAGAATAGCTGTGCATCGATGGAACCTCTTCACCGCCAGGCAGTAGCACAATGCGAGCTTTGTCCTCTGGGTCGGAGAAGCACAGGACCGCTGACTTGCGCGTGTTGAAGGCCAGTCCCAGCGTTGACAGATGCTCAGCCGAGGCGGTGACAAGTCCCTGTAGCTCAGCCACACTTCCAGCGAGCAGGACAAGGTCATCGGCGAAGACCAGCCCCGGAAGTGTCCACATTTGCGGGATTCCATCTTCAGAATAGGGCAGCGTGAAACCAAGCCCCGACGCAATAAGGGCTTTCTCTAGGCCCGCTACGTACAGCATGTATAGCAGCGGGGAGAGCGGGCACCCCTGCTTCAGTCACCGGCGTATTGCCACTGGCTCCGTGTGGACCTCTCCGAAGCATGCCACTGCCTTGTTGCCGGTGTAAAAGCGCCTCAGAAGGTCAATCCATTTGGATGGCATAGCCAGCTCGTTCGTGTGTTGCAGCATAAGGCCGTGAGGGTCATTGTCATATGCCTTAGTGACGTCGAGAAAGCATGTCACCAGGCCGCGGGATTCTTTCCGTGCAATGTCTATGCACTGGGAGAGTACAAACAGGTTGTCCTCCACCCGACGACCCCGTCTAAATTCATTTTGCAGCTCCGTCAAGTGACCACTTTGCTCCGCCCACGCGCTCATCCAGGCCTTAAGCACTTGGGCAAAAAGCCTATACAGTACGCTGGTGACTGAGTGGCCTGTGATCCCTGAGAAGGCTGCTGTCACCGCCTTTCTTTGGTATTAATGACACTTTCCCCAGTAGTCATGCCTCTGGGATGGGGTCACCGTGGATTATGCCGGTGAGGATTGCTGCAAGGTGTGCTTGCGCCACTTCCCCAGACACTTGACCAGTTCCGCAGGGATGCCATCGAGTCCGCTTGCCGTGTGAACCCCAATGCGGGCAAGAGCACATTTGAGAGCCAGCGGTGTCACTTCCCATTGGCAGTCAGCCATGTACGAATCCTGTTCGCTTGGCGGCTCTCCTACCGGGCTGGCTTTGTGTTGGACGTCACCTTGGTTGGGTGTATGTTCAAAGATTCTCTCAAGATGCGATGTGAGGTGCCGACGTATATCAAGCACTGTGTCACCCGTCATTTCATCTCGGAGCGTTGGCAGTGGCGATTTGCGGTCGAGTGAGGATGGCATAGGTCCAAAACTTCCGGGTGCTGCTGCGGCCTGCTGCAGTGATCTCCTCCAGTTGCCTTTGGTCGTTTTCTGCGATTTTGCATTGGACCAGCTGTTGCACTGCTCGTTTGCAGCGCAGATACTCTTCCCAGGCTAGGAGGCATTCACTGGCTGTGAGATTTTTCACTGCATGCCTGTGTGCCCTGTTCGCTGCACGCCGCTTTTCAAGGGCCTCTTTGATTTCCCTGACCCACCACCGCTTTCGTTGAGGACCTCCACGAGAGCCTGTGCGAACCTCATGGTTGCGCATGATTCTCTTGAGCTCATTGACAAACTCTGAGTACGTTGCCTTCCTAAGTACATTGTTAGCGCAAGTACATTGTTAGCGCCATCTGGCGTACACGAGTGCAAGCGGTGCAACTTATCGATTGCGATTGAAACGGGCCGTGTAGCAGCGACAGACAGCGCGTCGAGCGCGCTCGAAAACTCGATCGCGATTCACTTCAATCGCGATTGAAAGTGCCCCTATGACAGGGGTATTAGCTCCAAGATTTCGCAGCATCAGCTTGCGGTGAGAAACACCGCGGCTTTGGATGCCCGGCTTTTGTGCCCCCCCCCCTCCCCCCCCCCCCCCGCTTCCCCCTTGCATCTCGACACGATTCCCCACTTGCTGGCCTGGCCACACGGCGCCTGCCACTGAGAGAGACGCCGGTGTGCCATCGTCGCCACGGACAGAGAAAGCTATGCCTCAAAAAGCCTGCCCAAGCATGAAGAGCCGACCTAACGGCGCCACCAGCCAAGCGCGCTCGCGCCGCTCAAAGTACAATTTCCCACGCGCTGCGGCAGGCTTCGCGGATTCAGTTACTCGAGGTGCCGGGTATGAGTTCTCGTTTTCGTCGGCGATGCTCCCTTTGAGATATTCCGGCGCAGTCGTCGCCACAGACTAATTAAGTAGCCCGAAGGCGCCAGCAATGGTGACGCCATCGTCTAAAAATCGTCATTCCATTCCCATTCCATTCCGGTCAAAAGGCGCATAATTCCATTCCCACTCCATTCCTCCAAGCGTTGTCCTCATTCCATTCCCATTCCATTCCGGCATCTCGAAAAGGTGGAATAAATCCGGAGTCATTCCAATTCCGGAGTGGTAATTCCGCAACACTGCTTCTCACCACTTTTGGAGACATTCGGAACAATCCGAAGTCTTATCGCTTTTGCATGAAGGGCATCCAGGTATCACTCGCATGAAAATGCTATCAAGAAGTCATGTGTGGTGGCCAAAGTTGTGTGACCGCATTGAAGAAACGGTAAGAGGTTTTCGACTTGCCAACTAACTCGGAACTCTGCGCCGCACGTGCCGATGTTATCGTGGCGATGGCCAACCCGCAGGTGGCAGAGAGTTCACCTGGATTTTGCCTACTACAAGAACGACTGGTTTTTAGTGCTTGTCGATGCGCACTTCAAGTGGGTGGATGTTCTGTCCACTACAGCACAGGCGACAGTTGAAAAACTACCAAAAAAACTTTATCCACCTCAAATGAATGGATTTCGGCAAAATAGATCGGCTATTGACAACATCATTGCCCTTGTATCGTCTGTTGAAGAAGAACTACATTCTGGACATGCACCCGTTGCAGTGTTTCTAGACGTTAAATCAGCATTCGACTCCGTTTATCAGGATGCCATACTAGCATCCCTTATTGCACTTGGACTAGGCGGAAGATTATACGTATGGATTTCAAATTACCTTGAAGGACGAAAACTCTTCAAGTGCACAGCAGAAGGCCCAACATCATATCATGAAATAAAAAGAGGAGTTCCTCAAGGAGCTGTATTAAGCCCTTTACTTTTTAATCTCACGCTCATCCACCTGAACCGTGTTCTCCCCCGTGGCGTCAAGATCACTCTCTATGCGGACGACGTCTGTATTTGGAGTGCATCAAAATCCCGGAGGGTAACGCAAAACAAACTTCAGAAGGCGCTTGCAAAAATATCTGCATACCTAGTGCCTAAAGGACTCCATCTTTCCTCAGAAAAAAGCGTCACCATGGCATTCACTCGCAAATACATGGATAGATATCCCTTAATCCTGGGTGACCGGCCTCTGCACTACAGACGGACCCAAAGATATCTTGGTATTCTCTTAGACAGAAACCTCTCCTGGGCCCCTGAAGTGCAGAGGCTACGGAAGCGAATCTCAACAGCATCGCAAATTATTGGGTATCTTGCTGGCAGCCACTGGGGCAGCGATTGCCGCTCCATGGTTTTGCTGTTCAAGGCGTATGTGGATGGCTTGTTGCGCTATAGACTTCCTGTCCTGCAGCAACTGACACCTACAAGCAAAAGACAGCTGGAGGCGGCGAGGAATAACTGCCTCAGAAAATTCCTCGGACTTCCTAAAGGCTCGTCATGTTCTGGGACAACTGCTGAAGCAGGTTGCCTCCCCTTGGACGTGCTACGGCTCCAAGAAACGCTCCGCGTTCATGTTAGGCACACGCTACATGCACGAACCCATTTCCTGTCCCGTATTGCTGTTCAAAATCCGAATTCTAGCTTTGGACAAACAATAAAAAGTATTAATGCCCCAATTCCAACTCAAGCACCGCCGACCATGCCATGGAGCTTCCCGCCCTGGAATCGGACGCCTCTCCGGATAAAATCATTCATACCCGGAATTGATTAAAAAAAACATATACCTCAAATTGGCCTGCTGCAGACGACGCTTGCACATATTAACAGATTTTACTCGGCAACTACTCACCTTTATACCGATGGATCGGCGACACCTGAGTGCAGCTCCTCCGGAATTTTCATTCCATCAAGTGAAAAGGCATTGTCATATAGGCTTGAGCGACCGACTTCGCCTGCGTCGGCGGAGCTCTACGGCATTAGAGAAGCACTTCGATGCATTCTACGCCATCCGCCGACATGTTGGACCGTTTTCTCTGATTCGAGGGCAGCACTTCAAAGTTTACAACGCGCTAGCTGTTTCAGCTTTCACGAACATGTCCAGCGCGACGTAAATTATTTGCACCATCTCGCATACGTCGCTGGACATTGCGTTACCTTCCAATGGCTTCCAGGCCACAGCGGCATCATGGGAAACGAGAAAGCGGACGAGGCTGCCCGCAGGGGCCTACAAATGAGAAAAAGAAAGATTTTCTTCACGAAGCATGATGCCGCCAAAATGACGAAGGCACTAGCTCTGTCGTTAAGGAACCGTTTATGGTCCTTGCAGCAGCATCATTACGGTTTTTTATATTCCATAGACCCATATGTCAGAATGCGGCTGCCAGAGCGTCTACCCCGCCACTTGGAGACGTTGCAGCATAGACTTCGTCTTAATGCAGCACTAACAAATTCCTATCTACATCGGATCAGCCAGACATCAAGCCCATATTGCGATAATTGTGGTTCACTTGAAACTGTTGAACACATTACTGGAATGCTCTGCCTATGCCGACTGAAGGTGCCGTTTACAACATAAAATTGATTGCCTCCACCCTGGACCATTGACATTAAGATTGGTACTTGGATCATGGCCCTCTCCCTCCGCTCAGCGCAAAATCTTGTCCGCGCTATTCGAATTCCTCCAGGACATTGGTGTGTCCACGAAATTGTAGGTGTTCCTCCATCTCAAGAACCTTTGAACTCAATACCCTGAAGAAGGATCATATTTTTTTTTCTCTACTACTACTCTCCTTTTCTTCACTACACCTACTACATTTTTCCCTCTCCTCCTTTTTCCGCAGAGTAGCATGCCGGTGAACTGATGTCGGCAAACCTCTCTGCATTTTCCTCTTTAATAAAAAGTCTCTCTCTCTCTCTCTCTCTCTCTCTCTCTCTCTCTCTCTCTCTCTCTCTCTCTCTCTCTCTCTCTCTCTCTCTCTCTCTCTACGCACCGTTTTTACTGCATTTGGGCTTCCAGAGAGAATTGTGACTGACAATGGTCCCAATTTGTGTCTGCTGAATTTACAAATTTTCTTAAATCGAATGCAGTGCAGCACACCAGGACACCCCCTTACCACCTAGCTTCAAATGGCACTGCGGAGAGGCTTGTCCAGACCGTCAAGCGGAGCTTCATCAGACAGCTCCCCGCAGGGGGCACCTTGTGTACTCAAGGTGTTTTGGTGAGTAGCGCCACCGCGGTCCCGAGCTCCGCAGGGGTGCCTACCGCCGTAGGCACTTGGTGTCTTGCAACACCACGGACCCGAGCACATGTGGGTTGGACCCACCCACGTCCCGGCTGTGCGTGGCTTTGCCGTGTCCGGGGAAAAGGGGAACCTGGCAGCTGAGCCAACGTTTGGGTTGTTTTGGACCTTTACGCCCCCCCCCCCCTTCCCCCTAGCAGTGGCAACACGCCACTTCGGCCCCCGCTTCTCGTAGACGGTACCCCCGGTTTGACCCGCCCGGGGAAAATCAGCCAGTCGCCTTTTCCTCTCTCCCTCTCCACTCTTTCACTTTCCTATCTCCTCTCCTACCCCTGTCCTGTCATCTCCTTCCTTCCTGATCTCTACATTTTTCCTGGCGGCAAGGGTTAACCCTGTGCAAGGACATCAACCTTGGTATCAAGTATAGGGTTATAGCGGCAGGGTAACGGTTAGCGTGTACTTTAACGTTACGTTTCCTTGTTGGGCTCGGTGGTGGGCGACCGGCTCTGCCGCCGAATTGATTCCATGCTCATATGGCTATTTCTATCCTCCCCAAAAAACTGAAACTGAAACTGAAACCAGTCTCCCAAGGTGAAACTTTCACAAAATACCTTGTTATCCACCCCGAAGACGAAAATGCACCACTTGCTAAAAAATCTGTCTTCCTCATTGCAAAGTGACTTGAAAGCGTTGTCAGCCGGGATTACCAAGCTAAAAACTAGCCTCTGGTGATCTGCTGGTAGAGGTGCAACGAAAGAACCAAAGTCCGAACCTACTAAAACAGAACACCCTGGCTGAACTCAAAGTAACGGTCACACCACATCGTAGCCTGAATACAACGCAAGGTGTGATCTCTGAGAGGGAACTACTTCACGGGACAGATGAGGATTTGCTTGAAGGACTGAGGGACCAGGGCGTCACGGCTGTGCGGCGGATCACCATGCGTCGCGCAGGTGAGGAAATTCGAACTAAGCATGTTGTTCTGACCTTCAACCGTCCAACGCTTCCTGAATCCGTCCATGCTGCTTTCATATCCTGTCCAGTACGCCCTTACATACCTAGTCCTCGAAGGTGTTTCAGGTGCCAGAAGTATGGCCACGGAACTCAGTCTTGTCGTGGCCGACCCACCTGTGCTCACTGCGCACGTGCTAACCACACCAGTGATGACTGCAAAAAAGAACAAGTGAAATGTCCAAACTGTAGTGAACCACACGCTGCGTACTCACGTGCATGTCCCGCATTCAAAAAGGAAAAAGAAATAATTCAACTCGAAGTTACTGAAAACCTAACCTTTGCACAAGCACGCCTGAAGCATGCCCTGCTTTCAGGCAGAAGTTACGCAGACGCTGCTCGCCGGGGGGTGGAGCGTCGTCTGATGGATGCGGGCGGGACGCTCTGTCCGGCCAACAACAGATCGAGGTCATGACGTCACAGTCAAAAGTCACGTGGCAAAGACGTTTTCGTCACTTCCTGGGCCATGGGCTTTTTTTTTTGTTTTGTTTTTACTTTTATCACAAAGGCACTGCGCATAGAATCAAGAAGCCATGCACTGCGGTAAGTAGTTTCACCCAAGGCTTCAACCAAAGCATGTGGAGGCGATTGCCAAAGGCATTGTGTGTGAGCGCTACGGTCGCTCCGCCGTTTTTTTTTTTTTATTGTTGTTATTGCGTCATTTTGCCCCTGGGAATTTGTTCTGTGCCCGAGTTGGTTTCTTTCCACGTAGATGATACCCGCGTGATACGTTGTCGAGGCCGGTCACTTAAATCAAGTGTGTCGTCGAAGTGTCCCTCGGCGTCGCGTTGTCTGTTTCTCTGAACCAGCTCACGAATGAAGCCGTCACCTTGAGCCCTCGCCGGTGAAACGGCGACAACACGACGGCACCGATATTTTCCCTAACAATCGAGGACGAAGTGTGACACCACTAATTGTGCACCCCCATATCCTACAAGAAAACAAGTCACGTTGCCGTCAGCAACAACATCCAGCAAAAGAGTTCATCAAGCGAGGATATGCCGTGCTGTGATGCAGCGAATTCAGTGGTGTGGAAATGATTGTGTGCATTGGGGTGCCACGCTGAACGTACCACATTCGGCTTGTTATTGCGGTGACAGGTAAATGCGCAAACGAGACGTGGTCGAGCTCACTGGTTGAGCTCACTGACAGAGAGAGAGAGAGAGAGAGAGAGAGAGAGAGAGAGAGAGAGAGAGAGAGAGAGAGAGAGAGAGAAAACCTTTAATGAAAGCTGAAGAGGTCAGTTCCACTAACGGAGAATTTGTTTTATGGTAAAGGCGAGATTAACCATTGCACTTAGCTTGCTATCGCCCTTGATGTCTGCGCTCTTGATGGCTGAGTGCGATGCTTACACGGACAGCAATTTTTTGCAGGCAGCTGTATGATGCGGACTTCCAAATACAAGTGCCTTACATACATACTATAACATATTGCATACATACTATTTTACATTTCCTAACTGGTGAAAAGAGCAAACTTTAAATCGTATATCAGCTGGAAGCTGAAGGCATGTAAAGTTTGATAACTGCACGAGAGTATTAACAGATAAGCCATTTGCAGTATCGTGGCATTTTATTGTCCCTCTGTTTTCTTAGTGCAGGAACACACCCAGCTCAGTATCATCACAAACTTTATAAATCAGAGCAAAGCGAAGTTCATCCAGCTGTGAGTGGTCATAGCACTGTATTCTTATTTTTATAGCGAGCCTTCCCTGACCAAAACACCTTTTCCCATGGCGTTATACACCCATGACTGCTATTTCCGAGACCCACTTTGGGTTGCCCATAGAAGCAGCCATTCCACTGAGAGAAGAAAGAGTCACCTATGCAAGCCTTCCCCATCAAGATGCCAATAGTGAGCTGTACTCATGCTATTGTCACTCCAATCGCCTTTGGAACTCTCAGCTGTGCATTGTCCTGTCAAAACTGCAAATGCTCAACGCAGGAACACACATGTACACTAGCTCAATCAGCGCAGTAAAGCACTGGGACAGGAAGATGCCTTGAGTCTCCCAGCATATTCATGGTCACTATTCAATATTTCTATCCGGTGATCGCAAAGACACAGCCTGAATGCTTCTAACCACTTTGCCGACCAATATTTCCCCTCACCATACCAGACTCCTTGCCAAATTACTGCCTTCAGGTCCTTCTGCTTTCTTAAGACTAAAAAATATCTGCCCTCAAAGTTTCCGATGCATCTGCTCCCTTCCTTGCACTGTTTCCGAGAGGAGGAAGTTTCTCTCCAAAGGCTTCTAGTTGGAGTGGCCCTCACACTTTTTCAATCTGGACACATGTAATCCCCTGTCCACTGAAATCCATATGCATGAGTCCCTAAGTTGTGAATTTTATAATGTCTTTGCACACTGATAGCAGGTATAGGTTCTTGATTTGATTGATTGTAGGGTTTAACGCGCCGACGCAACGCAGGCGATGAGGCGCGCCGTAGTGGAGGGCTCCGGATTAATTTTGACCACCTGGGGATCTTTAACGTGCGCCGAAATCTCGTACACACGGGCGTTTTTGCTTTTCGCCTCCATCAGAAAAGCGGCCGCCGCGGCCGGGAATCGAACCCGCGACCTCGTGCTCAGCAGCGCAACGCCTTAGCCACTGAGCCACCGCGGCGGGTGCAGGTATAGGTTCTGAAGAGTTGACTCTGATGGTATGTTTTGGGGCAACACGTTACGTAAAATGGACTCAGCAAGCCTAAAAAGGCATTTTTAGGGCAACAAAAAGTCAATATAGACACGAATCTAAAAATAGGCCCTTATAAGCACTATCAACAGTTGATTAATTTAATTCCTGTAGTTCGTGCTTATATGTTGAACAAAGTTTACAGGGACTCCAGGGAAAAAATGGGAATTTTGCCTAAAGTTCCGATCTCTAGTTATACTTTGTACATCAGGGCATGAGCTGCGTCACAAGTATTATCATGTGCCTGTGCATAGCTGTTTTGTGTGCTGGAATTTGCTTTTTTTGCTGATGTTCGCATGGCAATACTTAGTTGCACTTGTTCCTGTCATCCTTTGTCTCTTGTCAAAATTTTGCCTGTATATATGCGAGTGTATCTTACCAATAAATCCTATTTGGAAGTAACACTTGGTCATGTCATCCTTGTTTGTCTCATCCAAATTTTGCACTTTATACGTGTGAAGTCGCCCAAAAGTTCACGTCGGTCAGCTACATGAGAGATCCAGTACATAACCCACTAAAAGTCTGCATGGCTTCACCTAATAATTAGGCCGTAAGCTACAAGTGAAACTAACACTAGCCATCCAGAGTTAACATCTATGGAGAAAAATCAGGTAGTATAATGCACAAAAGAAATTGGAAAAGATACGAGGCTGTTTGGGCACAACTTTTTATTGCAATTGAATTTCCTGGAAAAAACAGTCAGTGTTGGGTGCAACAGGGCCTCAGAACACAAGTTGTCTTCAATGTTTGTTTCAGTGAAGTTTTCTCTGAGCCGACATCACAAGCACAAAGTTAGGTAACGGCACTGTATATCAACTCTATCATGCAAGGTGGTGTGGCTCCTATACTCAATAAAGTGCAAAGGCTTTATTAGAAGAGAAAAACTGCAAGCAGCGCCCTTAGAGAAAGCAAATATCTTCATTCAGTGGCTTCTGCTTCACCTAATGGGAATGCACTGTCCCCTTATAACTGCTGAAGGTGGTACAAAAACAATTCAGCTATTACCAACGCACCCACTGGAAAGAAAGTGCTGGTGATCCCTTTTACATTCCCATGTCTGACGTGTCTGAGGTGTTTGCAGCACATTGTGGCAAATTTTAATTTTTGTCCCCAGTGCAAATTACAAAAGGCACAAATTGCGGCTCGTTGAATGTTATGTGGTGCTTTTGAATGGACTATGTATTAGGGGTGGGAGATTGATCGATCAACTTTCCGATTAATGCTTTAGTTGCGATTAATTTTTTAGTCGGTCGAAGTAATGTGAGCAAACCGAAACAGGAGTACCGCGTTGAAAGTGTGTGCATGCCGAGGACCATATTTGCGTTCAAATAACCTGCCTGACGTTACAACAGAAAACAATGCAAGTATGCTCAGAGATGATAGCAATTAAAACTGTTGGGACAGAGAAGCATTTTATTATTACTATTATTGTTGTATGGATCCCATTAAAATATTATTTTTGGTCATTTTTCTTTCGAAACCAACACCACCGATTCATTGATTAATTAGCAGATTAAAGCTAGCTAGTTAATCGGATTAAAACTTTTAACCGACGCCCAGCCCTACTATGTATGCAACCTACATCTTGGCTTTTTTCAAAAGGTCAGACAGTGTACATCATTACTACAATATTGTTGCATGAGGAACAACACTACCACCACACAGGAATTAGAATACCCACGGGTAGATTTCACAAACAGGCAGCCAGAATGCAAAGGAAGCCAAGTAAACCAAGGGAGCCCATCCACTTATTAAACAGCCATCGGTTCCGTTCTTGTGCAAGATGGATAAAGCTTGCCACTTGACCTTACTTCAACTGTGGTATCAAAACAGCTTGTCCGAGTTATTGCTGCTGCTTCCTTTTTTTTCTGCCATGCTATAGGCACTCGGTACGAAATGAAATATTTGCTACCACTACAAAATGTCTGAACTAAAAGCCCGCAATCCTCCTAGTTGTACTTCTTATAGGAGCTTCTGTAGCGACCAGGGCTGCGAGGATATGAAATTCTGCTTTTAAAGCTGTTTTATTGGAATAGCTTTTAATAGGAACAAATATTTTCAAATTAAAGTGCTCTCCTAAAGCACCTTTCTCTTCGAAACATGTTTTGGTTGAGTTGGTCTATAATATTGACGAAATAAAATAAAATAAATTATGAGCGCTACAATAACAGCGTATGAAAAGAACGGACGACAAATACGCTTGCCTTTCTCGTCCGTTGTTCTTGTAGCGCTCATATTTTTTCAACTCCTTCCTCCTGTCCTTTAGCCGCACGTCACAGGGGCATTGCGGCAAAGCCTGTCGGCGCTAGCGGTGAAAGCGGCGCTAGTTAGCGGTGGTCGATCGGTCATCCAAACTTTTTATGGGCCTGGTACTGGTACTACAGCGGAGTTATGGTGGAGTCAGTGACTGCCGAACAGGCAACATGAGCAACACGCTTAAAGCAGATACGCGGGGCGTTCATCAACCAACAGCTCGACGCTACACTTGACAATCATGTAAGCAACCGTCCACGACGTTGACCCGCGGCTACGTTGACACAAACTCGGGCATCAAACAAACGCCAAAACGAACCTACCGCTGCGGAAGGGCGTATGTACCTGCGCAATAGTGATTAAAGAACACCTTACTGCAGTTCATAGCTTCTTGATGCTATGCGCAGTGCCTTCGCGATAAAAGTAAAAAAAAAAAAGCCCACGGTCCAGGAAGTGACGAAAATGTCTTTCTCACGTGACTTTTGGCTGTGACGTCACGACCTCGATCTGTTGTTGGCCGGACAGAGCGTCCCGATGCGGGCACCCAGTGCAACCTGGTCCCGCCACAGCCCCCCGATCAGCAGCAGAAAGTTGCTCCCGTGGCTTCTGCTGCTACACCCTCCTCTAGTGCTGCGCCTAAGGCCTCCAGCACAAGCTCAAGCACGAGCTCAGTCCAGATGAGTGATGATCTGGCTCCATCCCGGGCATCTGCAAAACAGCAGAAGGCTGCTCCTGTGGTCACTGCTGTTGCAGCAATGTCCAGTGCTGTGGCTGCGGCCTCTAGCACAAACAGTGTCGCCACTGACACTTCTCCTTCGGAAACCTTGGATGAGGCCATGGATGTCTCTGCAAGTACACCTGCTCCTGAAACACAAAAGGAGCGCCGCAGTTCCGCTGGTCGTGGTGAATCAACAAATCGAAGTCGCCCAAGGTCACTACACCGGGAACTAACTCGGCGACCTGGGTAAACTATTCAAAGGGCGGCCCCAGAAACACATCTCCTTCTCTAATGACTTCTTAATGGAAAAAGAACATCTCATGATCTGTATTTCTCTTCTTTTTAGTATTTATGGCTGCTGAAAGTATTATCCACTGGAATTTTAGGGGGCTGTTAAACAACCTCGACGATATATATGATATACTCTCAAATCACGAACCAAAAATACTGTGCCTCCTAGAAACCCATCTCAGACAAACTTTTTAACACAATACACTATATTCCGTAAAGACAGACTGAACTACCACCAGCCGTCTGGTGGGGTCGCAATTATAGTACAAAAATCTGTTACTTGTCAACACCTGCAGCTACAAACCTCACTTGAAGCAGTTGCCGTTAGAGCCATAATTTTTGATAGACTAATAACAGTGTGTTCTCTTTATATTCCACCGGACTATCACCTATCCAGCGTCGAATTCGAAGACTTCATCAATGAGCTACCTGAACCCTACCTAATAACTGGGGATTTTAATGCCCACAACCCTATCTGAGGATCTGCGCGAGCTGACGCACGAGGGCGGCTTATTGAAAAGTTCATCACATCATCCGGCAGTTGCATCTTTAATAAGAAACATCCAACATACTACAACACGGCTCACAACACATATTCTGCAATAGACCTGGCAATTGGCTCCGAAATTTTACTGCCTACCTGTGAGTGGAAAGTAATTAACAACCCCTATGGCAGCGACAATTTCCCGGAGACTACTAGCTATAAGCAATAACTCCCAAGATACCGACTAACTTCGAACTTTTAAACAACATGCAGCTGACTGGAAAACATTCAAAGAACTTTCCAGACTAACCCCTTCGCCAATAAGTCATTTAGATGTTGAAGCAGCCAGCTCACTTATTACGGCCCATGTTCCTGACTGCGCTCAAAACAGCAGTCCAGAGACCACTCCTAAAACCCTCCCCAAAACTAGACCATGGTGGAAGGAGGAGTGCAAGCGTGCACGTTCCGAACAGAATAAACCATGGGCACTCTTACGCCGCTATCCTACGGCAGACAATCTGCTCAAGTTTAAACGGGCAAAAGCCAAAGAAAAGTGGACACGGCGCTTAGCAAAAAACGAAAGTTGGACAAGGTTTATATCGTCTATCAACTCTTACACAGACTCTCGCAAAGTATGGACTAGAATAAAGAAACTAAAAGGCTACAAGACCAAACCTACTCCCCTTGTAAGTAGTGTGGGTAACACAATAAAAGACCAAGCAGACGCTCTCGGAAAACATTTTGAACATGTATTCAGTTCCACCCATTGCACACAAACATTTTTACACCACAAGAAAGCAGCTGAGCGCAGCCCCTTTGTGTGAACAAACGCTCAAATGAGGGATAGTAAAATGCCCCATTTACGATGCCTGAACTTATTACTGCACTGTCCACATGTAGTAACTCAGCCCCTGGAGCTGACAGAATTAGCTATGAGATTATCAGGCACTTACACAATGACACACTTTACACAATACTCTCTCTTTAACAAAATATGGCAGAAATGTCGCTTTCCAAGAGCATGGAAAGAGGCAATCGTTGTACCTTTTCTAAAAGAAGGAAAAGAACCCTGTTCTGCTGCTAGTTACAGGCCTATTGCCCTGACCAGCTGTTTATGTAAGCTCTTTGAAAAAATGATAAACCGGAGACTTTTTTACTTTCTGGAGTTTCACGGTGTTCTAGACAAAAATCAGGCATGGTTTAGGTCTGGGAGATCAACTACAGATAATCTGGTTGCGTTTGAATCATATGTTAAAGACGCTTTTGTCCATAAACAGCACTGCTTCTCTGTGTTCTTTGACATGGAGAAAGCCTACGATAGAACGTGGCGATATGGTATTCTATTGGACTTGCAGTCGTTTGGCCTTACTGGCAATATACTCAATGTTATTAAAGATTATTTGTCTGATCGCACATTTCGTGTCCCTGTGGGGACTGCCCTGTCTAGGACATTTGTTCAAGAAAATGGCGTACCCCAGGGAGGAGTGCTGAGCTGTGCACTGTTCATTGTTAAAATGAGTGCTCTTAACACTGTGCTGCCTCGGCCTGTTTCATACTCTGCCTACGTTGACGATATCCAAGTCAGCTTTAAATCCTGTAATCTATCGATATGTGAACGTCAAATCCAATTAAGTGTCAACAGGCTGGTTACATGGGCTGAAAAAATGGGTTTCAGTTTAACGCTGATAAAAGTGCTGTTGTTGTCTTCTCTAGGATACGCGGTGTTCAACCTCTTCCTTGCATCACGTTAGAAGATCAGCCCATACCAGTGAGAAAGGAACACAGGTTTCTAGGTATTTTGCTCGACCACAAGCTCACATTCATACCACATATTAAATTACTAAAAGTAAAATGCCTGAAAACAATGAACATTTAAAAGGTACTATCTCATCAGTACTGGGGAGCGGATACAAAATGTCTGCTGGCACTTCTTAATAGTGTTGTTAGGTCAAGAATAGACTACGCCAGCATTTTATACCAGTCTGCAACCAAAACAGCTCTCAAAATGTTGGACCCAGTATACAATTTGGGGCTTCGCTTGGCCACAGGTGCATATCGAACAAGTCCTATTCCATCCCTTCATGTCGAATCAAATGAGTGGTCTCTAGGGTACCAGCGCGCCTACACTTCTCTGATGTATGCCGCAAAGATCACTTCTCCGAAGGAACACCCTCTGAATACCATAATGAAAAATAACACAACTGATCATCTCTTTGAAAACCGACCATCTATAACTCCACCTTTTCCGCTGGCAGTGTCACACCTCGTCAGCGAGTTCCAAGTTCCTCTTACTGATGTCTACTGCACCTCAATTTATGATTTTGTCGCTCCGTGGGACACTTTCCCAATTCACTGTGACATGTCCTTTAGAGAAATACAAAAGAAAAATGTACCAAACTTTGTCATCACTCAGAATTTTCTGTTCCTCCGTGACAAATACAAGGTAGCTGAATTTTACACCGATACGTCAAAAACTACCACAGCCGTATTCTTTGCTGCAAATGGCCCCCTACTTAATATGTCCAAAACAATGAACACGAACACAAGTATATTCACTGCAGAGGCGTATGGTATTCCACTGGCTTTAAACCACATTCTTCAAAATAAAATTAAAAACTCAGTTATATACACGGACTCTCCTAGTGTCGTCTCAAATCTTTCATCTCGGAAGGTCAGAAAAAACCCTACTTTTAATTGTGTTTCAAGAGCTTTCTACTCGGCTTATGGCCTGAAGCTCGTTGTCACAGTCTGCTGGGTTCCTGGCCACTGCGGCATTGCTGGAAATGAAGCTGCTGACCGTAGTGCTGCAGTGCCCCCCTTCCAAGCAGCATAGACATAAACGAGGTCCCATATCAAGATCTGAAACCTTTTGTAAGAAGGAAGCTGCGGGACCATTGGCAGCAACAATGGGACGGAGAAGTAGAGAATAAACTATATCGTTAAACCCAAAATAGAAAAGCCTCCTGCTGAAAAACATGACATACTATTTGTAGAGCTAGCATTATGCAGATTAAGACTTGGCCACACACACATCCCACACTCATACCTTTTAACAGACGCAAGCAAGCCACAGTGCCATCGATGTGGGGGTTAGCTTTCTGTCCTTCATATGCTTATTGAGTGTGACATGTGCAACAGTGAAAGGAAACGTCATTTTAATGAAGCTTACACATATCACATTCCCTTGCACCCTTCATTATTTTTATCAGACCATCCAATGTTCTCATACAAAAAAGTTTTTAGTTACCTAGAAGATGTAGATTTTTTAAAACACATATCATATAGCCCATAACCTCACCTGTGTTCATTATGTGTTTTAAAACAGTGGTGGAACCTGAGGCTTTACACCTTAGGTGCTTGCACTGACTGTTTTAATATGACCCTATACACCATTTCTCTTAGTATACTCACTATGCTTTAATTATGGCCATTACACCAACCCCCTGAGTAAAGTTTTTTTTAAACTAGTGCCTCCTTTACAAATCCTTCTCATCTCTTTCATCATTGTCATGGCGCTCTTTGCCTTTGTCGGCCTTGCGCCATTAAACCCGAAATCATCATTCATCAGACTGCTACGGAACGAGCAGAACACGGGAGTGACTCGGACGATGCAATATAGGGTAGACCAGTTCCTGTTCACCTGGCGTAACACACCGTGCTCGACGGCCGGTAAGACGCCAGAATGTAACCTAACCGTCAACACAGACTCGAATGCAGTTTTTTGTTCCTGCTTTCGCCTGTTAGAAGCTTCGGCCCCTCGAGCTGCAGATACATTGCAGGTTTGGCACTTTCAGTTTTTTTTAGCGGCATTGGCCTAAAAGGCCGCCTTCGTTATGCCCGAACATGTACGGAAATTTTAGGTTATTTCTTTTCCTATAGCAGCCCGAAAAACTGTCGAATGCATGCGAGATGTCGTATACGTAGTGAAATAATGAAAACTGCCGCACATAGTACTCCGGGCTGCCGTGCGGCGGAGAAATAACTCAAAATTGCTGCTTTCGTGGTCCGTAAACTTCTGCTCTTGGGTATACATATTCTGTATGACCTGTTCGGACCTTAGGCGGCGCCATACATGAGAACTGAATTCTGGCTGGCGCATTGATTCGCGGTCCACGTTGCAGGCGTCAGCCACCGAAATACATATATCTCGCGGGAATGAACTGTCAAACACAATTCTGTTTCACCATTAGACATCCTCCTAAAAAACGAAAAGAACCAATCGCAAAAAGGCAATTAAAAAATCTACCATCCCTCCCTAAAGAAAGTTGAGAGAAGAGCGGAAACTACGATCTTTTCGCACTAAGAAGACGCATCTCATCTACGAGCGATCTAAATGTATACCGACACGTGATTTTTGAGGTATATACTATTGTACTGCTTCTTCGTGATCGATGCTTGTATTGGTTTATCCAAAACCGTTCCTTTTTCGATATTTTCAACAGACCTTTTCAACACAATAGAAGCCCGGTTTCACGCATGCAGAGTCTTCTTAGCGCGTAATTGTCATGTAATTTGTTTCGGGGTATTTTTTGATAGTACAAGAGTTAGAGCCGTTCACTGTAATGATGCTCTCTCCATAAATGACTATGCAGAACAGGCAATGTGGGGAAGCCAGCTTACAGAAACTAAGCTTACACCGATACTTTTGAAAGTCGGCTTTACCTCTGAAAACGAATGCGTTGCTTGGAAGACGTTTTTCAGAAGCAATTGAAGCCGTATAAAAATACAAAGGCCCTAGGATCTCTTTTATGTTTTAATTGCAGAGTACTTTATGGGCTCCCCTTGTCGTCTTAGCTCACCAACAGTCGATGCGACAGCCGGAATGAGGCGGCGCAGCGAGATAACGGACCCAAGTAGAGCCTTCTGAACCGGGTTCAGGGAGTCACACTGAGGATTCGAAAACCACGCGGTTTAAATAGTCATAACCATTCGAACCTCGTGAACCGCTGGCGCTTGTCATACATCTCCCCGTTATTTAGCGAAAGAAAACTGCAGGTACATTTCAGGCAGAATCTGTGTATATAACCGGCAGCCCACGCGTTCATTTAGTTAGGAACGCTCGTTGGATTGGTTTTTACGATAGTCAGCGAAAAAAAAAGCGGCCGCGCAAAAAAGAAATGGCGCGTTCGAAATGCCGCAGAAAGGCTCCAGCCACGCAAGAAAAAAATGGCGCGTTCGAAATGCCGCAGAAAGGCTCCAGCCGCGTAAGAAATAGATGGCGCGTTCGAAATGCCGCAGAAAGGCTCCAGCCACGCAAGAAAAAAAATGGCGCGTTCGAAATGCCGCAGAAAGGCTCCAGCCACGCAAGAAAGAAATGGCGAGTTCGAAATGCCGCAAAAAGGCTGCAGCCGCGCAAGAAAGAAATGGCGCGTTCGAAATGACGCAGAAAGGCTCCAATTAGAGTCACTAAATAAAGGCTTTTTATTTAGTGACGTTAGCTCCAACCACGCAAGAAAAAAAAATGGCGCGTTCGAAATGCCGCAGAAAGGCTCCAGCAGTGCAAGAAAAATATTACGCGTTCGAAATGACGCAAAACAGCTCCGGCATACGAAATTAAAGCAAGCTCACAAAGAACAGAACTCCCGCTGGCGTAGTTTCAGGCAGGGAGCGCGCGAGCACTGTGAAGTGGGGAATTTTGAAATGCAGCAGTGAGCGGATAACGGCGCTGCAGCCAATTATGGTGAATCACTGCTCTGCACTTCCGACAGCTTTCACATTGAGTGGAACGGCTTTAATTTTTTTATCAGAGCTTTTCGGTCGGCCAGCCAGTCTATAAGAAAATTCATTAGTTTTTTTATATGGCGCCATCGGTCGCACTAATACAGTTTTCACTTTAAAATAAATTCAGTGTACTTCCTCTCATTAAAGAAGGATGACCTGCGAAGCTGTGATGCGGAGCCTCAACGTGAACGACAATATGCTTTTACCGGGGCGCAGTCCAAGGAGTGCACGAAACAACACACGCTTGTTTGCAATTTGCGATTGAGCATACTTCCTAGTTGATTACCTGAATTAAACTTGGACGGACTAGAGTTTTATTCCAGCGGACAAACATGGGGCTGTCCGTTTCCCTCCCATAGAAGTCCATGTATTGGCAGCAGACGGGAATTCCCCATTAGTATTTACAACTTCACTGTGAAGTATGTAATTTTGAAGCATAAATGAAATTTCGCGTAATGGTAGAGCCGTCTTAGCGGCTAGTTGTCATATAACTGAGTTTGAGATAGTTTCAATGAAACAGAAGTTATAGCCGTTTTCTGTGATCATGCTCCCTCCGTAGGCCGACATGCTTCACTGTACAACACACAATGTGGAAAACCCAGCTTACCAATAAAGACCAATTAAAGTCGTCTTCACCTCTAAGCACACATTCATTTCTGGAAAAACATTTTTTCAGGGGCAATATAGGCGTTTTAAATCAAAATATGAAGTCTATAGGACGTTTTTATTGCTTTTTGTGATTTTTTTCTTACTCTGAAGGTGTGGCGCACAGTTTTACGATTCCACGGATTTGAGTTGGCGCCGCAATATCTTGCTACGCTCGCGTGGCATCCTTTGCTACTTCGCTTTGTAGTCGGAGACGGTCTGCTAGATCCTAGCCATAGACAGCTTCGCTGTAAAAATGAGTTTGACAGGCGGGAGGGGGGCTTGGCAGCAGTTGGCACAGGGCACCGAACGAGGTAAGGCCGACCCTGCTCCTCCATAAACACATGCACCCGATTCATAACGAGGAAGGCGCTGCGCGAGAGCACAGGCTTTGCACAAACAACACTCTTCCAACCCAAAAGCTGCCTACGTTTACGCTGAAGAATACCCACGACGCGAAGCCATGGCGGCGGTCGTAGTTGATTCATCCCACCGACCACTCTTTCCTTACTCTATCTCCAACTGTAGGGGAAGAAATGGCTATAGCTCTTGCCATTATTTATAGCCCTAAGATTACTACTGACTCCAAATCGGTCATTACCAATTACGGGCGAGTTGAACCCCGAACTTTCCGCCTACTCTTGCAGGCACGCCAATTTCCGAAACGAAAAGTATACATCGTTTGGGCACCGATTCACTCCGTACTCCCAGGAAATGAGTCCGCACACGAGGTTGCTCGAGAACTGATCATCCGAGAGCCCAGTGACACTGCAGAATCTACTCAAAGGTTCTCCCATAAAAACCGCTTCTGGGCTTACCGATCGGTACTCAATCACTACCGACTGTCCAGAGCTCGCTTTCAACTACCCGACCCTTCCTCTTCCGCCGTCACGCTGTAGTATGGCGCCAACTTCTAACATCCACCTTTCTTACCCCCGCCCTAGCTCTTATCACTAGTCTCTACTACCCCCATTGCAATGCTATCTTTGCTATCAATACAGATGTGATTTGCTCCTGCGAACCCCCTACCAACTCTTAAAAATTATCCCTTTTTATTCATGATTACGAACGCGGAGCAGTGGGAGGCCGCGCCAGCCGCGCTGTTCAGCACAGACCCTCGATCTGACCTCAGTGTCCAGGTGGCCGAAGACGCCGCAGAGAACTATATGAATCCTGCCGTCACCGGGAGGACATTGAAGTCGACCTGAAAACGGACCCACTTGTGGCAACAATAAAGTTTTTTTCCTGATCTGATCTGGTGTCTACAGCTGCTGCGCGCGGTAGGTCGTCAGTCTTGCTTATTTTACCACGAAGTACAAGCGAGCAACTTTCTCGCTAAAAATTCCGACCTCTCAGGAACCTAGAAAAACCACTTCAGGAAAGTGATATTTGGCATAAAGCAAGAGCGTGAAGATGAAAAAACTAAAAGAACTTTCCAGGATTCTGAATATTTTGTGTGTAATCCGCTGTTAAATCTTACTCCCCATGCATAAATTTCTGAGGGATAGTTTCCATGGCTCAGGAACCTAGTCGCGCAACGTGCGAGACGTGAAACTGTGCACAAAGCAAGTTTCCACCTCCCAATATTAGCTGCAAAAAAAAAAAAAAACTTTACATTTAGCTAAATAACTATAGAGTAGTCACTGTTGAAAGGAGTGCCATGAGCGGGAAAGCTGCACATATAATTAATTAAACATTTCAGACTTTTTCTGCAATCAAACAAATGCTACACTTTTTAATGTGTTTTTTGTCGCAAACAACATCATTATCGAAATCTAATTCATTAGTGCAGCACTCGCCTCTTCGATCTTCGAGTGCTGCGCACGACGCCTGCTTTTTTTTTTTCTTCGATTTACCGACGGTGCAGAGGGCGCAGGATCAGTTTACGCATGGAGGAAATAAAGTTTACGCCTTTCTCGCACTTCCCACAGAGAAGGTGCAGTAGCAGACGAAAAAAGTCCAGGACCGGTTCAGCAGTGGCGTCACATGCGCTGCCCAAGCAGCTAGCAGAAACTGCTAAGCCCAAGCATGGCAAATCATCAGTGGCCATTGCCAACGCCTCCCATTGCAATATCTGAGCTTGGCATGGAGGAAAGAAAAGGCTGAGCTTGGCAATACCTCGGCCGCCACTATTGGCTGGTGTTTGGGAACGGTGACAAGCCAAAAATTGGACAAGCTCTGGAAGGCGAATATTGGGCAATGTTTGCAAAGCATGTTGCCATATGTTAATGCGTGCGTGGACGCCATGTTATTTTCATGCGTATTTCTGGCTTTCTGGCCAGTCCTTATGGCCAATGCCTATTCTATGAGTTGCCTCGCGGCCCGACTTCTGCTTTATATAATTATACAGAAAATCAATGCGCACGCATGACATATTTTCTGTTCAATGACATGTATAAAAGATAAATCAGAGTAAGCGCTGACCATGCTCTAAACAAGCTCCCCGACAAAATTTTCAATTATTTAAAGTCAAGGCGTTGCAGCCCATTTAACACACCAGATCTCTTTGCTTAGTTTTATTATGCACATATCCCACATTTTTTACCACAGAAACATCCCTGAAAATGGTAAGAATAGAAAATAATTGTGTTCAATAAAAACTTTGAGAGTGAGAGAGGGAGAACAAGAATTTTAATGAAAGCAAAACACAAGCAAAATAGTACACAAAAACGAAAAAGGTCCATAACGCACCAATCAATGCTTTAAAATATGCGTACAAAACGGAAGAATTCAGGTAGATGTAAACAAGGCCCTTTTCCTCAGTAATGTGCCGATCTGTCAAGGTCACAATATGTAGTTCAACAGCACTATTGCTGAACTAATCGTGAACTGGTACATAAATATACTTACTAAGAAACTCTATGGTACAGAAGTGCAGGCCAAATCGACGAGGCATTTTATATCGTCTGCTCCAGATTTCGGGCTGCTCGACACTAGCGCCACTTTCTCCATGGCGGTTCCCACTGGAGCCGAACCGACTTCTCCTGCTTCTCCCCCGTCCTCCTCCGTCAGCTTTGGAGTCATGGAGGAAAGAAAAGCTTAGGAGAGGCCCTGACGTCACACCCAGCGCAGCCGGAAACGCCATTTCTGTAAGTCAAATGGCGGACCATTGGCCCTCCATGCCATTGGCGGGCTCTTTTTGCCTCTCTCTCTCGGTGCACCTTCTCCGCCTCCTCCGTCCTGTATCGCTTCTCTTGTCGTCTGCATCTGCCAGCGCCGAGCCGGCGGAAATCAGCTGATAGGCAGGTAGAAGGCCGTTTTGCAGCGCGTGACCGTGAACCTAAACGCGCGGTTACACTGTTACACGTCTTCAGTGTGGCCGCAGCAGGTTTGCGAAGCGGCTCGCTCTAACAATGCCGCTATGCTCGGTGCCAGGCTGCAAGTCGCGATCGGTACCCAAGGAATTGGGCGTCACTTTCCACCGGTTAGTGCATCATTCCGCTGACAAGTATTGCTGTACATTGGTGTGCATTCATCCTTTGTTTGCAATCGCCGCCGTTTATAGGTTCCGAAGCGATGGAGAACGCCGCAAACAGTGGGAGAACGCCGTGCGGCTACCGGACTGGAAAGTGCCCAAGTTTGCGTTGCAGTTTCACTGGCAATCCCAGAGATGACTAGTCAATTAAACGGCCGTTCTATATATATAGGTAAGCAGTACTTCATGCAGATTTCACGCTAAAAAATTGTGGAATGTTTTTACCGTTGTTCGCGTGCCTTCGATAGAATTTTTTGCGGAGGAGGAGGAGGAGGAGGCAAAACGTTTTATTGAGTAAAAAAAATGAGAGGGTGGGTGGCGTCAATAAACTTTTTTTCGCCAAGTTTCAACTTGTCTCAGTGTCAATAAATTCAAGGTGATATCAGTTGAAAACGTTCATACACTAACCTCGCAGTATGAAGCGTTGAAAAGCGAAATCCAGAGCGAGACCACAAAAAGATCCAGATTCCAGATCCAGCACTCTTCCAGTCAACAGACGGACACCTACTAAGGTAATAGGACGATGGAATTATATCAACTGGGAATCTACCTTGTAACAGTTGCAAAAGCACTGCCGCGCATTGCCGGCCTAGCAAACTATATATTGCAGCGGCGGTAACCAAAAAATTGAGTTGCGAATCGTTCGGTTGCAAGTCGCCTACGTACTGCACACCGTGTATCACTTCCCGAAAATCTACCTGACGGGTGTCCGCGCGTACGACGGGACGGCGCGTTCACGATATCTGCACTTCAATAGGCGCGTCGTGATCGCGACCGGAGCAATAGCTTGACGCGGTACAAGGTGCACTCGCAAGTAGAAATTAAATGACATATTCACATCGGCGCAGCTGTCGCAACTCGCTGCATCCTTTTCGAGTTCCGCAAGACCACAGCGCAGCAAAGCGAAGCAGCAATCTTCGCAATCGGACGACAAGGCAGGCGCTGCCTTTCCTTCATGACTGGCGAACGGCGGGCGGGCTGTTGCTAGGACGCTGTTGCTAACGCTACTTCCAATGGCCGCCGAAAACACGTGACTTCCTCCACACTTTTGCCAATGCGCGGGGATAGCTGGGGGCCTCTCCTAAGCTTTTTTTTTCCTCCATGTTTGGAGTTTATGAACCGACCGGCAGCGTAGCGGAGAGCCGCAGGGATGTCGGCGACCCTTTCCTTCAAAGAAAACTTGGATTCGGAGAAGGCAAAAGGCAAGCTTGCTCGTTAAAGCTGTTTTCTTTCTTTTGGTGTACTTGATTTGTTTTTCTACGGAACGCAGGTGCGCTGGAAGACATCCTAGCCGCTTTTGACCAACCCGAGAACTTCGCCAGGCTTCAAGATGCAAAAGATCTGGCTGGGAACGACATGCTCAAGCACATGCAAATTGTTTTTCCACTTTTAGCGCAAATTGAGATGGGTGTCATCGAAAGCTACGGCTTCACACGTGATGGAGAAGGTAAGGAAAAACAATTCGTGGGTTGTTAGCGTAACGCTAGCACTGCAGTGACTGCAGCTGCCTGCAATGTGGGAACGGAGATGCCGTCATTGATACCCGAGTCATTCGGCACCCCCAACAACAGTACACTGCAGTGCAGTTTAGTGAGCGTAAGAACTCGTGTTGTCAAGTGGGATCAGAAGCTAAGTGGCAGTTTTCGCTTTTCGCGTTCGCGACCTCTTAACGGCACTGTTGCTCTCTATCAGTAGCAGAATTTTGGCGAAAAGAAAACAAAAATCCGCGTAACACACACACAAAAACAAAGTGCCTCTAAAACCAAGCAATGACAATTTGACCTTACCTGGATGCAACATACGCCCGGACGTAACGGACCGCATCTGGCGTCGCCAAATAAGGTTATGTTCGGTTCGCGGAAATTTTTAAGACAAGATTCGGTTGCAACGGCGACCTGACTCGGGCTTAGGTTTGAGCGAGTTAATTTCCATTTGAAAGACATAAATGCTTGCTTTTGGACGAACACCCGAGGCTGTAAGCTACTTGTTCTGATTTTCTTGTCACACTTTGGAAGTAATAAGAACTGTGAAGCATTGCTTGTGCATCGAGACTGGGAACGGCTGTTTTTCAGGCGATGACAGTGGAACTAGAGAGACGAAGTAGACTCTGTTGGCGATTCTGAGCCTTGCTAGCATGCCCCCTACAAATTTTTTTGCAGCTGTTAAAACTCTGTCTGCAGCGATGAAACTGAGGGTGAGGATACAATGGTTTTGCCTAGCCAATCTCAATTTCCAAAGTATTAATTAAACAAAAACATTTGGTTGGTTTCGGTGATCCCCTCACGTATCTTTGGCTAGACTGTCAGAGTCTGTTGCCACGAGATTTGGCTGCAAATGTTGTAACAATCGCGAAAGCAAAAGGCATATCTGCCCTGCTTGAATCTTGCTGTTCTGGCACCTTTGACCAAGAATGACAAAGACGAGTGTTTTCTTGACGATGACAAGTAGGAGAGAAGTAATGCTAATGTGTTTTTCTACTTCGTCAGGTGTGCTGCAATTTGCCCAAATCATCAAACAAATGGAAAGGGACCACCCTGAAATCGCACGCCTGAATGCCGAGCTGCGAGCTCATTTCATCCCACCTATGGTGCCGCCATCGCTGCCCGACAACTAATTTATTTGACAAGCTTACTTCCACTCAACGCTGTTGTGCAGTATCTCTAATGTCTAATGTAGAGTTCATTTTTGTGTGCTCATGTTTTCTCAGATCACTGCCCCCCCCCCCCCATCCCCCGCCTTCCATTTCATTTTTTTTAAGCCACACGTTCTGTTGAAATGATAATGTAGTGTCTGTACTCTATTGTTTTAGACATAATCATCTTATTCAAACAGTACAACTTCATCCAGCTTTATGCTACCTTGTGACAACTTTGATGTTACAGATACCCTAAATTGAACAAACTGTGGAGAATGTGTGCCGATGTCATGTGCCATTTAAAATAAAACTATTTATGCTACAAGCACACTACGCGTTATATCAGTTATTTCTTAATAAAGCGAGCAGTTTCAGTTTTCTGTCGAAGTTTACAGACACTAGTGGTAGTTTTTGCTTCTATTATTCAGCTGCAAGAGTTTCAGAATTACTGTTCCATTGATATAATTGATTTCTGCAGTGTCTTGTGCCTGGTTCACAAACAGTGCAGTTGACCCTACGTTTAATATTACTGGCTAGAAGACAGTATTGGATTTACTATGCCTCATTGGAACTGTCTGCTTTATCCTGCAGACTTATGCAAAAATAAATAAATCACTTAAAATCACAGATTTGATGCAAAAGTGAGTGATCCTGGGCACTTTTCACATGTGTTGCACTTGCATCAAAAGTCACTTTCTAACCTCCCCATTTCAGAATTGATTCAGAAGCATCTGAGGGCACACTGGCCTCAAAAGGATGGTGTGAAGCAAATGTAAAACGATTCTTCACTTGGAGGCAGTTAATTTTGTAATCCGCTGCATCCCTAGCACACCAAAGTTGGTGTTCGGATTTTTGAACTTTTACACACCCAAAAAAATTATCTTCACAGTAATGTAAAATGAAAACCCAACGTCCACCTAACATGCAGCCTTACAGCTACAAACGAAAGCTGTACAGCTTTCTCAGTACCTTTGCAGTTGGAGAACAATTAGACCTGGTACGGCAGTCACTGTACAGACTGACAGTTTTTATTGTGAGAGCGAATTAACTCGAAATGAGAGGCAATGTTAATCAGCCAGATTAGAGGAAATCCCTAAGGTGCAGTAAGTTTATGCAAAAAAAAAATTGACATCCACCTGAAATGTATCCATGATATGAAAAATATAAAGCTTTCTCTGTACAGCTCGCATTTTAGGTGGCTGTCAAATTTTTCCTTCGCAGAAACTTGTGACTCCAGGATAATGACATTCATGTTGTCCATTGCTAAGGATGGAAGCACCACGATGATAATGCAAATTCCCACTCTGCTTCCCCGTGACAGTGACCAGGTCCCGAGCACTGTTTGCTATGTGTCGCCACAGGACATTTACTAGATGTCATCCGAGCAAGAGAAAGGCCCGTGGATTCCGTCCATTGTGAGATTTCTGTTTAACTCGTCGGCAAACAGTGCATCTCGGACACCATGCCAGCAGGCATCACAGTTTGCCATTCATGATGAAATGCTGTTTTGGTGCAACTACCAACCCGAAGGTCACAAATGGCTTAATAATTCTGCGCAATTTACGCTCATAGATACGCATTTATTCTCGCGAAGAGCAGCATTGCTCCCATGCAGGTGCACTCAAAACCTATCAACACTTGCATTTGCAACACGCTGGCAAGGCATGTACGATGTTGTTCATTAATGCGTTTATATTTGCGTTCCATGCAAATGACGAAAAATCTCCACCCTACCATGAAACTGGCCCCATGCAGCCTTTGCCATATCCAGAGCAACCATTTGACCATGCCAGTATTGACATCTCTTGCACTGCAACTGGCAACCACTGGGTCGCCACTGTTGGCTACACGACATGGTAAGGCGAGACTGCCGCCCCGCAGGCTGCATCTGTGCGCGAAGGCGCCTCCTTCCTTCTTTGGCACTTCAGTTTGCGGCATAAAGTGCCCCGTAGCTCCTCAGTGGTTGAGGAAGAGTTTTTCTGTCCAAAGTTATATAACACCTTCCTCAAAGCCTCCCATACTGTCCACTGCATCATTACTGCGCACCACCCAGAGGCCAATGGTTTCGCCAAATGTTCTAACTGGATCTTAAGTGGCACGCTTGCAATGTACATCACATTAAATCATTTGAAGTGGGACGCACTCCGCGACCGGCTTTCTCTCCTTTTTTCATTTTGTATGGACGCACTCCCTTGTGCACCGTGGACACCATACTTCAGTATCGTCTCAATAAGTCACAGTGCACACCCATCACTGACATCGCCAAGCATGTCGAAGAATGTCGTGAACTGGCCAGTCTTTAACCAAGGAAAATCAAAACGTCATAAGTCGCACCACAACGAAAGCCCGCCTGCTTCTACCCATTCACCTGGCTCGCTGATCTGGCTGTAGTGTGGGTGCCGCCAACTTCTGCTTTTAGCAGTAAATTGCTTTCGCAGTACCATGGCTCCTGCTGTGTCGTCAAACATACGTCTACTGTTAATCATGTGGTTGAGCTCGTCACTCCTTCACTCGACCAGCATCGCCACGGCCATGGCATTGCCTCAAGCCCTGCATCAACCCTGTCAGCGTTTCGTCTCCCTAAGCCCCCAGGATGGCTCTTTCCATCCTGGGGGAAACTGTAAGGAGGACCGTCACCAGCACCATTCCCATTCAAACAATGAAGACGTAACCAGCAGTGGGCAACAAATTATTGATTTTTTTTTTTTAATTGCAGGGCAATATCCATGTGTACACGAAGGAGGAGTTGCAGTAGTGGTTAGCTGATAATGTTCCTCTAGTACTGGAGCATAGTCAATCAGGGGAGTGGCCAAACAACAGTGGTTGAGAGGGAGGGACAAGATAACTTATCCAATTATGGTGCTCTGTATAAGGATAATGAAGGTGGTTGGAAAGGATTGTGAACCACATTTGAGATATAAAAATTAAAAGAATGAAGAAATCTTAATAATTGTGAAAAGAAATATTAATAGAATGAAACCACATCCTCTTCTTCCTTATCATTTGCAGCAGGCCTAGCTGTCAGCTTTACTGTTGGCCTCATCTTTTTCATCACTTGTGTCCACGCCTATTCAGGTGGAGTCGTGCTGAGAGCAGCTGCCAGAAGCTCATATCCATCCAATTCACCACCACCCATTTTGCTGCAACATCCACACACCCATCCACAATTTATAAGTACCCACTGAAGGGGATTGGTCAATGACGATATCGGCTGTTATTAGAAGCTCACAGAAAATCCAAAACTCCCAATTTGCCTACGAGGTCAATATACCAACCCCGAATTCTCAGATACTCACTCGGAAAATCGCCAGTAACGAAGGCAGCAGCCATCAAAGGCTCGAGGCCAATTCTCCAATACCCATTGGTGGAGATGTAAACAAACCCACCCACACATGCTTTCACAGCTCAATGAGAAGTGGTGCTCGTGCATTTCGACATTATAAGCAAAAGCTTAGGTGAACCCATAACTTCTCAAGCAATTAGTAAAAATTTATTCATATCTTTTTTGCCTGGAAAAAAAAGGTTAAAATTTCTTTGCTTTTTTATTCTCCAGTGAAGTGGGAAATAGCCCACTTGGCTCAATATCTTAAGCTCTTATGCTGATGTTGGATGTGAGTACCAAACTGAAGTACTGCAGAAGTACTGCCTGCATGAGGTGCCACCTAGTGGTTTGCTATGAACATTACCCTCTCGAGCAGCTGCTACAACTAAACCACCATTTGGCTCCTGTGGCATTGAGGTGCGGTTTCCAATGCCAATGGCATAGATGAGAGTGTGAAAACTGCAGATTATTTCTCTGCCTTTTCTTTTTATGTAAAAAGATGTTCTCCTACATATGTAACACAACTGTCTTTCTGACAACTAGAAATGCTTTGGTATCTTTTAGGCCACCTTAACTGTAGCCTGTCGCACCATATCTTGATGTTCTGCACTGTGCAGGCAATGCGAATTCTGTACAGTGCCAGTCTATGGCCAAAAATGTTCTCTCATACACTATGGCTGATGGTGGGTGAACTAACAGTATTCTCCAGCCAAACCAAACGTGATTTTGTTCAAAATGCTGACATGAACATATAGTGTCGAGCCAACTTGGCCGCAAGAAGGTTGTCAAACGACCACTGAGGACATGCTACGGTTGAAAGCAGTAGCTGGTGCTTTGCTGAAATGTAGAGTATAGGGACCGGTCACTGTTCAGGGGGCACAACGGATAAGCACAACCTGCGCCGCCTCGCGGAAGCTTGAGCAAACTTTGGGTCAGTGAGAGCCAGATGGTGGCCGCGCATTCATATGTTCGGCACCGCTTGGTTGTTTGTTTTTGCGATCCTGCAATTGTTTTTGAAAGGTGTCTTATGCTCGCAAACTGTTCTGGCAAATAGTTTCCACGTCTCAAGTGCTTCTGTGCGGATTCCGGACAATTACGGGGGTGGACTACTAGTTTCAGCCTCGCATGCACGAGAAGGGACAGAAATTGTACATTGCCGGGAACGCGTGCGCCGTGAAAGAAATTGACGGGGCAGGCATCGTTGCGAAGTGCCATTCTCGGCAAGGGAAGCGTATCTATAGCGCTTCTCTCCAGGTCAGTACAAAGTTTTTGTGTATCACGGCCTGATAAAGTGACTCCAGCGTATACAACGGCGCTCCATGACGGGCGTTTTTGTTGTTTTCTCTGTTCGCGCCACCACACTACAGTTACTTTTTCTGTGGCCCTTCTTCAGCTCGGCTGGTCTTGTCAGTGATCAGCAACGAATTCTAAACTTTATTAGCTGAAGACAAAGTAAGCAAAACCCAGTTCCACCCAGTCTTAACGATCTGTTGATACAGGGGATCGTACTGCGGGTTGTTTACGAAGATTACGTTTAGTTTCGGCTTCTTTGTTGTGAGTAATGTTAGAGTTGTCTTAGCGTCTAATTGTGATACAATTTGTTCAGGCCATTCAGAATTATACATAAAAATATTTCCTCCTCCTCCCCTCCTCTGGTTAAAAAATAACCTCAACATTCAGAGTGCGCAAAACACATTAAAGGAGTCAAATAATGCGTGTGAACGCCACCTTGCTTTTGATATCTTGCCGCGCCCTCGCTTGGAATGCGTGACCGAACTCTGTACACTTCGGGGAACAAAGTAGGGCAGTTGGCGGGATGCGTCTTAACATTGCTTTTGGCACCACCCGCGAAGTGCCGTGAGCATATTCTTGTGCCGCCTTTTGGCGTACATTCGGTGCCGTGAATGTCGCAGAAAAAAAAAAGGTTACATGCTGATAAAACAATAGTGGCGGAAACCTTCATATCTTGTGTTATGCAAATTTAAAACGACGACACGAGTTTCACAAATATTGCAGTCTGCGATGTGTATGAAACACTAAAAACAAACGTTTTAGTTTTACGGCCCTTCGCGTCTGCGCTGCACATAAACTGTAATCGTACTCACAATTTTCCTCCTTCCACTGACAAAATATGCCATGGCCTTCTTACTTGCTTGACTATTCGTACTGCCAAAATCCATTTCTTGTGACGTTTCTTCTCCCAAGGCTTTCCGTGTACGAAACAATGCCAGGCTGCCCTTCGCGATTGTGGCAGTCCTTCAATCAGCAAACAGTAACGGCGCTGCCATGAATTCTTTCCTGCAGCATTTCGATCCTTTCGGACAGTCCAACTTGCCATTATGCCTATGTTTCTTAAAAAACTTACGCTACACAGCATCGAACCT
This sequence comes from Haemaphysalis longicornis, assembly GCF_048455015.1. Lineage (NCBI taxonomy): Eukaryota > Metazoa > Arthropoda > Arachnida > Ixodida > Ixodidae > Haemaphysalis > Haemaphysalis longicornis. Next base: position 400,331,893 of record NW_027526203.1, read on the forward strand.
GAACGGCCGGTCACACAGCTGAACGGCCGGTCGCGACATCTACCGACCCAAAGTTGCTAAGCGGCGGCAAGAGGCGGCGCTGCAGTCGCGGGCAAACTTCAGTGTCCCGTGCCTATAGAGTGGCTGAATTACCTGCCGCTGTTTTTCCAATCGTGAGTGTGTATGTGCCAGTTGGGGGTGGCTGAACGAACCTCCATCTTTTGTGGCCAATCCCTATGCGCATCGAGCTTCACGATCGCTGCGCCGCCTTCCGCCGCTTCTCCGCGGCGCTCACGGGATGACCGCTGCGCAGCTGATAGCGGCTCATGTAGTGTTTTGGTTCTCTTTCGCTTCTTTTTGCCTTTCCGCGCCCTAAACAACTTGTTAGCGTGATGTCTGTAAGGAAATAGTACGTTTAGGGCACTTCAAAAAACAGCTGAGTCGTGATAGTGTTTGGACGCCAACAAGAGCGATCCGGGGACGCGGTACTGCGCACTTCTTCGTCACTCTTACGGGCGACGGCAGCAGCATATCACCACTGTCACCTCCGAATACGTTAGACGCAAGTGAATTCTATTGTTGCCTCATTTAGACCTGATACTGGGACAGTGAAAGGTTGGTTTCGTTTTGCAGCGCACACAATGAATGCGTCTTTGTTTCGAATATACAAGTCGTAGAAAAACATAATTCGGGGATGTGATTACCTAATAGGTAATACCTGACAATAACGCGCCTCTTATAGGAATAGAGGCCACACGAACATGTTAAGTATATTCCAGGTCTGGGGGTCGTTAAATATGTGCCCACTCCCAGCTTATAGCAAGGACAAAGGAAAGTTAATGAAACCACGAAAAAATAAACGGTCTACCAAATCTGGAAGCAATATAATAGCTCGTACAGGAATGAAAAAACCCAGTGCAGCTTTGGAAATGCTAGAGAGGTTCGTCTTAACTTAAGCAAGGTAGAACTCACTAGACCAACTAGATGCGAAATGCACTGATATTTTCCAAGACAGTGGGGGGGTGGGGAGGATTGGCTTGACTATCGTTGTGTACAAATGCGGAGCGAAAATCAAGGAGTAATCCGTTTTAGTAATCACACACACAAGCTGCGCGTTCAATTTTATTTTGGTTTTTGACTTTAACGAACAGCTGATCACTCGGCGGACACATTTTTTGAAGTATACATACAGTAAGTAAGTTCATAAGTGATAAAAAGTGTCGTATCTGATAAGGCCCTTTAATTCCACTTTTGTGTTACATTCTGCAGGCGCCACGTGTCCTATGACGACGTTTCGAAGAAGCGTTTAGTCACGAACACGGATATAAGCGGAGGATATATGTAGCAGATGACGAATGTTTGTGAGGGCTCGCCTCACGACAAGACGACCCAGCAGTAAATTTTTTGTCGTGAACTGACTCCCGATATAATTTTGCATTATTCATCATACTTATTGCGTGAATGTCCATGAAATTTATGCCATATTGGCTTGTTCTGGGTAGTGATTAGTATCCGAGATATGAAGCGTAACTGGCGTGCTGTCAAGTATGAGTGCTCCGCTAGATTATGTAAGCACACGAAACTGATTTACACCGCAGTGTATAGCTGTAGCATGAGCATCTGAATGAACGCTGCTTACGGAGGTACTGTTAGTAAATTTCAGGGCAGTGGAATTAGGTACTATCAGCTCTATGCACATACCGGTTTCATGACGGCGGCCTGTAACACACATCTGGCGCTTATGCGGACCAAATGTACCACACTACGATTGCGTCAGAAGTATTCACACTCTCGTAAATACACCACATTTGCGGACAGAGCGACTGCTCCATATAAACATGTATTTCCAACGCATACAAATGGAAAATATCAGTCGTGAACGTGCCGCAAAAGCAACGGCGACAGTGGGGAGCGGGACGGAGACTCCCACGACTGCTTTCGAAACGGGCTGCTAGGGGGATTTCAGTGGCGCCCCTACAGGCAGCGCTCAAGGCGTATAAATAGGGTAGTTGCCGCATTTTTTCTTGTCCATCACTATCACCATCATATGACCAACCAGAGCTTTCTGTCACTGCCAAACACACACGCAGCGAAAGTGGTAGAAACGTTCCATTTGAAGCTACCACAGTAAAAAATGGGCAATAGCGTGAATTCATCATTCATAAAAACAGAATAGAACTCCTTACCCAGTTTAGTCTGTAGAGAACAACTAAACACTAAGGAGGTCATGTTCTACGCAACAGCACATTGCACCTAGTGACATAGCACGCCTGCATGAGTGGAACGTACAGCTACAATCTGTGCTTTGCCCTGTTTCAGCCAAGTATAGACAAATGTGTGCTTTGTGGCCAAATATGCTCAAAAGTAAACATAATTAAATGTCTCCTTACACATAATAAATGGAAGCATTTAGATTTAAAAGATCTCTCACCATGGCTGGTCACCTGAAATGACTACATCTCATAAATTACAAAGAAATAAAGCACTGTGGGAAAAAGCGAGGATGAGGACAAGACAGAGACCAGATGAGTACAACCTTTGTCCTTGTTTTTTGAGCAGTATTTATTTCTTTGTCAGTCATTAACCAACTACCCAGCAACCAATTCATTTTACATAAAATTACAACTTTTATTGTCACAGCCTATTTACACTCCAGCATCACCCTCTTCCGAATTTTGCCTTATCACATCAGCTTTCTGAGCTTATCCAGCCTGAAAAAAAGATTTAAAATGCAGTGTTAAAGCATGAATTACTATAGTAATGTTAACTATTTTCTGCACTTTACTGCATTCTTACTGCAAGTCTGAACAGCACAAATTTAGGCAAATCCCAAGAAATACTCATATAGGAATTTGGCCAATGACAAATGAAGGCAGTGTGCAATCGTGGTGATACTTATTTCAAGTGAAGCCCGCGTAGCACTACGTCATGAAAGGTGCATGGATGCCTTGCGGGACAATCGTGTTCCACTTTTTCTTTTCAGTCAAAATTATAATTGCCTTATGCACTGTTCATTTAATGTTAACTAGAATATGTTCATTACATATGTGGTACAAGCTGGGGCTTTCTTCTAAGCCATTCTTCAACATCAGTGTATCATGTATAAAGCTCAACGTTTTCTTTCAGTCTTTTAATACCCTCCTTTCTTACTGTTGTTGCTCTCAATCTCTTTATGATGTGCAACAGAATTATTGCTCATGCAAAGTCAGTGCTGTTGCAGCCTATCATTGATACAACACTTCTTGTCCAACATAAACCCAACCACAGGATACTAGTAAGATTTTGTGTGTGAATTAAATCAAGCATTCCACGTATCTTGTGGTACACTTCCTTCTGACCTTTTCTCCTTTTTTTCTTACTGACAAAGGACAAACTTCTAACAGCTTGCATCATGTAGCAATAATTTATTCCACACACACACTCTCTCTCTCTCTTTTCCCCAATGCTCTTTGTAGCAATATTTTAAGTGTTGAATTCGGTATTTTTAAATTTGAACATTTGGAGTTCCACAGTGCAATCATATTTCTTATATGGCCATGAAACTTGAATACTCAAACACCCCCTAACGCACTACACTTCATTCAATATGAACTTGGTTCAGTTGAAGAAACAAACACATTGCAAATAACCTCTTCTTAATTAAAAACTTCTCATAATACAGACTCACCCGGTATCTTCGAGTTCATAAATGAAACATGCATAACTAACATCTTTCTAGCTGTGCCTTAAGAATATTTATTTATGATTATAACAGAGGAATCAAGTCTTTGTAAAATTATTTCTTCACATACTCGAAAGTTTAATGTAGTACTGATTTGAATCAAAGCACTGGGTTTTTGTGTGCCGCATTTAACATGTTGTCTAAAAATGTGCCTTGAGATAAAAGCAAAACCCTTTTATGCATACTTTGAGACCACATTACTCAAAGAACTTTCACGACCCACAAGTTCCTACCACTGAAGACGCAACCTTCTATTTACTGTTTACCTTTTACAATGAACAAACTGCAGAATGCAAACTGCAGAATGCACAAAGGTGATGCATACCTTGACATGATGTCTTTGTAAGACGGCTCTCTTTCAGACTTGGGCAATTCTCCATCTGAACTTTCACTGCTGTCACCACTGCTTTCAGTGCTGTCATGCCTTGAGCTTTTCTCCACAGCAGCTTGTTTCAGATGCTTCTTGTGCTTCTTCTTCTTGGATTTGGACTAATCAAAAGCAACGAAAGAAAGAAAAAATAAATACAAGGATCAGATCAGAAGCCAAGCTTCAACGGTCATGAAGCTTGCAGCAGTGAATAAAGACCTACTTTGAGCTTCTTCTTATGCTTCTTTTCAGTCTTTGATTTGTGATCTTTCTTCTTATGCTTGCGGGAATGTCGCAGCTTTGATGTCCCCTGGAGAGCAGGGCCTTGGAAAGGAATGTCAATCAAAGTATCAATAAACAGTAACAATTTTGCCCTGACGTTGAAAGTGAACAAAAAAAAAAAAAAAAAAAGAGGGGGGAGGAGAACAGGCGCATTAAAATTAAAGCATTGCAGAAAGGACCCAAATTAATGGAAAACAAATTTAGAAAATACAAAAAGAATGCCCTTTTAAAGGGACTAAATTTTCTGAAAAGTCAATCCAGTCCATTCAAGTGATAGAATGAATGGTGGAGAGTATTTGATGCAAATATTGAGCCTTTATGCTCCACCTATAATTTGTAAACTATTTTTGAAAATAGCCTTTCTCAATCAATGATGCTGCCACCACTCCACATATTTTTATCTGCCGCTGTCATTTCACATCAAATGGGAAAGCTACGTCATTTGTAAAGCTAATCTATTGGCTCTTCCCAGCGACAAAACATTAAAAAAAAGCATACGCTTCCTGTCGACAGTTTTATGGTGTATAAAATGCCAGATGGCACCATCTTTCTGTCAGACACTCAAAGAATCTGAAACTTGGATCGGCACGGAGGGGATGGAGTAAGCACAAGACAGGAGGGGAAAAGTCGCTTCCAAGGGTGGCCAAATAATGTCACGAGCACTTGGCCTAGGTTAAGATAGCGGCATCTGTCACAGGAACAGAAAGTGCATGGCCACCGCGATCAGCATTTTGCTGTGCAGCCCTGGAATGAATTGTGGCCGCTATCATTTCGTCCATCAGGTGCCACTGCCCTCTCCTTTGCCGTTGCAGCTTTGCAGTCCACGTTGGTTTGTATTGTGACATTACCTGGTCGCTCACCCACACCCACCGCAATAGGCCATTTTGCCTCCTATATACAATCTCGCTCCGTGGAATAAACCAAATTTTTAACTCTGATGTGTCGTCCTCAGCAGTATTTTTACACGACACTACAAGTTTCTGGGCACTTCTTGACCACAGGAACTGTAGGTTAACAGCGTGACAGTTAGTGTTACACATGTACTCCTGGCCTGTCTAAGGAAAAAAATTGCCCATCATGTGCAGTTGATTTACAAAGCCCCTTCTGGCACTCATCATGAGCTGCAATTCTTTTAAATCAGCGATGGAGCAGCACACAAAGCCAATGAAAAACAAAATAGGGAGATTTTAGATAGGACTGCATGACCAAGAGCAGGTGAGTAACTCAGGTGTACGAGTGGGAGCCAGCAAGCAGGCTGCAGGCGCAAACCGAAAAGTCAAGTGCTCTGACGGGACGGGCTGATTTCCTTGAAAACATGAGCAAAAAGAGAAAGTATTCGGCGGTGACAGAAAGGGACCTATAATCGCTCACGATAACTCTAATCCCACATGGTAAGATAACATCAAAAGTGCTTATTTGGCTTTGTGAGCCCCATCATAAAAGACACACTGTGCAGTTGGCCCTTCGGCATCAACACTTGGTGTTAGTACTTGCACAACACTGCTTTATCAATTCCGCCTGCCCCTCGCTGCTGGACAGGCAGGTGGTCCTGCTTCTTCTCTGTCCACTTCATTGACCACTGTTTTGAAACAGTGAGCATCAGCAGTGCAGCAGTTTATTTGGTGCTAATTGTCGTTGCCAAAAAGGTTGCGTAGGGCAAGACAAAAGTTGCCTTTGATATTGTTCTGGCTCATCCAATTACGCTGGCCGCACCTTCCCAAATTCATTGCAAGACAGCGCACCATTCCTTCCTGGCGTGAGAATTAAAATTAGGAACCCTGCATGCATCACTGTGGTACACAGGCAGGGGCTACAGACGATGTTTGTAAATGTTGTCTGCTTGCTGAACAGGCATGCAGCAAAGCACACAGCAAGAAGGTGGGGGAACAAGGGTGATTTTGACTGTTCGGTTTTACTGTGCGCACAAATACGCTGCCACATCAGGTATACATTAAATGTCTGGTGTGTAATGACTCTGGTTCACTCTTCATTCGGTGCGTTGAAAATCACGGTTTTATGACTGCACCTTAACTCGATCGTTACCACGGAAAATTGGCCGAATTTTAGGGGCCCGAGAAAAAATTTTTTGCGTGCTAAATATATTCGTTAGGCACATATTGCAGTGAACTTGCACATGATTCAATGCCCTCTCCAACAACACCAGTTTTTAGAATGTTTTCGTAAATAATTGTTGCAAAAAAATGATCAAAATCAGAATTTTTGTCACAATGTCGAAAAAAAAATTTAAAAAATGAAGTTGCCAATAAAAACCGCTAAAAGCAGAAAAAAATTAGAATATAAATTTTGTAGTTAAATATTGCAAAAACACATCCCAGAAAAAAAAAATTGAGTCGTGCAGAACAGTTCATAAGATATAAAAAAAAAATGTTAGCACGAAAATGGTGGCTGCACCATAAGGTGCAGCCCAACCTCCATTAATGTGCAATTTGGATGAATCTTTGGAAGAAATCTGGCGACTTGACGATATTAGGGGGCCAATTCATCCCCACATGATGTAAAAACACCTTCTCAATGAATGACTTGGCATTTACAGCCAGAGAAAGATTTGGGACAAGCACATGATGTGCAGAAATTCGCTTGGAGTTGAAAACGAACCTCGGTGGTCGATGCTAGTTGACGTTCACTGTCAGTTATGTCACAACATAAACTTGCGGTTTAGTATCACTTTCTGACTCACTATTGTAGCCCTGCTTGCACGAATGAGGTGCGATGCGCTAGAATTGAGCCCGGCAAGCTTTCACCGAGGAGCTCTCATGCAACAAGGAGTTCAATGCCAACAGCCTCCTGCATTGCAGCACTGTTAGTACTAACCATTTTTTAAAAATGAAAACAGTACCAATCTTGTCGTAGACTTTCTCAGAATAGACAGTTCTGCTGAGAAGAAACACTAGACATCTGGAAATACCCATGTACAGAAGCGAAACTGACTGGCCAGTGTGCAAGGCTGATTTGAAGCGCTCTGCTAGTCTGACCTGATATTTGGTGACTTGGTGTTATCTCTTACTTTCAGCTGAGGCTCTTATTCCAAAAATAAGGCAAGGGTGAAGAGAAATCATGAGCGGCATGCTTTTTTCGAAGAACAGTGGCGCTCGACAAAGGCACTATGGTGAATCGACTTGAAGTTGGGCAACTGCGTAGTATGTAGTGCCAAATATGAATTTTGCAATGCAAGAACGAAACTGGAACTGCTGGAAACTGGCTAAAGATTCCTGGTACACTTGTTAAAAGCCTGTGGGAGACCTTCAGAAATGAAGTTTGGCAAAAGAAAACTACCCAGACTCCAAACCAAAGCTCACTAGTAAATACTACAGCTGGTGTCATTTTCACATAATTACCACTGCTAAACGCTGTCAGATTGCAAAGCTGACAGCATAATTTGATATTTGACTTGCTGGGAACCTTCTGATCATGAAACTTCGATGTTAATGCAGCTGAACTCAGAGCAACATGTTCTTTTGTCAAGCGCAGCAGCCATGTTCCCTATCGCAACAACATATGCACCTTAGCCTGCAAGAAACGCCTTAAAAAATGACAATGTCGCGATAGCAGAAAAATTTAAACCGATTCTAAAAGTGCAGTGCCTAGACAATCCACTGGGCTGCCATAGGTACACAAGAAATGACTAAAACGTGTCGAAATAGGCGATTTAAAGCATCAATCACCGATGATCAATCTGAATAGGCGTGGTAACGAAAGAGTTCAGTATCCAACGCTACAGTGTTATTTTGCAGTCAGCCTTTCTTTTTTCAAATGAGTCCACCCCACCCCAACAGAAAATAAGTGATCATTGTATATGTGGCAGCATACAGTAATGCACACCACACATCTCATGCAGTTTGGAATCTTTTAGTATAGATGGCATGGCAAAAGGAAACCGGCAGCTCGGTAAAGCAAACAAGGGGAGAGACACGGACACATGCATGATGACCAGATGGGATACAGCTGACGGAGGGAGCAAAATGAAAGCCGGAAGCAGTGTGCCATGGGAACACTATCGGAGCGCACAAAGAGATTCTTCATGGTCAGGGTCAGCACTTCTGTATTATCTTACTCAGGGCTTAACACTAAACCTAGGAAACGAATTCTGGTGAGAATGTGTTGCCTCATTGATGCTATAAGGTGCCAGAGGACTCTTGTAATTTCTTGAAAGAGTGCTTCAGGGCTCTTTAACAGTGCCTGCTTAAGGAAATGCAAGCCCTATGCTTAATTAAGGTGCAAGACATGCATGCACGGCAGAGGGGGATATGTACCGCTGCAGAGTCTGCCTACCTGGCCCTGGTGGCTTGGTGTCAACAAGGCAGGTGCCACCCGGTGGGAGCTTGGGGCCGTACATGCTGCTGTCCTCTTGCTTGTGCTGGGGTGATGTGCCACCACCAGGCAAGGCCCCATCCACCCTACTGCTCACTGGTGCAGGCTGAAGGTCCTCCAGTGGTACTGGGGGTGGCCTCTGATTGAGCCGCTCAAAGTCCAGATTGGCGAAAACTCCCAGGGCAGGCCGGGGAGGTGGCTTCACCACTTGAACAGGGCTTTCTTGAGTTGCCCTTGCCTCAGAACCTGCTGCTGCCGTAGGTACTTTTGACGCGGATTCGCCTGCTTCAGGTTTCTCGTCTTCATCTTCTGACGACTCGGAAAAGATGGACTTGAAGAACGCCAAGGAAGGACGCTCTTCTTCCTCTTCCTCACTTGAATCCTGCACCAGAAAGATTAAACCATCACAACATTTAGATGAACGTTTTACAAGAGGGAAATCAATAAATCAATAGAGCGGGGGAGACATATTTCAATTACCTTGTCAGTAAATAAGACAAATACATAACTGAGAGCAAAATGCAGCTGAACCTGGCTTTATAAAATTGCAATTAATGTAGATAAGAGTGACTCAAACCTAAATTGAATTCAATTATCTTGCAAGACTGATGAAAGAAAATGACAATGCAGTTATAAAAAAAAAGCATAAAATTGATTTTTCTCACCAGGTGATTCTTAAAAGAATCATGAAGACAATATAGCACTTTGCTTCCATCAAAAGATAGCTATAAAGGAATAACAAATGTCATTCTTAGCACAATCGGTGGACTACCAGGGTGACAGAGTGGACACCAAGAGACGGGCCTAGAAACAGAGGATGGCCAAGCACTCAATGGAGGGATGAAATAAGTAATTTCGGAGGCGAAGAATGGACTCAAGCGGCGCGGGACAAGAGCAGTTGGAGGCCGATGGGAGAGGCCTTCTGTCTCAGCAGGGAGCACAATCCTACACTTGTACGACATCCCTGTCTGTACCTCTTCGGAAATAATGCCCCAATCTGCTGCTAAAGCATTAGAGTCTGTCCACCATGCACGAGTACCTGAACCCCTGCGCGAGTCTTTTGACAGGGTTATGTGGTTAGTATGGCGTGGTAATTTTTGGTGTAGCGTAGCTAGCCAAAATTGTTTTGCAAGTCTCCCTGGGGTCCTGAAGGACCTTCTGCAAATGCTATGCAGAATATAAGGTCCTGCACCGCACAGCTTCAGTAATCTCCAACTTGAAGCATTTCGTTAATGTGAGCAGTATAAGTGTAGGCATCACCTATCGAAAGAGCACTTGTTTATTTTCCTCTCGCCCACATCGTTCGTAATGTCGTGGACGTCACAGCACGATGGCTGAGAACAACTGGCCTGATTTTACACACATCTTTGTACCACTACAGGTTAGCACCTTCATTTTGTGGACACTTCACCAAAGCTCCCCAGGTCAGTGGGACCATCTGTTGAGCATGCAACGAAGTTCTAAAATTACTGGGGTCAGTGTTAACGAGTGACAGTGATTGTGCCTAGTAGGTTGTCTTGAAGCCCTCACCTTACTTACTACACCTGGTGTAATGTTAACTGTTTCAAAATTGGCATTTGCTGGATAATTTGCCTAAAGGAAGCAAAACACATACCTTTCAAGGTGTACCCAACAATATATGAGCTACGCCAGTTCCTTAATTAAACGAAGTGTAAAGATGTTCCACTTTAAAATTTAAAATGCCGTGGGCAGTGAAGGCAGACCTGTTCTGCACAGGATGGCACAGCTAGTATTATGCCGCTCCTCCTACTTGCATATCACTAGCTAAAGATGTACTTACCTCTTCAGTCTTGCCTGCCTCAAGTTCTGCTGCAGCTATTGACGTTTTGGTGTCCGGTGCAGCAGATTCAGCAACTGGCTCATCACCTGATGGAAGCCAGTTAAAAAAACACTTAATACAATCTATGAATTCAAAGAATTGCAATAAAAGCTCAGGCTAGGTGCTTTGGTTTGAACACAAAGCAGGAGCATGAAAAGCGATATCAGAGTTGCTCGGCACTTTCAGTGCACACTGGGAAACTCCTCTGTAATGCTGCGGGAGCGCTTCTGCCCAGTAGTGAGGCACTAAGCCTGGCAAAAGAAAAAAAGCTGTCAGCTATGGAGATCTCTTTTTTTTTTTACTAATCAACAGCCTGTCTGATTGCTTTCTGCAACTTGAATGAATTGGTGCATGTGAGCGACAACACAGAACGTGCACTGGGGACACGCTACGTGCTGTAGCTCCGATGCTTGGGTGTCCAACGGCAAGTGAGCGTGCAACACATGCAAGAAGGCAGGTGCAGGAAATTTGGCTGCCAGCTGTCCCACTCAACCGCAAAGAAACCACACACCTTTCTTTGCGAGTTATGTCGACCTCTGCTTGAACATAGTGTGGCACAAGAACTGTAGCCTGCTATTTTTTTGTGTAGGGGATTTGTTTTTAGTGTGCTCAAATCAGCTGCTTCTGCAAATATAGCAGTTTTCTTTCCTTCCTTTTTTTTTTTTTTTTCTTCAAGCACTAAAATGAGAAACTTTTGCCCTTCCCTACTATTCTTAGCTGACGTGGCTTTCAAAATCAACTTTTTTATTTCTGAGTGGATTTTGATGAAAATTGGCACAGCAACTGGAAATGCTTCTGTGATAACACCATCAAAATTTCAAGATAATATTTTGATAACTTTTTTATTCATTAAATTTTCTTTCTGTTCCGCTTTTACCGAGCTTGAGCGACTTATAAAACACGATAGAAAACTTGTTCGAAGTGCTTTGCATTCCCAAATGAATGGGCGAGGTCGTGACAGTTTTAGAATTTTTTTTTTACAAAACAATATTTTTTAGTTTTCATTTTTTTAGAGGTTAATGTGCAACAGGCATGTTGATTGTGAACGACTATTTGAATAAAAAAGTCACAAAAAACAAATCTGGAAAACCAAAAGTGTCACGACCTGAACTGTTCATCAAGGAATGTAATGCAAGAAACGGAATCAAAATAGACCCAGTGGTCACGAAGAAATCCCTGGTACAAGCGACATAGGTGGCAAAAAAAACTGTTTTGAGAAAACGGCTTCCGAAGTTGCAACATAGGTTTCACTTATCAAAAGTCGCCACGGTTGCAGCCTTTCATGTCCTTTTGAACATGGGGCTTCTGGAAGGCCTTGCATTGAAATTGGAGTGCCTTTTACAGCCTTTCTCTTTCCAGAAAACATCATTTTCAGCTCCTCCGTGAAGAGTACATACCCCCTTTGCAAACCAAACGGAGGGGAAGATGGGTTTCAATGGGCTTTCAATGCAAAGTAGGTTAGCTGGTTGGCTGTATCGCACTGGACAACCTCCTTTTGCAGTGTTGTCACCATGGCAACAAGTTAAGCATTTTTTTTACTTAAATTTGAACATTTTTGGCTTTTTTTATGTTTTATCTTGCCTGGCACAGCAACTTAGTACTCATACGTGCAGTTGTTCATTGCCAAAAGTTTGCATACCACACGGATGAAAATGAGCTACTTTGAAGCTTGGTAGAGTATTCTGCATAACTCCCAACTTCAATGCAAGAGCATATTTTTTTACTACTTTTGACATTCAAGGCATCCAATATTTCTCGCAGCACAGCCAGTATGCCCTAAGCAATGGTATCAATAATTTCCCTAAAAAAATCACTGTTAAATGCTGCCACAGTAACGTACATTTTTAACGCAGAGAGCATATTTTTATTCCTATATTATTAACTCAAACCTGTTTGCATGAAAATTACAAGTGCACGGGAAACGTAGCGCAAGAAAGGCGATATGGCTCGTGCGCATCGCAGCGCACGCTTACCGCGACATATCGAACTTTGATTATACCTGATATGGCTGGTCAGGTCGCTTTTAAGATTAAATCTAACGTCGCAGGCATTAATTACAACTACTGGCGTTCAATCGTAACCGGTTGCCCAGTCATGTGATGCTCCAATGCGCGTCGGCTATGCCGTGCGCGCCGCAGCGTTTGACGCGTCGACCGTTTCTTTATCAAGGCTAGCGAGCCCACAGTCAAAACACAGCAATAACTAAGCGTGTAAACATCGCAAATCCGGCTAAAAGTTCACTTCACGAACCGCTTTCGCAAGCGCGCACATCGCGTCACCCTCCAAGGTCTGGCGACGGTAGAGACACGCGCACCACGAAGCGTTCGATGACCTCCGCCTTTCGAGCCACACAACTTTCCGTAATCTGGCTCGTTATCTCTGGCATTCCCATCGCGATAACGTGCGTGTTGAATACCACAGACTGAACAGAAACTCGGCCGAGCGAAGCGGCGAAAATGAACTCAATCCGCTCGCTACGCAGCTCAGGCGGCCGCCATCTTGCGTTGCGCCCGCGACATCCAATCAGGAGGGTCGCTGTTCTGCGCCCCGACCGGAGGACCAATAGCGCTTCAGCATCTATTTCTAGCTTCGTTTGTGCGTCGTTTCTTTTCTGCCGTTTGTGCGTTTGTGAATGAACGAAGATACAAGAGACGAGCGGAACCGGAAAGACGATCGCTCGGCCGATCTAACCATATCAAAATGGCCGCGCCCGGTGGCACCGTTGTGGAGATAGAGCGCTCCGAAAATTGCCGTTTTTTCGCCCTTTTGCGCTGATAGTTTGTCACCGCGCCTGACAAAAGTATTTTTTTATGCCACTTTGCGACGCTTTTCAACGTAAAAACTTTGCAGACGCACAGAATAGGAAACATAGAAGCCAAATATGTGGGTTTCAAAAAAACGATGTTTTGGTCATTTTTCCGAAGTTGAAAGCCGCGTCCCCCCTTAGCTTTAACTTCGGCCCCCTCCTGCTTGGGCCTAATTTTGGCTCACAGTGTTAAAATAATTTTTAATTCTATATATGTACAAACTTTTCCGTAGTTCTGCAGCTCCTGGCATCTGCACTGACAAAGATGTATTTTCCCCGTTTGCTTAGATTGTGCCTCTATCTCCTGACATCGCGAAGAACACCATGCATCACTGCTTCATGAGGCAGCTTCACCTTTGATCTGGTGGAGCGCAAAGAAAGTGTGGCATCTTTAGAGCGCATGGTGCTACGGCATCATAGTGCCACCATAGTGGTAAGCTGTTTCGTGATCCAAACAGTCTCTCTTCAAACAATTTATGCTGGCAATGTGCGAAAGGTCAAGCTTTAGGTGCGTACTGGCAAAGTCCATGAGGCTGGGGGCACTTGCTCAATTAACGAAGCTTCTACATAAGTATTCCGAGATTTATAGCGTCCAAGTGGATGCCACAATGCTCTGGTCCAGGCAACCAGCTCAGGATAACAACTTGCAATATGATGGGCACAGTTGAGAGTTAAAGTTACATGCACAGCGACTAAGAATCATTACCAATCCCAGGATGAGGCATGTTCACAGTGTAAAAAGAACGTGGTATCAAGGCAGACCCAAAAACTACTACATGGCTAAACAAGATATCCTGTGCCTTTGTGCTTCCCTGGTACTACATAATGTATATGACATTTTGTGGCAGCATAGCCAGTAAAAACAACACAAAGTACCAAAGCATAAAGATCGCCCTAATCCAAAATAACATTGTGCCGGTCACGGTTAGCGGAGACCAACGCTGCAACCTTTGTACTGAAAGTGTTAGTAGCAGTACAAGAGTGCTTGAGAGCAGCAGCACAATGCGAGTGGTTTCACCACACAGACCTTACAAGAGCATAAAAATAATGGTGGGTATTAGCTATCTATATGTATGTTTGTATGTTTATGGTGCAAGGGCATCCAAGGCCAAACAGCGCAAAACTACGTTCTGTGGTATTTCAGTGTGTCATCTTTATGGTTAAAACATGTATTACAAAAGTAGAACTTTACTAAGAAAGCTGAAAACGTGGGTGTAAAGGACCTTTAGTCTAAAATATGAAGGTGGTCACAACAGTAGATGAAAGTGACAGCAGTGGATGCGGCAAATACGACTGGAAGCTCAAGGCTGCTGGTGCATATGAATGAACCCTAAAAAATCTTAATGCTAAGAGTCCAAGATTACATGTGCTTTAAGATTTCAAAATTTTGTATTACCAATTTGACTTGGTCGCTGTCAATGCCTACAGCACTATAGAAGCCAGCATGCCAAAACCAGCCTCTCGCTAACAAGAACATTAACTTGGGTGTAGAGCTTTACCTTCACCGTTTCCAGAATCTTTGGGAGGCTCATCTTCTTGGGCTGAGGGTGTCAAAAAGTTGAAGATCGAGTGCTTGTCCACTGTAACAGTTGCCAGGCCAACTTTCCCACAGCTGTGAAAAAGAAAGTGTTTCAACAATGGCAATGCAAAAACATAAGTATACGCAGTTTCACTCACTAGAAAGCAGTTTTTAGAGAAAATTATGTTGCATGTGCTTTAGCAGGACGAGTGGGGAAAGAAAGACTGAATCTATGCGATCTTTCATTCTCTACTACCTACCCACAAACAACACAGTGTCTGCCTGTGATTTAGATGGAGCCTGCAATTGGTCCTTCACGACTACAAGTAGGAGCTCTATGTGCAAATGCTACGCTTTGGCTACGAGGCGCCACAAAGGAGGGTTGTCTGGGGATGTTCAAAGCGAGCAAAAATCTTGAAATGTGGGTTTTTTTTGTTTTTAGCTTCCATCACACAAAAACAGCCAACAGGGAGCGGCTCCACTGGCTGTTTTTCCCTTACAATAACAGGTCCCTTACGGAGATGCGACTCGACCACAGCGACCATTTCTATGATAGAAAATTTCTAATTTACAGGGAAAGTAATCATTAGTTTTCACTGTGAATATTGGAGTGGTTATAAGTGCTTCATTATGATAACAGTGCTCTAAGATTCCACTTAACATGTACTGTTATATTGCAGCGCATGGGCTTGACTGTGTATAGTATGTAGAACAGGCACCTAATAAAGATTAACTGCCTTTCCAGTGGCTCTTTCTGATTTCTGAAGTCTGAAGCTTTTGAAAAAGAAATGGAGAGAGTGCAGCATACTTGGGGTATGGGTTGGGCACATTGAATCGCCTGCACAGGAGGTCCACCGGGTGCCATTCAAACTCGTCATGCGTCAGCTTTCCAAACATGCCCAACTGAGCTGCCTTGGCAGCATCAGCGGTTTCTTCCTGCACAACATTACAAAAAATCACAACAATGCTGCAGGGGGAGAGCAAGGTAACAATATAAAAGTATGTTTAGCAATGCACACAATACTTTATTCGAAGGGGGAGATAAGCTTGCAAGGGCCATTCTGATGAAGCCCATGGCTCAGGTCTTGGGTGCCAGCAGCACTGTTGCCATTCCAAAACCTCCAAAATTTAGTTCAAGCTATAAAGAATGCTCCGACCTACTCATGGTGACCTAACAGCCAGCTTAAAGCATGCACTAGTTTATAATAAGTCTGCTTATAGGCCCTTCACTCGGCAACATAACAGAGTATACTGCATAATAAGCACAAGAGGCACTCAGAGTATACGCAGTTTTAAATTGATGAAGATAAGCTTAAGTAGAGCAAAAAAGGTTGCCATAAATTAAAGGATGAGAACCATGCAGTTAAGAAAATTTACCAGGTCAGACAGTCCCCTAATGTTCATGAGGGCCATGTGATAAATTTGCTGACAGCTCCTGGGGTGCACAAATTTCAACTAGGCAATTTCTTTCATGAATTAAATAACAATGGTAACACACAACAGTTTCTTAGCTGGAAGCAATTCCAGCCAGGCAACTATACTGATCTGACAAGTATGGTGATACGTGATAGCACTGCACAGGAAAGCATGAAAGTTCGCCTCAAAGGAAACAGAGAGAGAGAGGCACACAGCAAAGCTCAGCACAATGAACCATCCCCAAGCATGAACCATGGAAAAAGGGGCCATCACGAGAGCACTCAACGCAACACGAGGTGGCACTCATTATACCTACCACAAAGCATTTCTGTAGCACAATACCACTGATGAAAAATACGAACATTCCCTTTCTGAACCAAGTTTCTTAAGTGCAGTACTTATGCATTAACGGTACTATTTTTTCACTCGTAATTTAGCCTGTTTTTGCAATCATGGCTCTACGCTTCATATTTACATGCACTTCTGTTGCTGCTCTCTTTTACTGCAGCGATATATGCTTGATGTGACTCCTGCTTTTTTTCTTCTTTACCTGCAGCTTTTTGATGCTCCATGGGCTCAAGTGTAAGTAATGCAACTCAGATGGGATTAAACAAACTTTAGCTTAAACCAATCAGTGAAGCCTGGATTGTTTAACCCATCTTAAGAAACATGCATTCAATAATAAAAGTCATGGATAAGCTGGTGACCACAAATAACATAATCCTGCACCAAAGTTTGTAAAACAGTAGGCATGTAATGCCAGCAATGCACTGCAGTACCGAGGATGCAGTATCAAGTATCAATATCGGTATCGGTAATTACCTTTACCTGCATCTTCAATTGGTAATAAAAATATGGTTGCACCCTGCTAATACTCCTCGTTGGTGCATTTCCCCAGAACTTGCAGGACATGTCACAAGCATGTTAGGTGTAGGTTTGCCTGTATATACAAATCAAAGCTCAGTCCTGCCACTGTAACATTGGTAGGTAGGTTCAGTACATGTCTGAATATATTTTTCCCATTATCATTGGTCTCATTCCTCCATTGTTTTTACAGTCCGCTTGCAAAAAATAAAAAAGCACTATCGGGGGCTCTGCTTCTATCAGTGATGATGATGATTACAATAAGCAGGAGGATAGTAGCCTTTTTTATTCACTAAAATTTCAAAAAACCAAAAATACAAGAAATAAAAAAAATCATCTTGACTTTTTCCACTACCTTAGGGGTCAGCTTCGTAAGGGTACATAAATTTAAAAACTAAGGGGGGATCAAGACATCTGAACCCCCCCCCCCCTCTGGATCCACCAGTTCAGGGAATCCTGCTCAGCCCTGACACATATAAAATTTCTTTAAATTCACAAAATAGCTTATCAATTGCCTCACTGTACTCGTTGTTCCTGTGTGAAGGCTCTAATGGACCCTTTTCCAGTACCGGTCCTCCTAGCAGCCACTACGGCAAACTAAGCAGTCAGGGCACAAAAGATCTCGCTGTACAGTCAAACCTCGATATATCGAACACGGGTATATCGAATTATTGCCTATATCGAACACTTTCTATATCACGCGGAAAATCACCTGCATTTTTAATTTTTTATTTCGAACTGGGACGAACATGAAATGGGTATATAGAACTCCGTCACCCAGGACTGCCCAGACCGCTCGCGCTCTGTTGCCAGGCGGCGAGCTTTCCCGCAGTACCCTCGAGGATAGTGGTGACGCGATGGGCGTTCCCGACTGCTGCGCATCGGTTGCCCCGAAGCAGAATTGGACGGTGCAAAAGAAGAATGCGAGCCTGAAGAAACCTGGGGCCAGCTGGAGCACTTTGTTGGTGCTGAGCCACGAAGCATGTGCATTGATGACTTTGTTGGCGGTGACGACAGCACCGGAACAACGGCGGAGTTGACGGATGTGGAGATCTTAGCGGAGCTAGGTTACTACAGAGCGCACAAACGAAGACGCTGCCGAGGTTGTACCCGCGAGCGCTGATAGTGCCCTGCTGCCGACTTCGACCGAGGCCTCAGCGGTTTTGGCCCTAGCGCACCGCTACAGCAGCGCTATAGAAGGCACCGGACTGTCGCTTGTGGAATGTTGAGAAAGTCTTGTATAACACGCCAGGCTACCCTGCTGCAGTACTTTAAGCCAAAAGAACAAATACTTTGAAGCACCAAGTGAGTATTTACTGCCCAATTCGTGCATTTATTGATTTGTACCAGTTTATGACACGTTTTTTACGTAATTTTATATATCGAATTCTGGTTATATCGAACTATTTCGCGGGTACCGCGCTGTTCGATATATCGAGGTTTCACTGTAAAAAACTTGTGCCCGTAACATCCTCATTGCCCAATCCTTCTCCTCGCCCCCCAGCCTCCGCTGCCATGAAAGCCATGGAAGAAGGTGCACATTACTGAGACGAATCTGCACTAGGCGAAGGGCCATTTTCTTTTTTTTTCTTTTTTTCGCCTTTGTGACTCCCACACTGGTAGCCATGTGCTCGCTGCGTGGGCAGCCTTCCTTTCCTGTGCAAGCTTTGCCCTTTCCTTTAGAAGCTTTTTTTTCCCTGTGCGAGTATGTACGAACTCACCGCGAACTGTTGAAAAAGCGGGTATGTCGAAAAGGTGCAGCCCTACAAAATAGCAGCTCCTCTCCCAGCAGCAAGGTGGGGATGCGCCAGGTGTTTATTTTGCCCGGGGCAACCTGACAGAATGGTGGACGGGCAGCTCACACATGTGCAGATCACTTCTGGGAAAAGGTTCATCGTGCCAGCACTAGCATACCTTAACTCTTTCGTTACCACACCTTCAAATCGATCACCGGTGATCGATGATTAATGTGGCCTATTTCGACATGTTGTAGTCGTTTTTCGTACACCTAATGCGGCCAGTGGTTAGTCTAGGCACTGCACTTTTAGAATCAGTTTAAATTTTCCCGCTCCGGCGACATTGAGATTTTTGACGGCGTTTTTTGCGAGCTAAGGTGCGGGTGTTTTTGAGGAAGGGGGGCGTGGCTGCGGCGCTTGACAAAAAAGGATGCAGATCGTGGTTAGGCCGCACTACCATAATAGTTTTTTGTCAAAAAGCTCCTGCCAAATCAAATACCAAATAATGTGGTCAGATTTGTAATCCGACAGCGTTGAGAGGTGACAGTTACTTGAAAATGGCACCAGATATTCACTAAAGATCTTTGGTTCGGACAAAGGGCAGCTTTATTCTCCCAAAGCTTATTTCTGATGGACCCCTGCATGTCTAGCTAGTGTGCCTGGCATTTTCAACCATTTTCCAGCAGTTTCGGTTTCGTTTTTGCATTGCAAAGTTCATATTTGGCGCTACTTAGCACTACTACGCAGTTACCCAACTAACAGCTCATTTGCCATAGGGACCGGGCGGCCGTTGTATGGCACCACCGTCGCTTCAGCGAACAGCGCCGCCCGTGGCCAACCGCTCGTCAGTGGAATGCAGGTGGCGTTCAGCGCAGCGTTATTGTGCATGACTTTCTGTCGTTTTTCTGCGGTACGGCTTGCTAAGCGTACATAACCACAAGGACTTTTTTCAGATCGGTAAATCTCGAGCGTGCATGTGACCTTTACGAGGCATGCCATGTGTGTGATTTACGCCCATACTCAGTATTTACAAAAAGCAGACGACGCTCAATGCGCCAAGCCGGAAGTCAAGCTGGAAATGAAAGTCCGTTCCTTCATGTAATTTTTTCATGCCTGCATGCAGTTTCGCTTATCTAGGAGTATATTGCAGCTAAATTCTCCCACAAATCCGGTGTGTGCAACCGATCCAGTAATGCTGCGGCGCTGGCCTTTGGCAGTTGATGACAAAACGGCGTCGACGTCGTGCACAAGCGAAAGACAAAATTGGGGGGGTGCCTTCTAAGATTTACCTCAAAACAGAAATTGTGATGGACGACGCTTCCGTAACTTTTTTACATACAGCTGAAGCATGTTTAATTTCACAGAAAGGCTCTTACTACAGTCATCGGGAATCGTTGATAGAATAAATACCGCATGATAGTAGAACGTTATTGCTTGTCGTGGAGAAGCATTGATTTATAAGAATTGCAATGGTTGCTGGCTAGATGGTAAATGGTTTTTCAAAAACCAATTCCTGCGTGGCTGAAGGACGCAAGACAGGAGGGTGCCCGAAGCCTGTATTCAGCTTCACAACTGAATGCTGCGGTTACAAGCTGCCACATATGCTTGAAAAATCATGCACTCTTCCGTCTAACGACGATGATGGTTTATCGCAAGGCTTTCTCGTATGGATTTCCTTGGTTGCCTTCTGGATTTAAACTTTGACTAGTTGAGCTTCGAATTTGACCAGCTCGCAGTTTGGTCTTTTGATCGCAGCGTCTTTGACTTTGACCATTTCCCATTCATTTCGCACAAAGAAAGCTTCGCGGTCAACCATTGTCGTCGGTAAATGGAGGGCTGGATGATTTTGCTGTTTAATTTTGAACTTCCATGCACCCCTCTCCAAATCGTAACTGCTTCCAGCGCGTCGGGAAATGCGACTGTGCGGGAGGACTCGGGATGATGGAACTCTATTTGAGTCAACTATTCGTGCGTTTTTGGTTTCCTCACAAGGCATTACACGATTTTTCAGGTACTCTGTAAAGAATACTTAAGCATTAAAAAACACCAGCTGACGTTAACACTGCCACATTTTTTAACTATCGGTGCCAGCCTTTATTCCATGCAGGTTGTAGAACGGGAAGGGGAGGAGGGATGGTTTGTGGTTTTGGCTGTTGGGTGGGTGAATAACTTTGGCACTAGTTGATAAAATGACCACCACAAACGTGAGAGTTCCACTTCGGCTTTCAGGCTCCCATGCTGTCACAGTGTCGCTCACCAAAACCGAAGGCACAAAGCTCACGGTTTCAGAAAGTGTGAACTACCGCAACGTTTCTACGGCTACACGGAAATCCACATCCTACGCAAAAAATTTCTCTTCAAAGCACACCTACCTAGGTATCCCAGCGCTAAGGCTGGCGCGGGAACCGTAGTGATTGGAACCAGTGAAGATAATTTAAAGTGGTAGAAATAAATACTAATATTCCTAATAGTTTTATTCCGACTCAGATCGCGCGGAACCATAGGCGCAGAGCGCTGCAAAAACCGCCCATGTCAATGTAGCCTATTCCCAACCTTAGAAACACCCAATAAGTTTGCGTAGCCGTTAGTGCATTTAAGAAGAAATGAACACTAATAATAGTAGTTTTATTCGTACTCAGAACAGGTGAAGACAAGCGCAAATCGCTGCAAAAAGCGCTCATGGCATTGCAGCCGATACCCAACTTTAGAAGCGTCCGACAAGTTTACGTAGTCGGTACTGCATCTAAGAACCCAACACATCGGTCTAGACTTCGTTTCATCTCACATGTCCGCTCACAACACCACCAAAACATTCAAAGCACCGAAGCAAACACGACAAAAACAACGGGAGGCTGTGTAGTCCAATGCACCGGCTCATTCCACTGACGAGGGGAGCGCCGAGTGGTGGCGCCACCCGTCCAGCTGCCCGGTCCCTATGGCGCCTCCGTTGCCCGCTACTGCTCCTCAAAACAAGCATGCCGCTCGCGCTTCCACGTTATCTACGCCTTCCTTCTGCGATAAGACCTTCCGCTGAAAGTCAAACGATAACACCAAGTCGTCGGGTATCAGTTCAGACGAGGAGAACGCTTCCAATTGGCCTTGAACGCCGCCAGTTGTTCACCGGCCAGTTTCGGTTTCATACGTGGGTATTTCCGGAGGTCTAGTGTCGCTTCTTAGTAGTACTGTCTTTTCTGACAAAGTCTCCAACAGCCTTGTATTTGTTTCTTTTCGAAATTGTTAGGCGGCGCTGCAATGTAGTAGGCTTGCAGTGCTGAACTCACTTCATAGCCTGACGGCGGCTTGGTGAAAGCTTGCTGGGCATGATTCTAGCGCATCGTACCTTATTCCTGCAAGCAGGGCTACCATAGTGAGTTAGAACATGATAATAAACCGCAAATGAAAGTTCTGACTGATAAGTGATCATCAGAACGTCAACAAGCATCCATCAAAGAGTTTAGTTTTCAACTCCGAACAGATTTCTTCACATCGCTTGCTTGCCTTCAGTACTGTGCCGGTCATAATCATTAACAAGGTGTTTTTACATCACGTGGAGGCTAATTGGGGCCTTTAATAATGTCAAACCACCAGATTTCTTCTAGAGAACTATCCAAAATAGCAAAACTTGAAATAGAGGTTGGGCTTCACCACATGGCACGGGCACCACGCAGGCTAACATTTTTTTTTATATCTGACCAATTGTACTGCACAACTCAATTTTTTTCTAGGACGGGTTTTTGAAATGTTTGCCCACAAAATGTATATTCTAAATTTTTTCTACTATTGCTCGTTTATTATACACAACTTACTTTTTTTATTTTCTTCGACGCGTGGACAAAAATTTCGTATTCGATAATTTTTTTCGCAATCATTACTTAGGAAAACATTATTAAAACTGGTGTCGTTGGAAAGCGCGTGGAATGATCAGCATTTTATGTCACTGCAATGTGTGCGCCTAACCAATATGTATAGCACAGAAAAAATGTTTTGTTAGACCCCTCAAAATTGGTCAATTTCCCGCGGTAACGAAAGAGTTAAACTTGAAGTTGTGAGCACTGCAACAAGCAAAAGAGGATAGGCAACCACGGGAGGAGAGATTGGAAGCACACCGCTTTATCAACGGTGATGTCTATGACGTCGTCCTCATCCTTGAGTGTCCTGGTGGAGACGAATCGGGATTCCAGGCCCTGGCTGGGCTGGCAGATCAGAGCTGCCCGCTGGAATTCCTTGCGTTCTCTCTCCTTCTCCCACTCAGTCATGCTCAGTGGCTGCATGGCAGGAAACACCTCTGCAAGTGGACGTGCAAATAAAGTTCATTCACAGACGTACCACGCTTTTTGTTTGACAACAGAAAATTTTTATGCTACCAAAATGCAGCATCATAACTGCCGATGCATTTTAGGAAATGCATCTACAAAGGCAACACTTGTCATGCGAAGAAATCGCATCGGCATAAAGGACCAGCACGAGACGAAAAAACGCAAAAAAAAACTACGACAAAAAAGAAGACGCAATGCACGTGGCGCCAAATTCATCGACACCGTCCACGGCGCGATGTGCTTGCGACCACGGCACGAGCTCGCGCCGGCAACCGGCGAATGAGAAGCTGCCAGCGACAGCGGCTGGCGGGCAGAGACGAACCAGAGAAGAACACCGAGAGAAGGGAGACTGAGAAACGTGGAGCGTGACCGGGATGCGCGGCGGTCGGGCGACCAGACCCGTGCCGTGCCCCAAGAGGTCATCCACGACTGCAGCCTCCAAGACTTCTCCTCCGCAAGTAAGTCGTCTCGCTGTGCGTTGTTGAGAGACAGCGACTCTCCAAGACTGCTGCGTTGGCCTCTCCGCAACGGGAGCTGGGAGCGCGCTCGACCACCTTGGTAACGACATCCGCTAGACCATGCAACATCGCATCACCACGACTGCGCCTCTGGGACGTGAGGTAGGACAACCCCGTTCCCGCAGCGAACACCTACCGTGACCTTGTCGTTCACCTTGAACTCTTTCCCGCTTATTCGAACTGTTGTTTCCCTTCATTCCCTGACTTTGACTCTTTAACGTTTGTTTGATCTCTTTAGCATTTTCCCCTTCTATCCTTTGGTTCCTCAGTGCTCTTTAGTTTCTCTGTCCATAGTGTGTGTATTTATTTGGGTTTTGGATAGAACATAAACATAGTCTTGTTCAAAATTTATACTTTTATTTGTTATTATTGTCCCGAACCTGACACACTATCATTATTCACAATATTGACACTGTCATTACATGACATGATAAGTGGTTTACAGATTAAGCTCACGTTTCTTCACACAAATTCTTCTCTCGTGATGTCAATCCATAAATAGTTTGAAGCAGAAAGCACCCTGGTGCATGAGGTTTGGCCAATAGTAGGGATTCATATTAGTCTGCTGCTAAATGGATTGCAGGTCTATCAAAGATAACCTTCACACTGACGTTACAGATGTCTGCAAGACCACATCATCAATGACTGTCACCACTCCAGAATTGTTGCTGAACTTTGTGAGCACTATGGTACTGACACTAGGATGAAGTTCAAAACGGTTGAAAGGAACCTTGCAGATGAGCAAATTCAACATAAAGGTTTTGATAGAAATGTAAAACTTGCACTGTTCCGTTTCCTTGAAATGTATACCTTATTTAATCGAGTATAACGTGCCCTTGGTTCTAATGCGCACGTAGGTTTTGTGACTGCAAAAAAATTAAAAAAAAAATAATAATAATAAAAATTAAAAAGCAAAGCCCCGCTTCTAACGGGCATGTGATTCCCGTAAATAAAAAAAAAATGTGCAAACACTTTCATATTTCAAGGGCAAGCTGTTTATCCCCCTGAACTTCACATTGACTGTCACTCTCAGACAGATACTTCCTCTCCAACCACATTTCGTCTTCAGTGTTGTCCATGGCATTAGAAATTCTGTATTTCTTGGATGCCTTTGCAACCATAATTGGTGGAATTCCACAGCAAGCTTTGGTCACCCACCTGTCCATTTGCTCAATTGAGACACGCTTAACCGCTTGCCGCTCTCTTCCACGTGTAGAATAACTTTATGCTTACAGCTATTCTTATAGGTTGTATTCACTGATGAGGCATGCATGCAGGCAACCATGTGAGTGCGCCGTCACTGGTTACGTCGGGCTCCACAAAACAACGCACGCTGGTGTTTTTTTTTCTGTGGCGTGCGGGCGTGGTGGCATAAGCCGTGCCATGTCTGTGGCACATCGGACATGTCCATGGCCATTCCTAGTGTTGCCAAGCGAAGAAATTGACAGCTAAATTTTCAGTTAATACCATCTATAGCAGACACGACACATTTTCATGGTCTCTGCTTTTGTTCTGAGTAGAGGACGAAAGCAGAGACCATGAAATTACTTTCTTTGCTTTTTCCAATGAAGGTGCTTACCTCCAGGCCCATAAGCCCTGACCTTTGGGACTGTTCCATTACCTGCTGCCACTTTCTGTGGCATGTACAGGGATGCTGCTGTGTAGTTCATAGCCACTTATAAGGTGTTTTGGCTTTCTCTCACTTGTTTTTCTTTACCCACAACCTTTACCCACATAAAGCTTGTCACAGTCACATCTCAATGTAAATAATACAATTAAATAGGATGTCCAGGAACAAATGAGGCTTGGTAAGGTGCTCGAGCACCAACAAAGGGCTTCTATGGGTGCCTTTCTGTGCGCTTCCCTCATGAGTATCAGCACGACCACAGCAGAATACCATCGTCTGGCATCCCACGTGCATACATTTGTTGTCTTCTTGTTTAACGCCTGTTAAGTGCACATGACAGGTTGCTTTAGCCTTTCAACATGCATCTGCACCAGTCATGATGATTGCAGCGTCATTTTGGAACATAAACGTCGTAAAAAATCTTGTTGTAGACCCCCCCTAAAGGTTGGACGTAGTGCAAGATACTGCATTGTTAAGTAAGGGCACATTCGGCTAAATATGCGCAGGGTGACACATAACAGCAAGAAGCAACGAAAGTTAACATCATGCAATAATTCAGTGTCTTCAAGTCAGAAAGGAACAGAAAGGCTTATATGTGTTCAAAAAAACCTCATGTAACCTCAGAAATGACAGCGCCCTTTCGTCTCAACTCACGCCAGGCAGGACTCATCAAACTCAAAGAGACTCAAATCCCTGTGTAATTTGAGAGTGTAGCCGGAACGCCAACTATTGCTGCATTGGAAATGTAAAATGAAATCATGGAATAAATTTTTTTGCACGTACCTTCAGGCGGTATGCATTTTCTTTCATTTTTCTTAGTTAACAAACAAGTTATCCCACAAAGGACACAGTTAAAAACTGAGTCTTTAGTGGGATCACCTGTTTGTGTAGTACTGTATGCAGCACACAAAAAGAGAAATGCAATGCTGGGAGCTTTTGGTTTCTGCTACAGCCCATAGCCCCCGGATTTTAGTCTCATCAGGCTCTGTGTGGCATCTATGTTCTCAAGAGGCTAAAAGTAAGAGATGGGTAAGGTTTGTTACCACTCGCCTCAGGGCAAGCCAGACACAGCCCAAAGCCTTTCATACATGTTCCTTCCAGGATATCGTACCGCCTTATTCTACCAAATGTTTTCCCAGCACATCCAAAAACATTGTCACACTGACACCTCCAAGCTAGGGTGGCTTGTGCACTGTCGCAATAACTAAATAACGAGGCTGTCAGTCAGTACAGAATTATGACATTGAAAAGTGTAACCAGTGCTACATGAGGTATGAGTGCTACACTTGATTATGTAAGTGCGCTACTGCACCATGGCCATGTGAGTAAACGTGGCTTACTAAGGCATCGTCACAAGGCTTCAGGGTAAAGGAATCATTCAGAGCTGCACCTCACGCTGGCTTCGCGATGACAGTCTGTTACACACACCTCGTGCATATATAGAGACCGATTGTGCCCCATTACAGCGGCATCAAAAATATTTCCACTTTTGTAAATCACATGTGCCCTGCGAGCAGTTACTGCTCCACAAAAATATTAATCTCCAATGCACACAAATGAAATCGCAGCTGTGAATGCGGTAAATACATGCAGCAACAATGGGAAACCAGCAGGAGTACCCACAGCTGCTTTCAAAACGTGTTACTAGAAGGCTTTTAGTGGTGCGCCTACAGATGGCCAGCTAAGCAGGGTTTGGCTGGCTCTTTCACGAACACGCCATAGGCCATCGTCATGGGTGAACGATGATTTTCAAACCTCACGCAAAAAGTAACAACGGCAATATTCGGACAATTGACGCCATCTGGCGTGTTCAGTGAAAACCCTTTTTTCAGTTCTGTTGCCGTTTATTTACATTTCACGTGAGTAGACCGCATCATGAGTGAAATTTGAACGCAAGGTAGCAGCGAGTTGGGCGAAAATAGCGTCCTGTTTCACTGCGCACTCTGCAAAGGCGGACAGCGGTTTCAGGGACTTCGGCCACTGCTGCTGCTGCTTTTTTTTACCGCAGCAGAAGTGATGACTCCAGCAACGATGTGGATTCTTCAGATTTTAGTTCTGATGAAGACTCTCCCGTTCAACCGCCTCACACTTCGATATGTGCTCCCAGGGAAGGTTAGTTTTTGACTTAGCGCTGTATTTATAAACAAAACCTACTTAACATCTGACGACTGCGGTATTAATTTCATGTGTAGGATCTGGACGATGTGTGGCGGGGATATTTTGCCAAATGCACCGCGCCACATCGCGTTATCACCTTCAAGATAGCCTGGGGCTCGCGTAAAATTAGCGCTGCGGTGTGACGCGTGCTGCTTTTTAAGAACGCTAAATTTTTTTATTGGTTTTTACCACTGCAGTGACAAGGATTTCGTGTGAAAACACCAACACGCATGCTTGGATGCATATTTTAGAGAGACCGATTGAGTCTCGAGTGGCTTCGCAGAGTGGCACAGCCGTCAGGGCCGTTAGGTTGGTGGGCCCACAAAAATCCAGAACTTGGTGTACAGCCTTGATTTTTTTTTTTTTTGTCAACTACGAAGTTTCTGAGAAAGCTGCATAGCTTTCCTTTGTAGCCATATGGTTGCATTGAGGTGGATGTCAAACTTTCCTTCGCAGAAACTTACTCCACCTTTGGGATTTCCCCCAAATCTGGTCGATTAAAGCCTTGGTGTATATATTGAGTCATAGCTTAGGAACGTACAAACATTTTGTATATCTTAGAATTCGTAAAATAATTTTTAGGCTCAGTAAAATTGCCTATTTGTGTTTTGTGTATACTTTTTTCTGCATTTGTTTTTGTTTCGTTGACCAATAAACTGTCAATAATTACACATTTCACAAAACTGCTGTTATGTGTTTGAACGAGAAATCTATAAGCTACAATTTCATGCATAGCAATGCTAAATGTGTCCAGTAGCTCAAGAGAAAAAAAAAAAAGTTTTTGGAAGCGCTCAAAATCGACCATTTTTCCGCAGTCACAGAAGAGTTAAAGGAACCACGAAGACAACATACAACTTGGCTCCAATTGTCAAAATAGCACTCATGCCAGTTTTCACACAAACTACAATCAAATAAGCTATATACTAAGAAAAACAGAAGAAAGGGTGGCACCAGCTACTCTACTGCACTTAAGCTGTGACACAATACATAGGTATCTAACTTGTGTGATTGGCTGATGCTGAGCAAATTAACCAGTTATTGAAACAGCTTTGGAAATTCCAGCTTGAGCTCATAGTGTTTCAAGTAAAGAATAATGTTACGCTGTGACAATAAGGTAATCAGCAAATAGCTACAGTACAACAACATGAAGAAAATCAACATTAATTGCAGGCTTGAGGCCAAAGCCACAACTGACACTGTGCCATCTCTTGAGCTGTCCAAAGTAGAAAAATTACCGACGAATCCCACCTGCCATTTTTCTGACGAGGCACAGAGGGTACAGGTGAGCCCAAGTTGTCTAATTCTAGTCGCTTGCATCGGCTGAAGCAAGGAGAAAGCCCACTGCCACAGGGTTACTTTATGCTGAAACCCCTGCGATATCTTACTAGGTTTGATCAGCGATTTCAAACTTCTGGTTTTTTTCCATGACAATGCCAAGTCGGTGCACTGACTCACTGTTTTTGGCAGGTCCCTCAAATATGTCACAGGACTTTTTACACATCATGCTGCGGCACAGTAAGTGAGTAATTTGAAATCCACCCCTTTAAACACTACTTCCCAAGTGATGGCAGCAACCTTTCTTGTCGAACAAAATTGTAGCGAGGTACAAGATGCCCAATCTTACAAATAAAGCAAAGTTATACGTATGCTGTCTTCATGTTCCCTTTAAAAAACTGTGCATGTAAAAAGGATGTTGCCCACATCCTGTCACCTGCATGGCTGTTCTTTCTGGCATAGAAAGTGACAGAAGGGGGGAGATGACATGGGAGAGAAGGGAGGAGGATGCTCCTCATCCCCTCCCCTGTCCTCTTCCTCTGCACTTCAAACAGGGACACGAATGGCTTTGGCTCTTTTTTCAGTGGTACACTGCATTCAAGATCATGGCAATGATGAGAGGTTATAAAAAGGACAACAAATCAAACTGCGCTCCTCCCTTATATCAACACTGCGCTAGCTCTATGCTAGGCTTTTCCAGGAACCTCTACACCTGACAAAAACAATACACTCACCCAGTCTGTTTGAACCCTGGAGGGACAGGTACTGCTCAAATCGCTTCTGCTTTGCTTCGTCTCGTGCAAAGGGCTTGGTAGGCTGTCCTGGCACCGGAAGAGAAACAGGCACAGGTGGCTTAGTGGCGGCTGGTGCTGCTTGGGCGGCAGCTTGGGATGGCTGAGGGACGCTGGCATCACGCTGCGCTTCCTTTGGTCGCTCTCCACTGCCGCCTTTCTTAATGCTCTCCAGCCTCTCCCTGTCAGCAGGGGACACGAGGTCAAAGATCGATCCTGAGAAGAAAAAAAATAATCAATTAATTTGCCCCGCTTGAATGCCAGACAGCAACTTTTACAGAGCCTTGAAAACTATTGGAAACACAGGATATTAGCAAATTTCATGCAGCTTTTATAAAAATATTTATGACCCAAAGAGTCCTTCATAACCTTGCTTTATTAACTCGCCTTGCTGCATTTCAAATTAAATGTTACACATATACAGCTGTCCCAAAAGCACATCTGCAAACGTGGGCGCAATTGCTGTGAACACTTGTGGATGCAGAAATTGAAAAGAGTGCATGATTACCTGAGTGTTCCGTTATCTTGTCCTTGTAAAGGTCACTCTTCGGTTCTTCAAAACGTCTTCGTTCACGCTTAGGTGGCTCATGAAAAGGTTTGAAATCAGCAGGAATCTTCGGTGGCGGGTAGAGTTTCATCACAGTTGGTGGCTCTTTGGCCAAGTGGAAGCCTTCCAGGGCCTTCGAGCGGTCATGTACGGGCTTGCTCTTTGGTCCTAGAAGAAACGTTCCAACTAATGTTAGCTCACGTATTCGTGCAAACAAGTGTTAGAAGGACACATCAAAAACAATAAGAGGAAGATAAACAACAGCTCATTCAAGGAGTCCAATGTACTTATGCAGAAAATGCCCTGATGAATGTCTGAGATACCAATAACAAAAAAAAAAAAAAAACATAATGCCCCGTTCTGGAAGAAAGATGGTTGAAATGCAAAGCTTTTTCCGATCCAAATGCAAAGTACACAATCCAATCAGTCATAGTTCAAATCTACAACAACATTGAGCTAACTGAATGTGATGTTACGATTTTCTATTAGTTTGTGATTGGTCACTTGAACATGCTGATTCGGTTAGCTAAGCGGTACTGTTCATTTGGACTTTGGCCGATTGGATTGCGGCCTTTGCATTTGTATCAGAGAAAGCTTTGCATTTCATCACCATCATCATCGTGTGCCCTTTGTGGAAACCCACTGTGCAAAGTTGGCTATCTTGCAGTGTGTTTTTTTCCCCCAACACCACAAGTGAGACATAGAAAGCTTCACTTTAATACAGTAACAGATGCCAATGGGCAGAAATAATACTCAAACTTTTGCCAACCCTGCCAATAGCAAAGTAATTTCTGGCACACCCAGAACCAAAGCAGACTGACCTGGCAAAGGGCCTCCTGAGGCTCCCTTTAGCAAAGAATAAAGTTCATGAGCAGCCTTTCATAGCTGCCAGATTGGCGGATGACTTCAATTAAGCACTGCAAGAATGGTAACACTGCTGTTAAGCAAATTTCCAGTGATCCCGCAAGTACATGCCGCCTCCGTTACATGCTCAGTGTAGCACAAACAAGCAATTCTTGCATAGGAAGCTACATTAGGGCTCTGTGCGCATCAGATATGTGCTACGTACATTCCTCCCCAAATAGCATTGCCACAGGAGGGATAAGAACGAAATTCTTACAAGACACCCTACACGTAGACCTCAATTCAAGACAGTTCTAGTGCGCAGCCATTCCGAGCGAACTGCCATGATGGAGTGTGGAAATACTATTGGCTGTAACGTAGTGGATGACAGCTAACGTTGCCAGCTTCAAAAACCGCTGGTAATCACCAGTTCTTCAAGCACTCTGCCATAACTAAAAGTTGATAAGTGTACTACTCCCACAATTTACGTCACACAGAAAAAATCAGCGGCTGCCCACAGATACCTCGAATTCACATTAGAGCTGAGTAAATAAACAGTCACTACAGCCCTGCAGTTAAGAAACTTGGCTTCAAGTTTTTACAGAACACTTGTGCGCACTTTAATTATCAGGTCATCCAACAAAAGACAGTGATGTGGCTACGCTCACTTTTTACTTGGCCCCCCTTCCTGCCTCCCCTCAGATAGCAAGCAATGGCAGCCTCTAGGGGCCTGTAAGTGTTAATACTGCAAGGAAGCTACCACGCCCATGAACTATGCGATGCAACTGCCACTGTCATTCCCACCCATCTGGACAATGAAAGTGGAAGTGGCCACACAGTGAGCAGGCAGTGCAAAAACATACAGCAATTTCAGGAAGAATGAAAAGCCCTGCAGCATTCATTTGTTCAACGCACAGTTGAAACTGCTGAAACATTCGTATCTGTGTGTGTATAATGAGCAACATTTTAAAATGCCAATCTATCTTGCTGAATGAATCCTGCATTACCAAATGAATTGGTCAAATGCTGTTATATCTTACATATGCAATGAATGACCTAACGTTTCAGTAGTAAAGTATTTCTACATGAAATAAAACTTGCAACAGCTAGTGTAGTTAGGAAATGGCAATGGCGCTATGTAAAAACCTTCAAGCCTCTCTCGGAGGGCCTGAAATCTTATAAACCATGATAGCTGTTTGACTTTATTTCGAGGAGAATAACAAAAATGTTTTTAACAAGGTTTTTAATGTAAAATTAACAAAGCAACTTGCTAATAAGTTGGACCCCCATCAAGCCTAAGCTGAATCCTCAGGAAGGCCAGACAAATGGGAAGTCCCTGGTTGGTTTTAACTCGAACCACATCACTCTCAAACTTTATCCCAACCTTCTCTGACAATCCAGCAAATTCCCATAAGGACTAAGAGCTGCACAAGAAGCAACACATCAGCACTAACGGCTTACTCCGACCAAATGATTAATCTTAAGGGGGGACGCGGCTTTCAACTTCGGAAAAATGACCAAAACATCGTTTTTTTGAAACCCACATATTCGGCTTCTATGTTTCCTATTCTGTGCGTCTGCAAAGTTTTTACGCTGAAAAGCGTCGCAAAGTGGCATAAAAAAATACTTTTGTCAGGCGCGGTGACAAACTATCAGCGCAAAAGGGCGAAAAAACGGCAATTTTCGGAGCGCTCTATCTCCGCAACGGTGCTACCGGGCGCGGCCATTTTGATATGGTTAGATCGGCCGAGCGATCGTCTTTCCGGTTCTGCTCGTCTCTTTTATCTTCGTTCATTCACAAACGCACAAACGGCAGAAAAGAAACGACGCACAAACGAAGCTAGAAATAGATGCTGAAGCGCTATTGGTCCCCGGTCGGGGCACAGAACGACGACCCTCGTGATTGGATGTTGCGGGCGCAACGCAAAATGGCGGCCGCCTGAGCTGCGTAGCGAGTGGATTGAGTTCATTTTCGCCGCTGCGCTCGGACGAGTTTCTGTTCAATCTGTGGTGTTCAACACAGACGTTATCGCGATGGGAATGCCAGAGATAACGAGCCGGATTACGGGAAGTTGTGTGGCACGAAAGGCGGAGGTCATCGAACGCTTCGTGGGGCGCGTGACTCTACCGTCGCCAGACCCCGGAGGGTGACGCGGTGTGCGCGCTTGCGATCGCGGTTCGTGAAGTGAACTTTTAGTTGGATTTGCGATGTTTACACGCTTAGTTATTGCTGTGATTTGATTGTGGGCTCGCTAGCCTTGGGAAAGAAACAGTCGACGCGTCAAACGCTGCGGCGCGCACGGCATAGCCGACGCGCATTGGAGCATCACATGACTGGGCAACCGGTTACGATTGAACGCCAGTAGTTGTAATTAATGCCTGCGACGTTAGATTTAATCTTAAAAGCGACCTGACCAGCCATATCAGGTATAATCAAAGTTCGATATGTCGCGGTAAGCGTGCGCTGCGATGCGCGCGAGCCATATCGCCTTTCTTGCGCAACGTTTCCCGTGCACTTGTAATTTTCATGCAAACTGGTTTGAGTTAGTAGTATAGGAATAAAAATATGCTCTCTGCGTTAAAAATGTACGTTACTGTGGCAGCATTTAACAGTGATTTTTTTTAGGGAAATTATTGATACCATTGCTCAGGGCATACTGGCTGTGCTGCGAGAAATATTGGATGCCTTGAATGTCAAAAGTAGTAAAAAAATATGCTCTTGCATTGAAGTTGGGAGTTATGCAGAATACTCTGCCAAGCTTCAAAGTAGCTCATTTTCATCCTTGTGGTATGCAAACTTTTGGCAATGAACACCTGCACATTAGTACTAAGTTGCTGTGCCAGGCAAGATAAAACATAAAAAAAGCCAAAAATGGTCAAATTTAAGTAAAAAAAATGCTTAACTTGTTGCCCTGGTGACAACACTGCAAAAGGAGGTTGTCCAGTGCGATACAGCCAACCAACTAACCATACTTTGCATTGAAAGCCCATTGAAACCCATCTTCCCTGCGTTTGGTTTGCAAAGGGGGGTATGTACTCTTCACGGAGGAGCTGAAAATGATGTTTTCTGGAAAGAGAAAGGCTGTAAAAGGCACTCCAATTTCAAGGCAAGGCCTTCCAGAAGCCCCATGTTCAAAAGGACATGAAAGGCTACAACCGTGACGACTTCTGATATGTGAAACCTATGTTGCAACTTCGGAAGCCGTTTTCTCAAAACGTTTTTTTTTGCCACCTGTGTCGCTTGTACCAGGGATTTCTTCATGACCGCTGGGTCTATTTTGATTCCGTTTCTTGCATTACATTCCTTGATGAACTGTTCAGGTCGTGACACTTTTGGTTTTCCAGATTTGTTTTTTGTGATTTTTTTATTCAAATAATCGTTCACAGTTGACATGCCTGTTGCACATTAACCTCTAAAAAAATGAAAACTAAAAAACATTGTGTTGTAAAAAAAAAATTCTAAAACTGTCACGACCTCGTCCATTCATTTGGGAATGCAAAGCACTTCGAACAAGTTTTCTATCGTGTTTTATAAGCCGCTCAAGCTCGGTACAAGCGGAATAGAAAGAATATTTCATACATAAAAAAGTTTTCAAAATATTACTTTGAAATTTTTATAGTGTTATCACAGAAGCATTTCCAGTTGCTGTGCCAATTTTCATCAAAATCCACAAAGAAATAAAAAAGTTGATTTTGAAAGCCACGTCCCCCCTTAATTAAGCAAAGGTGCCTGCAGAGACTGATTATTATGACAAAGACAACACAAGAGTTGCTGTTTAGAAAAAAAACAATTAGTACGTTTTTGCAAGGTTTATTTGCATAAAGGCACATTTTTATTTACTTGATTCAACCATGATGTATTTTATCGCTTGATATTTCAAATGCATCATGATTATTTCGCAGCCAAGTTCTTTTGATATGACAATGTACTGCCAAACAATGCACCCATGGGCTGCTATTCCCCGTGAGGGTCATTCATAAACAACCTGGGCCATTTTTTAACCTAGTTGTTTGCCTGCTCAATGTTCATCCAAGACAAGGTGTCATAGTGCAATGTGTACCATGAAACAATTATACACAGACTAAAAACATAGTTTGTAAAATGGTCCAAGTTGCTTGTGAATGACTCCCTTACAGAATATTACCCCTTATTTCCAATTCAGCCTGAGAGAACTGGAAACTTAAGCTCATGTATTCAGATTCATACCTTCAATGGCTGGAAGACTCTTGCGAGGCTTTTCGTCGAGTTCATCAGCTACCTCAAAGCTGTACTGAGACATATCTTCTCGTGCGTATATATCGCCATCTTCCTCTTCAAAGGCGCCAACACCAAATGCCTAGAAGAAGAGTTTCACACATCATAAAAACATATTGTGAAGAAATCTATTGAGTTTCGGGGTACCACAACATGCTTCAATATATGGTGAAGCACACAAATTTACTGTGATAAATTTACTGTGAGCATGTGAAGACAAACATAACCGCTTTCAAATATAGCAAAACCTCGTGAAATGAAAGTTGTGTAAGGTTTGTTGCTCAAAAATAACAACCCAAGAGTAGTTTGATTTTGTAAAAATAAGCAAATGGAACACATTTTATAGGCACTACTAGTGGCATCGGCAGAAATTTTCCCAGGAGGAAGCAAAACGGGCCTGGGATAAGCAGAAGGGGGGGACTAATGTGTTTGGAAAATTTTAAAATAAAGCTAGAAAAAGATATGCATAGTGTTATGTAAACAATATAATCTAACTGTTATCCTTGACTGGCTGTGAAACCAACCTTGCAACAATGCCAATATAGGAGGCATGGAATGCCCTGTAGGCTTTGTAGGGCCAGTTTTGAGGGCTTTTGGTCAATTGATTGATTGATTGTAGGGTTTAACACGCCGACGCAACGCAGGCGATGAGGCGCGCCGTAGATGAGGTCTCCGGATTAATTTTGACCACCTGGGGATCTTTAACGTGCTCCGAAATCGCATACACACGGCCGTTTTTGCTTTTCGCGTCCAACAGAAAAGCAGCCGTCGCGGCTGGGAATCGAACCCGCGTCCTCGTGCTCAGCAGTGCAACGCCTTAGCCACTCTACCACCGCGGCGGGCGCTCTTGGTCAACTCTCCCCCCACTTACTCCCGTGTAGATTTACCAGTGCAGGCTCTTAATGTAACAGCTGTCTTCATTGTGCACAGCACAACAATTTGTTGTGCACGTCTTTTGCCGGGTTTCCTTTCTGAACAAGGGAGTGCAGGCCAACGAGCAGTCATTTAAGCTGAGACAAAATGAGGTTACTTCAAATACTGATAGTGCAGTGTGCCATGTCTGTTTACTCATGTAAGTACTAAGCACAGCATGAGGCGTATAACGATGATCCAAACCCATCCAAATAGTGGAAAAAGTGTGGCTTTTACACAAGTATATATGCTACATTGCCAAAGTTTAGGTGTGTTGCACTGTAACCAGATTTAAAGCAATTTGAAAACCACCACGTATTCTTAGTGCAAGAGCGCTATAAAATCGTGACCGTCATTCTATCGAGGTGCAAAGCCTGTTAACCAATGCCCCGGAGCAAAAGTACACCATGCAAGCAATGATGAGGGCGTCGAGCCTGCTATGCACAACGGTTGCTGTATGTGCCGATGGAGAAAATAACGCATACGTAGCCACGCTCCAGCTTAGGTGGCCTTTCCTCCTTGTGTTGGCGCAGCATATCGCCTCTACCACCTTTATCACCGCGCAATAGCTTCATAGAACGGGCAACCCGGGTACGCTGACTAATATCGATGCTTAATGACATGCTCGTTGAGCTTAACACTGCCGTTACCGCCGCCAAGCTCAACGTGTGTTGATCGACCCTAAAGTAATGGCTAAATCAATAAAAAAAAAGTTAACCAAGAATAACCAAGCAGTACACCCCCGTTTGAGCGCTATTACTTGCATTCATCATAGTTACCTGACTTTCGGTTAAATTTTTAATTTCCCTTCAGCACTCCATTCAGAGTCTCACAGCATTGACCATTGAGGGTGTGAAACTTGCTTAAAGTTTGGTCATGATTACAGTGTAGCCAGCAACGTCAACGGCATTGCTATGATCATCCCAAGACACTGGACATCCTTAATTTACCAGCCCTGGATAGTCCCTGGGTAGACCAATGAAGGCCTTCAGGCTGGAGGTCTCATAGGAAATAAGTAAATAGGAAAATCAAGCACTAGATTGCGTCCCAAGCAGTCCACAGATGTTCCAGAACTGGTAATCAAAGATGCACGTGCACTATGGCCTCCTTAGGACATGGGTTCGATTCCCGGACACGGCGGCCGCTTTTCTGATGGAGACGAAAAGCAAAGACGCCCGTGTGTTCGAGATTTCGGCGCACGTTAAAGATCCCCAGGTGGTCAAAATTAATCCGGAGCCCTCCACTACGGCACACCTCATTGCCTGCGTTGCGTCGGCGCGTTGAACCCTACAATCAACAATCAATCAACTATGGCATCCTTAAAGGGGCCATGCAGACAAAACACAAGTTTGGTCCATTTGAAAGATTGCCTCGTTACAACCATACTGACACCACCTTTGATGTAAACTTTGCTCAAATAATTCAGAAAAAAAGTGAATGGTCATGCGACCCACTAGCTCATTTGCCTCACTAGAACCTATGACGTAATATGCACAGCTGCGCGATTGGCTGAGAACAGCAAAAGCAAGCGCAAGTGTTAGGCAAAGCTTATAAGCTTGCAGAATGAGCTATTTTTGCTTAAATGTAATGCATGCTCATTTCATAGTGGTAAGAATGGTGGGGTAAACAATGGAAGTTATGAAAGTACACATAAACGTAGAAGTACCGATACGTACTGCTGTTGGTACTGTGTGCACTATGCTTGTTATATCTGCACAGCAGTTCGGTGCTTTGGGGTTGTCTCACACGACACTGGCCAACTGGCATAAGCAACACTGTCTTACGTGACCCCGTTTGTTGAGCATACCCCATGTTTTACAAAACGATTTCTACCTACCGCAACAGAAACAAGCCAGGTGCAAATACAGTCACAAACAAAGCAAAGGTGCACAGCGGTCCTGAGCAGTATGGTGGCGCCATCTGGGAGGACTGACGGTAAACATGGTGCTCCACAGTCCGCAGCAGGCTAAACAGTGCACTAACGTTCATTTGAAGACCTGTCCCGATTACATCATCGCAGACATCACGAAACACAATATGGCACGAGAACCAAAATAGTAACTTCATTTGATTAATTCCTCAGTGAATAAAGCATCGTTTGCTGCCGGATAAGTGCTGGGGGCCCTATGAAACACCAAATCTATCGAATAAAACAAACTTGTATTTTGTCAGCATGGTCCCTTTAAACAATGATAGGATTCAGGTCTAGCATTATGGACTTGGCAGAATAAATAGGGTCTCGCACAAAGCCGACAAGTGATAGATAAGTCACCATGCAAGAAATTCAAATAATAATAATAATAATTGCAAAAGAACAAAACACAGAACTGGCTGTCTCCTTGCTATCCATCAAAAGTGTTCTAAATATGTTGCATTCCTAGCGCCTGCAGGAGTTGCATTCGTAATTGAAACTATCAGAGTTCGGAGAGATGTGCAGTTCTACAACTATTATTGCCTCATTGTCTCTGCCTACAGTTTCTGTGGTGGGGAATTCTATGCTCATTCAGTCTCTAATGGTCGCAGAGTTTGACCAGGACAGTGCTGATTCATCATACTGGTCGCTCCCCTGTGAGAGCATGCGCTGCCTCTAAGAGGAACTGCGGGGGCTTGGCAAGGTGCCCAGTCCTGCAACCATGATTGCCTCCCTGTGTCCGACTACTTAGTCCTGCTACTCGGATGTTCAGTTGCTGCACTTTCTCTTCTAGAGTATGCAATGGGCACCTAAAATGGTCACCCCATTTCAGTGAGAAGGGGCCCTTATTATAGGCAACAGCTGCACATAGTTTTTGCCATCAAAAATGCCACTCAAAGATGACGCTCTCATGCTGCTTCACTGCACTGCCTAGCACTGACATACAAAAGGCTATAGAGGCTACATCAGACATCAGGCAACATTTTAAGGGCTGTCCTCATAAATGCAAAGGATTTAAAAAACTGGATAAAGAATTTAAAAGAAACATTCGATTTGGCTTTTTGCTATTGCGAAAACAGCCATGCATAGTGGGATCATGATTCCACTGCTCATTTGGGGCACACAAAGAGACATAAAAAACCTTTAATCAAAAAAAGAAGAAGAAAGAAAGAAAAAAGAAGAGAAAACCACCCTGAAAAGACAGAAAGAACAATGACAACGTGAAAATGTCCACAAAGTCACTAGGTAGCTAAGAAACTTGGAAGGACTGTAAGGGGCCATCATCACCTGTCCTGTTATGGCGAGCTTTCGTTTCCCTTTTCCCAGGTGGCATTTAGTTGTCGTGGGCTGGTCAACGTCAATCGGGGCTGACAGCACAGAATGCTGGTCCAGTGGAACGTAGCCAATGCCATGCTGATTGTTCTTCGGCACGTACAACACGTCATCCACATCGGCAGGGGCGAAAGTGTGCTGCGCAGCAAGTTCATCCTCTTCGTCCGACGACTGGGTGCCCGGTGGCAAGGCACAGCCATACACCTTGGCTCCCGCTGGTGCCTCGGGCTGCTGCTTGGGCTTGGCGCGCCTGACGTGCTCTCCAATGCCCTGGCCTTGGCGCCAACCCATCTGGTTCAGGAGCTTGATCCCGATACTCTGGCTGCAAGAGCCACAGTTTCAAGTCACGTCAGCACACATGCAAACAAAAAAAGATGTGTCACGTTGGCCAAGTTACACATTTAATAACATTTTGCAGATAAAAAGCCCTCAATGCACAGCAAAGTGAATTGATTACTTCATTAAAATGAAGGGGCAAGAGTAGATATGAACTTACACGTAAGAAATATTTAGCTTGGGCCAAACATTGGTGCACACACCAGAAGAATCGCATCGTATCAGATAAGTGAATTTTTTTACCAATCGCTCAATAAAATAAAAATGAAATTGTTGCGCTTAAGAAAACGGTTGCCACCTACTGAAGGGCAAAAGCAGAATTCGACGGTAGGTTTTGGATTTTGTAAAACACAAATGCTGCAGATAGCAAAATCTGAGCAAACCCTGCATCCTTTCTAGTTAATGTGTCGATGTGAGCTAGTTGGTATGCCATCATATGAATTAGGTTTAAGCGCCAAGTGCAACTTCAGGAAAAAAGGGTTTTGATAGGACAGAGGCTCTCCTATCAAAACCCAGAATCCTTGGGGAACGCCCTAGTAAGGTTCTGCAGGCACAAGATTCAAGAAAGTTTTGTGTCGCAGGTAGAGAGGCTGTCTGCAGCGGGCTACCCCGCATCTATGCTATGTGGGTTAGCAGGAATGCTTTCAGGTGAGCAGCATGTAAGAGCTGTGGAAAGGGAATGCCCACCGAAGACCAGCCAGAAGATTGCCATGATTCCATACCTGCATGGCATTTCACACCAAATCAAGAAAAATGCGGAGCGTGTCGGTGTGCAGGTAGTTTTCAGCGCACCTAACAAACTGGGTGCTATGTGCCGCAAAGTCAACCGTTGTGAGCCTAGGCAACCTGTATGTACAAAAGCACATTGCACTCTACTTTTACCATATCAAAAAAAATGTGGTTTATGAAATTCCATTGAAATGCGGGTGTGTCTACATCGGGCAAACAGGGCACTGCTCAATGACCAGTTAGTGGAGCATGGCGCTACAGTGAAAAGAGGTACAGGAAGCAACCTGGCTCTACATTGCAAGACCCAATGCACCACAGAAGCCTGCACACCAGAGTTGGGCCAGACGAAAGTATTGAAAACATACAGCAAACAGAGTGAAAGGGAAATTTTCGAGGCCTATGTGATTAACAAGACTGGGAAGAGATGCGTTAGCAAGCCTCCTATTGATCTGTTTGCTTGCGAGATTGATTACAGTGCGCAGCTGCCGTCGTGCTTCTACACGTTTTTTGTAGCACTGTGACATGTTGTATTTTCAGAGCTTTATAATCACTGTCACTGCGACATAAAGCGTAGTTGTTAGCACCTTTGTCCTATCAAAACCCTTTTTTCCTGAAGTTGTGCTTGGCGCTTAAACCTGATTCATATTATTTCTAGAACCTATTTTTTTAGCATTACTCCCTTGAAAAGTCATTTTGATGTAGTGTGGTGGGGTGCAGATACACATAAATTATTTTGTGCACAACACTGATCTATTCCCACTCAGAGGTACCTAATCTCATAGGCTTCCACTATACTTAGCCTTGCTGGCTCTGCAATAAAATGTCAGCCTTTAACTAAGGCATTCAGTTTTTTTAAATTCTGGGCCTCTACATGTATCCACTGCAAGGAGACTTATAAAAACTTGCGTCTTCTACCTAACAGGCTTGAAAAGGTTCTTCAGTGGTGGGGAGCCAGGAATGGGGCCTTGGTTCATTCGTGGTGGATCCCGAAGGTGTTTGCGTTGTTCAGAAAAGTCAACAAAGTCCTCACGCACTTGAATTTTTTGAGGTGCAATCCCGAACTCTCCAAGGTCCTAAAAGGCACAAAAGTACACCACTTAAATCAGCACAAGCATTCGTTAGCAAAAGTGCTTTGATATGAAGCTAGACTATTTCATAGTAGACGACTCATGGTGGAACATAACAAGCCTGATAAGCAACTGCGGCAGTGTTGCACATTTTAAACCAGTTTGTTACAATGGCACGTACACAATGACACAACTGTTATCCCAAATAGACCCATTTAATTGTGGTCACACAAGGGCTTTTCAGACCTTCACTAACATTTCAGTCGCACAAGGACTTTCCAGTGCACCAAGATATGAGTGCGCAAGGTGTGATCATCCTAAAGAAAATAGGTGCCAAGCTGTCCAGCCCAGGGCTCTGCTGTGAGGTGCTTACCGTGACGATAGCAGAGCACTGTGCTTTTAGTGGAAAAGTAAAGTAATTGAACGGATGTCGTGGACAGGTGGCGACCGTTCATCAGGTAGTTGCCCCTTCCCGGGTAATGTAGAAGAAAATTGTTCAGCTAAGAGCGCAGAGACTTTCACAGGACAGTTGCCATGCCAGCCTTGAGTGTTGAAGCTGGGGCAGTAGCGAGATGAGTGGAAAGGATTTGTGTAGGTCCGAAACACTTTCGGGTCATCTTGTGCCTTTGCACCTACCCTGGCAGTATAGCTTTGCTGGTGGGATTTAGCTGATGGCTGCCTTAAAGGAGTACTGACACGAAATTTCAAAGCTGAGATAACTATGTAAAACGCTTCCTTTTTATCAGGAGATATCTCCCAGCAAGTTTCAACAGCAACGGTTCAGCGAAACATATTTAAAATCCATTTTAATCTTCGCCCGCACGAGAAAGCCCAGAGCGGGCCGACGTGACATCATCTGCTACGTGCCCCAAACTCCCGACGTCGGGGCTCCCGTGACGAAGCCGACGCGCTGGCTGTGGTTGGCGCGCGCTGCTCGAGCGTGTGTACACGTCATGGTTTTGGGACTGACGTCATGCTGCCCGGGCCTGTGGGGACGGCGAAGACCTCGGCCGGTCTGGGCGCGCGCGTGCGCTCGCTCGCGCGCGCTTCCAGAGAGGCAGCGATACGGCAAGAATGGTGACGCCATGTCATACATGCTGTCATGGCGGCCGCTCGGCGTTTTTTTGTCGAAACCGAAACTGGCACGAATAAACGACGCCGTAAATGAATGTTTACGCTTCGCTCGACCGTCTAATCTGTCATTCTATGATTAGTGGGCTGGTAGGCGCGCATAGCAGCGAAAAAAACGTAACATAAAAATTTCGTGTCAGTACTCCTTTAAGAGAACGCTGGTGGTCCTTCGCCAGTTGAAAAGTGATGGGCACTACGCAGAGGGGCTATTTTAAACAGCATTTGACTTGCTCTCACTGCCTTTATTTTTTCCAGGGTTGTCCACTTGTACATGGACGGGCCAACACAAGACGGCCCCCACATTTACAATGAATAGCTAATGCCATTTCAGACCATAAATCGTAACTAGCGATTCAGTCATCTCGATACGTGTTCGTGCACCAGGGGGAGGCATGCAAAGTATCTGTGGTTATACACAGCCAAGAGCACGGCACCCACTCTGAGTAATACAACTACGTAGCTGACTTCAATGACCTGGTGGTCACCACAAAACAAGCCCTCAGTGTGACACAAGAAAGGATTCGGGTCGGGTCAGCCACTAACACAAGGTCAAAAGGATTTCGTAGTGAATCAAGTACACAGTCTCCAACCACACATACACAAGGTTGACTGAAGTCATGACGTCAAGGAGTAGGTTGCCGAAGTAGTCTCAGGAATCCCCTAGATTTATGTGGTGGGTTACCCTCGCTGACGCATGGAAGGCTCTCAAAACACTACCACCTAGGCTATACTTGTTCTTCGGAAACATGGTGTGCACATTTGTGTCGAAAAGTGCACCATCAGTCACACTAGGTAGTGTCAAGCTGCATCATACATCATACACATCCTGACAGTGCCTGGCAGCATGAAAGACAAGCATGCAAATCTATGATTTTGTTCCGCACGCTCAGACAGTTACCGTGCCAGGGTGTACACCTTTTCTTTGTGCAAGGAGGAAAACTGCTTGTGGGTGGCACGAACGCCACCTGACTAGCATGCAAAGCCGCAAGGAATGCGTGGTGATCACTGATGGTGAGACGTGATGGAAAATGTCATCTGAAAACAGGGCCCTGAACACTGGAAGTGTACTCCCCGAAACGTCACAGTGGATGAGGTGGTGGTATTCCTTTCGTGATATTTAAGCATGCCGATGGTGGCACCAGCAGTCCCAGCGGTGCTTGGTGGTTGCACACACTTTTTCCGCAACGTGCACATGCTATGCATGCTAGTGCTTGAGGACCCCAGTTACTCGTGATGATGCCACAGAGGAGCAGGGAGGAGTGGTGACTGCACGAGAAGTATGTCATCAGCAGGAAGGTGGTGGAAGTGGACAGACTATGGCAGGCTGGTGAGGCAGTTAAGCTTAAAGGGACACTGAAGGCAAATAGCAAGTTGGGCTCAGACGAAAAATCAACGGCCCCGAAGCCCTCTCGGCGTGTATTTGTGACAAAAGATGCTTTAATTGCCGAGAAACTAGCATTTGAAAAATGCATCGCATTCCTCGCGCCATTTCACGACGTTCCGCGTGACGTCAATGGTTGCTGGAAGCGAGTGAGAGAGTGGTGTGGTCTAGCAGGGAAACTAAAACCTACCGAGCAAACCATCGCGGCCGCAGGAGCTACTGGTCGCACACTCGGCGCATATGACAAAACAACTTGCTTGTCCCACACTTCCCTTGCCTGCCAATCTTTGCGCATCAATATTGGTGCCATACGGGACGTGAGATGGTGGTTAAACAATGTCAATGTGCCGCACAGCCTTTTACTTTAACTACAAAACGTCTAGTGGACAGAGCAACCACAGCGACAATGACAACAGGGGTGCTCTTTCGATTTGCATTCTCATTATGGATAGTTGGGTTTTAGTCGCTTCAATGCACTCGGTTTAACAACATGGCGTCATCTGTCAGTTTAACCTGAAACAGCGTGCAATGCTGAGTTTTTTTTATCGCAATATGGTAACGCTTATTGTGGCATCTGTTAAATGTTTCGCGAAGCGAGTTGCCTATTAGCCCATCTGCCAGAAGTGTGCCTAGGGCTTTTACGAGCACCCAAACTACTACTAACAAATGCCTTGGCACCAGTATG
Organism: Haemaphysalis longicornis; assembly: GCF_048455015.1. Lineage (NCBI taxonomy): Eukaryota > Metazoa > Arthropoda > Arachnida > Ixodida > Ixodidae > Haemaphysalis > Haemaphysalis longicornis. The sequence continues at coordinate 400,376,566 of NW_027526203.1, forward strand.
GAATGAAAAACGTGCATGACGTGATACAAATGTAATTTTACCTAAGTACGCACTGCAGTGGAAGCATAGCAGCCCTGTATCAGAAGACCCAGTTTGAAGAACGCATTTTATTCAACTTCAAGACAATCAAGAAATGGTTTCGAATAAACACATCATCACAGCATGCGCTTTGACGCCAAAGTGCAAAATTAAAAGGCGATTGACTGCCTTCTGTTCGTCGTAAGGGTAGCACTCGGTTCTTGCAATTTACGGGAGCGAACAAGTCACTTCACTCCGGCGCAAGCCAAGGAGGTTTTTAAAAAACTTGCACACACTCTACTGATAATTCCAACACAGTAAGCCCAGTTACACCTGCAGGAGCACGCCGTCGAATTTCATCGTGAAGAAGACACACACAGCTTCAGCCACCGGCGGCCTGGGTGCAAAACTTTGTTCAGGCAGACAGAGCTACCGGAGGGAGCAAAAAACTTGTTCTATCAGACGCAAATTACTGTCCACAGAAGAGCGGAACCATGCAAGGCGCTACTTGTCGCCATGGCGCTACTTGCCGCCATGATGTAAACAAGGAGATAACAGACATATGACTTTGCCGAACTAGCAACAACCATCACAACCGCCCCCGGCGCCGTGGCTTGACAGCTTGCGAATGTCAGCCCCTGTACATTTATGATTAATTGTTTATGACTTATGAAAGTGAACGTGCAAAGAAAGATTTTATGTTTCTTTGAGACCTTGTGTGCGCGGTTCTCGTTCTGTTGTTCATCAAGTGACTCTTGGCACATCCGCTCAGTCGCTGTTGACATCTCTGTGGGGCGACTGAGAGATTCATGTTTTGATTATTTACGTGATTATTTTCAAGGTACTGACCCAGAGACTGGAATATTCGTTTTCTGCGGATGCCAATTTATTTTTTAGACCAACGTCGGTTTCGTCTTCAGTTTCCCTTTAAGTCAAAGTGAAAGGCAGAGTTCGTGGAAACAACATGGGGGACATGGAATGGGTGCCTAGTCATAACGGGGGATGATGTTGATCCACTGCCAATGCAACAGCGCAGAAAAGAAAGGTGAGCACCACTGCAAAGCAGAAATTGCGAGAGCTTTGATGGTATGGGAAGCGACACACCACCATTTTCAAAAAGAAAAAAAAACTTATATACTATCAAAAACACAAAGAAGCAAATAAGTTGTTATTCGAGTCAACCACATTTGAATGGCCTCCCAGCCCACAAATGACAGAACTGCAAAACAAGTAGGCTCAATATGACACTGGCTGATGGAATAAGGGAAACCACGTTTGGGTTTACAAGGGGGTGACCAAGACTGCTGGGCACTCACTTGCGATGACATTGGTTTCACTCACAGAAAAGTGGTGGCACTGACCGGAAATCATGCTTAACATAAAATGGCTCAAGCATTATGAAATAAAAAAAAATCGACTAACAAGGGGTCAGATGCATTCACGTGACCTAGACAATTAAGACCTTTACTACACTCTCCATACTGAAGTTAGGTACACTGAAAGGTAAAGCTTACAATTCAAAGCCATGTGAGTAGACAGTCAACTCCACATTCGGCTCCCAACACTCAGTAAATTTGCATGAAAACCTTCCCAGCCAACATTTTTGAGGGCACACATATTAAGTGAGCACTAATCATTTGAATCAAGCTCATCAAATCAGCTTCGGACATGCTTACCTCCTCATCCATAAAATCTACAGGCCGAGATGAAAACTTTTCTGACTTGTTCGACTTTGAGGACTTGAATGTTGAGGGAGTCCAACCTGGATTGAGTCAAAATGGCAATGTCATGAACAGGAAAAACAGAAATATCAACTGAGTGCATCGTAACGGCACGCAATAAGGGAAGCAAAACACACGGTGAGATGACAGCAATGCTGTGAAATGTAAAAGGTTTGTATTGAGGTGTGCAAATATTCAAATCTTTGAATACCTAAAAAATAGGGTTTACCGCTCGATTCGATTTGCAGTGCAGTTCTACGGCTTGAAGTATTCCAAGTTTTCAAATATTCAGAATCTACGATTACATAGAGAAATAGAAATGTGCCTCACCGCACAACTTACCCTTTGTGTTGGCTTTCTTGCACAAGGTCAGAGTTGTGCAAAAAAGCCTGACACATGCAGGCCTTGCGTGAAACAAGTGTACGCTAACGCTGGTGCATATTAGCTGCACAGGAACACTGCTTGTGCAAAATTTATAAGCTGAAAAGAACTCCCTGTCAATATAGTGGAATGAGTGAAGAATCAGGAGCTCTTTCTAGTTGGCAGTGCTTTCAGTTAGGTACTGGTAATACCTGCCACTAGTATGTCTGGCCTCTTTTCGACGAGTGGAGGGACTGCAGCCAGTCAAATATACTTGTGGTATTCACAGTGTGTTAAGCAACACATATTCCTTCATGGAAATTTACTCCGAATTTTTGTTGCGCTGCTTCGCTAGCTTGTCTTAATCGTTTATTTCTAATTTTTTGTACCATTTTTTTATGAAGCCCTAGTAAATGAACCCTCAGATGTGTTGAGTCCTTACATTTTTTTTTTAGCTATGCTCTAGAAGCTTTTTACACAACAATAAAGCAAAGATATTGTATTCGAAAATATTTGACTCAATTCACAACCAATTTTTATTAGAATATATTTTATTTGCAGTCCCACATTTGATATCTGAACACGTCTAGTTTCTAGACTTATTACCTACAAATTAATTTACTATGTTAAGTATATGTATGCTGACAACCTGGCTAGTGGTATGTCACAGAACTACAACTGTTATTTTTTTATTACTGCTTAACACTTTTCCACAGTGTTTCCAAACTAGGCTCCCCTCACACCAGTCAAACCCATTACAATAAACTGCAAATGAACCAGGATTAGTTCAATATATCCATACCTGCTTATAGCGATTTCTCATCATGAATTCTCTATACGCAGGATAATTTCTAAACAGAACTCCAATAAATAAAAGACTCCCAATAATGATAAACCAAACTGCCTTGGACACTGTGGATGTCACTGCTTTAAACGTGCACAAACATAATGCACCACAGCTCTAGTAATTCACAGCCACAGCTACTCAAAGCCATCTTTGCTATTCAACCGAGCTTTTACTTCATGCAATCGTTATCACGAAAAGTGGTTCAGCTTCGCTTTGGCTGGGACGTTATAAGCTTTAATCCACTAAGAAAAGAACACCTTGTTAAAAGCCGTGGGTGCCAAGAAGGATGACATAACTTCCAGTAAGTGTTTGGAAGTGTAGGCCAGAGCATTGGCCCGCAGTATTGTGAAACAAATAAATAAACAAAAGCAAGACAAGGGCTGAGGCTTGATACACAGCCATGTTGTCAGCAGGCAAACAAATGAAGCACAAAGGTTGTATTGGCACGAGCTACCAATGCTTTCCAGAAGCTCCTTTTCTCTCTCTGAAACAATGATAAAGGTGGCACTGGGGTGATGCCACCTGCTTCTATTTCTTTTATTGTACATTGTAAAATATCTTACCCCTGAAATCGGAGGAACCGGCATGTTTTAGAAATGGTCGCATTCCCTCAGAATTCGCCATATGTGACACATACAACAGGATGTATTTACAGGTGGTAATGCAAACATACACATTCCTAGATGAGCAAAAAAATTTCCAAAATGAGATTTTAAACTGTGAAGCTATACCTGGTCAATGGACTGCTGTAGTGGAGGGCTACAGACAAATTTAGGGTACCTGGTGTTCTTTTATACGTCCTGAAATCGCATGCACTTTGTTTTTCGCCTCCATCAGGAAAAGAGCCATCATGCATCTAAGGGCTCAGCAGTGTAACGCCTCAGCCATTGATACATCGATAGATACCGTAATTACCCGATTCTAACGCGCCCCCGATTCTAATGCGCACCCGATTTTCCAGGCGAAAAACCGAAGAAACTTGCACCTCCGTTTGTAACACGCAAAGAACTTGTGAGCAAGAAAAACGAATGCGAGAGAAACGGGTGATTTATTCCCCGAAGTAATCTCACTCATCTCACTCCTCGTCACTCTCCGAGAGCTCCTTGTCGCCTTCCGCTGACCGCAACATCTCGTCATTGGTGCCGTCAAGCGCGTTCGCAATGCCACACTTCTGAACAAACGTTCAACCATGTTCAATGGGATCGTGGCGCACGCCTCGCATGCCCATCCCGCGAGCTTCTCCAGAGGCATACGCTTCAGCCAACCGCTCGTTGTGAACGCGTGGGAGCCGCTCGTAAACCGCGGAAGCGGCACACCTTCGTTGCCGCTGCTGCCATTGCTGTTATCAAGCACGCAAGTGGAATAATTTGACGATTTGTGTGAACGCCCAGAGAAAAGCCTAGGCGCCTAGATCCGAAAAATTGTTGCTAAAAGCTTTGGCGCCATCTTGAGATGACGATGGGTGGAACAAAATTTCAGCTGTTTCGGCAGTTTCGGTTTCGTATCCGATTCTAACGCGCATGCGATCTTTCGGCCTATTTTCGCGGAAAAAAAGGGGTGTGCGTTAGAATCGGGTAAGTACGGTACACACATGCATAGTGAAACCTTCTTCAAAGTTACTGAGGAGCAGGCATCTTCCAGGCTTCCCCCACAACATGTCAGTCTCCCTCGTACTACAAGTCCTGAGAAGGGGAATCCATTCGGCCTCTCCCCTGCACACTAATATCGGCCCTAGTTGTGTGGCCTAAAACTAGGACCAGAACAGAGGTGGTAGGGATCTTGAAGAATCCTTTCTCCCAAGGGGTTACTAGTGACAATATTGTGACGTACGACTAAGAGCAGAATGTAAGTTTGGTTTTATGAGGCCACAGTTACACCTGGGCTATAAGCCACGCAGTTAGGAGCAGGAAACAATTTTGGACAACTTAAGGTTCCGTAAAGTGAGCTAGATCCCATACACATCGGAATTATTACCTTTGAGCCCCATCAGAGGTGCAGCCTTCATGGTCAGAAGCCTAGGCTACGACCTTGTGCATTGCCACCCGAAACCTCAGCCACTCTACCACTGCTCGAGGCACCAAAAGTGGGATTTGGTTGCAGTGGCATGGTCTCGTGATGAACATTAGTATACAGAGGCATTCTTCTTCTGGCACCTGGCATACATCATACCTTAGTGACAAATTACAACATTGCCTGCAGTGAGCCAGTAAAACCAAAAATGTCACCAATCCCGTAAAGCTGCCGTACAGCTTGTTGGAACAATTTTAAATAGGTCAGATAAAAGGATCTTTAGCTGACAAGTAGCACTCATTTTAGCAGCTTTTCTTAGTATAACAATGACAGGCACAACTTTTTTTGCATTTATAAGCCCCTGTATGACCACCATATCACGACCAACATGTGGCGCTAATCACAACCTCAGATGATAAAGAATGCTAGCATAACTGCCTACTTTTCAAGTAACGTATTTAGGGCAGCATTTCTTAACGTTATGACGGCCAACTGAGCTTAGAAATGGCAGCGCCTACTCACTGCGTGGCAATCTGAAGGTTGCCAATGAAAAAAAGCATTTTTCTTCTCTTCACTGCCACTAAAGACATGAAGTGAGTTTTTGCAACTGGAAAGTGAACACAAAGTAGTTAACAGTAGGGGCTTAAACACGATCACACGCCATGCATTAACACTGACACTGCAGTGCTGCAGTTGGACACATCCACTTTTACTGTTAAAACTTTGATTAGATATCAATGAAAGTGCTCCAGTTCCGCTGCAAAGTGGTTACTTCATGGCACGTCCAGTTAGACAGAGAAAATATTATGTAGTGCAGGAAGGCACCCACGCTTATAAATGTTTTGAGGCAATCTCGCAAAATAAAGCAAAAACTTCCTCAAAATTTGAAGAGAGCTGAGTCGTGTGGGAAACACAGCTCTATACCAAGCTGAGTTGTATCCTGCCATATTGATAGAATGGGGTAATTTTTTTATGGTAGGCAAAGTACTACTTGGCTGCACTAAAGGCCAGACATTTGGTGGCCAGCTATACTCGGGTACAACTTAAGAACGGCAACAGAAGTTGCCACTGTGCCCCATGACCACAGCCGGATACTACTCCATGTGGCGCGAGTAGTGCGTTACTGGGAATATTATGAACATGGCACGATCTGTTTCCATGATTTTGTGGACTTAATATGCCTATAAATTACTGCAGTGACGACAAACAAACTACGTGAGAAAAGGTAGACGATATCCCGCATTCATAGCAATCTCCTTTCAAAACGCGCACGCCCGTTGACATCCGGGTCCGTCACTTAGGCGGAGTTATACCGTACAATAGCTATTGCCGTTCTTAATTAACTTGTTCCCAAGTATAGCACCTTGTTTTGGCTGACATGGTTAGGTTGTCAGGATCAGCCATATCATGCACTTCTGGCTTTTCAGGGCTAAACCTGAATGCTTGCCAAATATTAAGATAATCAGAACATCTGTGACCTGAGCACAGGCAATCATACAATAATGACAAAACCTATTGAATACGACTGCTGATGTACATTCTTTTAATGGTGACCATGAACATTAGTCACCGAGATTGAGTCAAAGGTTATGGAATCCTCTGTCAGCAGAGCACACTGCCTGGTGTTATTATTGTGTACTGGAAGTAAACAAGTAATACTGAGTAGACAGCCTCTAAGTATGGATGGGTTAGAAAGTCCGCGAAAAGTTAGGAGCATGAACATTGGATGAATGCTGGCTACTTCACGCCCACGAACGTAGAGTTGTTTTGGAATGACATGAATGTGGATTGCCAATAGGCTCGTGAGGGTTAGTTAACAAGAACTTGTAAACCCCGTGCTTATATTGTAACTTGTTCGGTGATGTGCGTATGAGCAAAAAGTGCTTTATACCTATTAACTGAGCAATGCCAATAAGTGGTGTATTCATTTGCTAACAGAAAACACCAACGAGGAGGATTATAAAATGGCTTCGAGAACATCCAGATACCCTAGGCACCTATTTCATAAACAGTACGCTTTCAAACGTTACACAATACAAAACCCCGAACGAATCACTATCTTCTTAATTGCAGGGCCAACATTTTCACTGCGTCTAATTAAGTTCGAACACAAATGGAAGATTCGACCAATAATCTCAATTGCTACAATATTAATTCATAGGTTGTTTATTGCTGCTTACTGCACTAGCATATATGCCCTTACACATGGATTCGTGTAAACCAAGATGCCCATTCTTACCTTCCTTTGTTCCAACAGTGTTGAAGAACCCGGCTGAAAATCCGCCAGTAAAAGCACCATGAAACCGCCGCCTCCCCTGAGCATCTCTAACAGTGAGGTCGGGCTGGAACTTCTTACGGGGGATTTCATCTGCGTGGTACATGAATGAAGGTAAGCACTTCATAGCGAGTCCAATTTTTAAATAAATATCTCGAGTTTTTCATTGTTTACTGTTCATTGTTGCTTACTACCATTATTTGCCGAGCTAAAACAGCAGCACAGCATGTGAACGCCAGCAAGTTTAACTGGGACAGGAATTCAGTGTCCATTGCATCCAGCATTATTGTATTCTCAGCATTCAAAGTGGAACGGACCTTCATCGAGTTCCTCCAAAGGAGTTCCCAGGAACAGGTGATCCTCTGACATTTTGTTACGACAACTACACGCTTGGTGTGAGCTCAGATGAGGCAAAATACAGCAAGTTCAAACTGCCACTAGGTTGAAAGCACTGTGATTAAAACAAGTGCAAAGGGGTTAAAAATGCAGTCCATTTCTGCGCGTCGAGTTGTACGCGCGCGGCCATCTTTGCTTTCGGTACACTGTGGCCAGGCTGCAAAGTCTCTAGTGGCTAAAGCTAGCCGCGCGTCTGCTCATAATTACTTTTATTACATCTTGACATTTTATGGAGGTTGATAAATAAGTTTCTTTAATTATTTTCATATTGCAGTTGCTTTCCCCGCCGAATGCCTACTCCAAAAACGTTGACTTGGCCGCACAAGACGATATGGTGCGCGCGTGCGTGCTTGCGTGCGCGTGCGTGCGTGAGTCGAATTTGTTTTTGCTGGCAAATTATGTTACCCATGTAACTGCCTAAACAAATGTAATAATTTTGCCCTCAAGCGCCTGTAAAAGGCTGTAGGGATTTCTTCGAATTAAACGCCAAAGTGCTGTTCTAGAGGCTGCAAATTTTAGTAGGGTGGCTACCTCATGGCTACCTTACCCGAGAGAGTGCAAAGTGCCAAAATAAAAATTTTGTCAGGATTTTCTCATTGGCTGCGTCTGCTGCAACCCGGGGCTTCCGAGCCGATTCCCCCCGAACTGGCTGCTGCGCCCCACGGAAGTGACGTGCGTCAAGAAAAAAATTGCGTAATTGCATTACATTGCAATTACTTCAATAATATTGCATATATTTTTGGCAGTGACATACTAATATTACAATATCAAGATTTATTTTTAGCCTGAGTTTATTGTCTTTTAATATGACGTCACCTAGTTACCGTGACGTGATGAATATGCTTTGTAGATGTTTGCATTATATTTTTCTCTGCGAAACTCGAGTTTGTTATTGTTTTTGACACTTGCGTAGAAGTTGTGTAAACAAAGCACTTTTTATAGATTTACCACGGGTTTTACGGATGACCTACGGGCGAGCGGCATGGAGAAGAGGCCGAATTCCATCGAAGAGCGAATTTTGGCCCCGTATTGGCATACGTACGGGTAGAGTTCACTCTAGTACGGGCTTGTCTGTTCCGAGTTTGTTCCGTTGGCCTATTTCAAATATTCCGGCTTCGCGCGGTGCCGAGGCAAGCAAGAATGTTACGAGCGTCGGCGTTGTGTGGAGTCGCTCACGAGTGGTGCGGTGCTGCGCTGTGTTTTCGTTTCATATGAGGTGTTCAGCTCCAAGCCTGTGTCACCGCGCTTGTATCTTCTGCAGTAATTCACCGTCTTCAAAGTCCGATGACTATTCGTGGCAGCAACGCGAAGTGCTGGTCAGCGCTTGCGCAGAGCGCAATGTTTTCATATCAAATACGTACGTATCAGAACCAAATGTTGCCCCAAAATGTGCAGTAAAGTACGAAGCACCGTGTTGCCTTCAAAACGTGACCGATGTCTGTGGTGCGTCATAGTTTTCCAGAGGTTTGTTTGTGTGAAGCTGCTGGCACCGCAGTCATCGACGCTATCATCACAGTCATTGTTATACACGGTGTTGTGTCGGTATCACAACGCGAGGCAAATACTTTGATACTGCTCCGTACTCGACTTGCAAGTGTCCAGATTCGTGTCGCTGCAGGAGTGTATACGTGAATAATCAGAGCCCCATCAGCTAGCAATGGTGCGTCGCAGTGACAGCGAGTTTTCGTTCGTTCGCTTCAACTTGCCGTGATCCCTGTCGTTACAAGCGTGGCCAAAAAATGAGCCGGATATCTGTCGTGAGTTACTGTGGCATTTTCCGTGTGTGTTGTGTTCGTGTGCTCCAAAATTTACGATGTCGCCAAACGTACGTGATCGTGCCCATTTATGACAGGCTAGGTGATGCGTCAGTGGCTTCAGCAATAACAGATGCTACGTGCTGTGTTGAACTGTTATATCTACATTCTAAGCATACCATCTAGGTGACTCTGCGTAGTTGTTGTTTCTATTTGCTCTAACCTCAGTTGCCTTGTTCATCTTTTTTGCAGGGTATTTTTATTTACGTGTGCACGCAGCATATTAGCACTAAATCAACTTTACACACTTACCTGTACATGCCATAACCCTCTTTGTAATCACGTGTGCATGTGCTACTGTTACCCTGCAGTATTTCGTCAGCTACTGTGCATGCTAGCAAAGATTGTTTGCATGTCGTTCTGAGCCATTGCTAATAGCCTGAATTTCCTTTAGTATTACTAGCATACCTTTTTCTTTCTCACCTGCTGGCTTCGTGTTGCTTTTAAAAGGAATGAATGATTTAACGCTTATGTCGGACAAACTTGTAAAAAAACAATACACGGGATATACCTGCTAAATTTCTCAATGGCACAAAGCACGTACACTGATCGCACAGGCTAAAAGTATGTCTGATGTGCTCCACACTCTTCGTCTGCCCCTCAACGTAGTCATGCTTGATTTTTATCCAACCAGCAAAACCACTTCTGCTCACTGATGAGCCAGGGTCACTGTCACGCCCACTTCACAACATATAGTGAAAGCAGTCTGTTCTGATTTTTACCTAACAAACCAAACCACTTCCACTCACTGACTAGCCATGTAGAGTCACTGTTAATAATTAATCGTTACTAATAATTAAAAAAATCCAGATGTAACTGTAGCGATGTAACTGTAGTGAAAGCCCGGGGTGGGCGACTTTGACGGCGCTTGTGGGTTTCAGTGCATTTGGACTAAGAACGGCTCTCATGGGGTGGAAGCCCTAACATCCTTCTGCTCGCAAATCCATTGAAAAGCACCATCAGAGAAACATGAGAAAGCTTTGCTTTTGCCTCTGTGGAATGAACCAAGGTGGACCTGCTAGGTATATCTGCATCTAAGCATACATTGGGTGCTACTGCGCAGCCGACTGGTACCCGTTGGCAAACCTGCTTCCCACATAACAACACAAACACATGCTTGTTGCATGCGACCTGTGCGCATTTTGTTTGTTTGTTTGCGTGGAATGGAATGGCTGTGCCAGCAGGAAATAATTCATGAAGCACAGCAGGGCAGTGCAACAGTCGCCAGAAAAAATTTCCATCGGCAGACTCGCATACTCGAATGGCAACTGGCAGGCTCCATGGTTTAACACAGTGGTAATTCCAGTGTGCCACCAATGCAACAAGTCTCTCCATAGTATCAGGAGATTCGAATATAGGTTAACAAGGGCGGTGTGACAACTGTCGCCGTGCTGAAAAATGCCACAACAGGGCTGTATTGTGCACAGATTTTTGTTGCCACTCCCATCCCACCTAGTTGTGCCAGCTTCCAAGTTTACCCCGTATCATTTCAAATTAACTGACGTTTGCTGGTGTTTGATTGATAGATGCAAGCACCAGTAAAGTGTGTCTGTCATCTTTAGCACTAAAATCATGTTCTCAAGGGGAAACCGAGTTTAACGAGGTTGCGGACATAAAAGATGGCAGTGCTCATGGGGGTCGTAGCAGAAAAGTTGCAGCATGGCGTCGTGCTGTTTTTGCTATGTTGATGTTATAAAGCGCATGGTATTTATATGGGTCATACGTTTCAAACAAGGCACTAGCTGGAAGTCGTTGCTGTCCCTTCCCTTTGTTACACTTTGTAGTCGTGCTCTTTGTTTGAAAAAATTATTAGAAACTAGCTAGTGTAATTACAATTATAGAACTAATTTTCTGTGAAGGAAATGCTGCCTTGTGCCGGCTAAAGGATATACACTGTTTTGGCTACACACATCATAAGACAAGATAGCAACGCAATACTCTACAGAGCCCGTGCACAAGCTGCTGCCTTGCATTGGTCTGACCCACAGAATTGACAGGAACAGCTCCCCAGGACTGATCCCGAGCAAAGGTTCTGCCTCGCTCATGCCCCTCAACTTCACAGAAGTCAATGGAACCTTGTTACACAGGCTGCGGCTTAAAGTAGCATTGGCCTGAAAGTATCTGCACACAATCGGACGCGAGGACAGCCCAGACTGCCTTCTGTGTAAGGCTGTACAGAGACAATTGATCATTTGCATAGTTTTTGACCAAGGTATACTAGTGGGTGAAAAGACCTTGAAGCAGCCTTACTACGCTTGAATGCTTACCCTCTGTCTGAACGAAAGATTTTTGGCACGTGGGCTGACACGAAGAAGCAAGATCGAGCTGTCAAAGCGCTGCTTGTCCTGTCAGGACTCTTGGGTCTATGTGGTGAAATTTCACAAACTGCAGAACTTTTTTTTATGGTCGGTAAATAAGTTATGCGAATTACGCAGTGATTAGTCTGTTTCTGCACCCCATACATGCTTTAAGGGTACAAAGTTCATTGGTTGATTTCACTGTCATTTCTCGTACCCTCAGTATTCAGTACCTTCCTTGCCCCAGTGGGATTTAAGTAGCAGGCCCAAGTTCAGTTTCTCAGGCTGGCCTCTTCTCCTTTCAAAAATCTTTTACTATCTCTACCTCTCTCTTGCCAGCATGCCAGGTGCTTGTAACGGTTTACTAGGATTCGCAACGGTCACCATACGATAAAAATTTCTTATGACTACTTTCATTGCTGAAGTTCACTGCACTCGGTGTACTAGGGTGTTTGGCGCACAACAGTAATTATGACTGCAGACAGCCTACAGTTCTTAAAGCCCACATCGAAATCCTGCCACGGACTCGTTCTTGCCTTCACTTCGATAAGGCTGTCACAAATGGGTTGATCAGCCGAACATGCTGGAAGGGATGTTTTTCTACACTCTGAATTATTGTTTGATCATTGTGCATACATTAAATTCATTAAAGCATTTTTGCTGGTTCTTCCTTTTTATCTCTTGACACCCAGTGCAACCAATGGGCTGGTAAAAGCTGTGGCTTGTCATATGTGTTTCCAGTTCATAATGGTGCATTCTGCTTGTTGCCAAAGCCAACTGCAGAAAAGTTCTTCAGCCATAATGCAGTGCTGGCGATGGTCTTTTGTGGCTATAAAAGCAAAATGTACTGGTTGTTGGTCAAATAAAGTGAGCCAATTTTAAATGTTTCTTCCCAATGCCGGTTGTGTTTTCTTGGAGGTTGTGTGTTTGCTTAGTCCTTTTGGGAACAGGAGGGCATGTATGGCTCATGTGTTGCCCATGAGACTAATCAGCATTTGAAGGTTCATGGGACAAGTACAACTTGTACAGCTGGTGAGTGAACGGATATAACTATTACATTTTCGATTTTCTTGCAACATGTTACTAGCATACAACAATTAGGATTTATAATTTAGCTGCAGTTCTTTTTTACAATACTGCTATTATGCTCATTATAAATGAATAATTATTCAAGAACAGTTATACAATGTCAAAGACGTTTCATTTAAATGTTGCTAGTGTGAAGACCCAAAAGATAAGTTAGTAGTATAGTGTTCTGAAGTAGCACCATGAATATGAGGCATGCCATGGTGGAGGGCAATGAATAAACTTATACCACCTGGAAGTGTTCAATCAACAGCAAGATCACTTACTCACGGACAGCTGTGTTTTCTGCCTTCTTCACAAAAACTGGTATGCCCAGGAAACCTGCTGCCTCGTGTTCAGTAGTGCAACACCTCAGCCCATGGGCTGCTACCGTTTGGATTGGTGTTTGTGTTGACATATAAATACATTTAATGCTCTTAAATTCCGCATACGTTTTTTACGAGTGCCCCTCCGTGTGCATGAATTTACGGCCAGCAACAACAGCAGAGCTGTTGTTGCTGGCCGTAATGTGTGCGGCGTCATCAGAAAACATCTTGTCATAGTTACTCCCGCCGTTTACCGCGCACGCGTTTTGCGATGAGCGTCCGGCATCGTCCTGGCTTGCGCGTGGCGCTCGCAAAAATACCAAGGGAACAGTCACGTGCGTCCGCGGCACAAGGAAGAGCACAAGGCAGCTCGCAGATGCCCAACTCGCGAAGCCGGTTCTAGCGCGTGCCGACGCGTTCCACTCTTGGAGGAATGGGAAAGCCTGCGGACAAAACGATCCGGGTCAGCCAGTCATGCATGCGGAAGATAGTGGATATGACGATGACTACAACTGCCACGGTGAGAAGCGATGACGAAACACGTAAATAAACTGGTGTGTCATTCAGTGCTTACATAAAAAGAAATCCTCCAGCTTCGCCTTGTGTCACTTAGTGCAAGTTTCACGAATTTTAAAGACGAAGGTCTAACATCAAACGCGAAAAATGACCGTATATATACGTGGCCGTCGGCGGGGCCACCGCTGTATGGGCTGGTGTATACGACTTGAACTCATTTCGCCAGAGCAGCAGCCAAATCCTCTCACCACGGCGCTAAACCGGCACCTTGGCAGAATTGAACCTTGCTGCCACGTGCTGCCAGGTGCACGTGGCAGCACGTATACGCGTAAACGGATGCGCACACATAGCTCTTACTGCGGGGAACTTCAGCGTGATGAGCATCCAGTCTGCTTGTAAGAAAACGAAGGCCTGAGTGCTTCTTTCTTTTTGGACAACAAACATCGCATGGTTGGCCGGTTCTTCAGCACTTGCAGTGGTGGGCTGTTGGACAGCTGATGCTATGACCAGAAGCAACAGTACTTACATGACGTTTGTATATATGTGCAACAACGCTGTTATCAATTTGGTGTTGACAGGAGCTGTGGGCACAGTTTATGTGAAAGACCATTGTTGGCGCTACATTTGCTGCCCTTACCAGCGTGTGGTACAGAGCTGTGCTCTCGCTGTTTATTGATTACGAGTACAATTTTTACAACGGTGTGTGAAGTTGATGAAATGAAGTACAGTGTATCTCCTGGATTGGTCGGTGCTTCCTGCTTCGGCGTGGTTCTTCACAGGCCATCACTAACAAGGGTGGCAATGGGAAGCCAAAAGCCAAATTTTTTGACACTTTGTGATCAGTACTTGTAGCCTATGCTTGTAGCACTGCAGTGTATCCCTTGCAACTTTGGAAGCGCGGAAAAGTTGGTACAACATGACCAGATATACAGAGTTGTAGGCACGGCGAAAAGAGGCATTAACAGTGTTTACTCCAAACATCTTTTTGTCACATCCAATAAACTTACCAGCTGTGCTGGTTTCACCCCCCAAAATAAGGCACCTGCTGGTCTTTCTATGCACAGAAAGTATGGTGAGGTTGCAAAACATTTCAGGCTGCTGCACCAAAACTATACGGACAAAAACGCTGGTGTTCAGCGGCGCGTACTACAGTGCACCAGAGTGGAAGATCAAGTGCACTGGGCACCAGTAATCTAGACCCAAGAGAACTCTTGTCAAATGAGGCCCTTCAAAGGTATTCCTTCGGCCTATTCTTCTCCTCACAAAAGCCACAGATTCTATGATCTAAATGGGAGCGCAAGCAGCCTTCGTGCAACACTATTTAGACCTTTGCCGGCAGAGTCTTCAGCCAGTGCCCACGTTTGAGGACACAGACCCATTCTTCCCTATTGAGCCACAGCAGATCAAACCTGATGGCGTGATATGGGGCGCGCACACACCTTCCAAAATAAAAAGAAAGAAAGAAGTGCGGTTACAAAAGCCGGCGAATTTAAACGTGCAACACATTCCTCCGAATCCTCCACTCGGAGTGGTTTTGCCTCGCCCGCAGGTGCGCCGTAGATAATACAACACGTACCGAACGACCAAGGAGGAGAGTTATCAGCCTGCGCTTACGGCGCGTACAAAAAGCACAGCCGACCTAAACATGAGTGCCGGCACGGCCGCTTTGCACGGCGGGCATGGTACTTCGTACAAATTTCGGCGATCAACAACGACGACCAAATCCAAGAAATAATAACAAAAAACAGGTGACGTCACTTCCGTGGGGCGCTCCAGCCAGCTCCGATCGGGCGAGGCTGGAGCACCCCGGGGGAAAGGATCCCCGGGGTGCAGCAGCCTTTGCCTTTCTCATTTCATAGCAGGGCCGTCCAGATATCGAACTGGCTCTTGCTGGTATTAATAACCAATACGGTTATTTAAAAGCTGTTTTCAGTGGGTTTTTTACATTAACCATGGTTAATGTATATATATATATATATATATATATATATATATATATATATATATATATATATATATATATATATATATATATATATATATATATATATATATATATATATATATGATGATGATGTTTAGAGTTTAATGGCGCAAGGCCGACTAAGGGCAAAGAGCGCCAAACAAAAGTGATTACATGAAAGTGACATGAAAGTAAAAGAACACTTTAGTAAAAATAAACAAAGTAAAACACAACGTAATGAAGATGACTGGTGTAAAGGGCCAGGTTGTCAACATGCATGATAAGAAATGAGATGTAAAAATTTTACGTCGGTGAGAAACTCGAAAACGCGTTGGATTGAAAACAGGGCTTCGTCTCCTAAGAAGTGTGACGGGTGTGGTGGAATATGTCGTGTGTGTAGTTGAGGGAAGTGTTTGCGTCGTGTAGTGTCGAGTGCCTTACATTGTATGAGGATGTGCATCACGGATAGGGCCTCTCCGCACCTACTGCACAGAGGTCTTGGAGACCCAGAGAGAAGGTGCGAGTGTGTTGCATGAGTATGCCCTATCCGTAATCTGGCCAAGGCGACTTCAGTGTATCTATTGCGTGTGTCGGTGGTGTATGGTCCCAAGTGTGGTTTTATTACGTGTAACTTGTTGTCTGTCTGTTCACTCCAGTGTGTTTGCCATGTTTTGCGAAGTTGTTGTCTGATGTGTGGTTTCACGTCGGTGTAGGGTAATGTGGTTATGTCTACTGTATTCGTGAGTGTAGCAGCAGCAGCCATTCGGTCCGCTGCTTCATTCCCGGCTATACCACTGTGGCCAGGGACCCAGCAAACGACTAGTTCAAATTTGTGGACAAACACCGACATAATATCCTTGATGATCAGATTGACAACGTGGTTTTTCAAAGGCACTGTTGACGACAGTGCCCGCACAACACTGAGGGAATCTGTATAGATAATGGATTGTGGGATGTGGCTTTGAAGTATATGATTGACAGCAAGAAGTACACCGTAAGCCTCTGCCGTAAAGATACTAGTATGACTATTCAGAGTTCTAGTGACACTAAGGCCGGGCCCATGCGCCGCGCAGGACACAGAGGTGGAAGTCTTAGAGGCATCCGTATAAAATTCAGAATAATGATACTTCTCCTGCAAATACAAGAAGTGCTGCTGAATTGCACATGTGGGAGCTCGGTTTTTATCTACATGTGTGAAGGATGTGTCGCATGATACAGGGCGGAGATGCCATGGTGCTATAAAATCTGTTTGAGAACTTTGTATGGTGTCTAAAAAGGAGACAGAAAGCTCTGACGCTTCCTCTCTAACTCTGTAAGAGAAGGGCGCAGAGAACGATGGTCGGTTTAGGAGTAGTGCAGTCTGAGACGTATCATAAAAAGCCGATCTAAAAGGATGGTGTGGCATAGATGAAATTTTAAAAGCAAAAAGAAGATCTGTGTATGCTCGCTGACGTTGTAGGTTCCACTTATTACACTCCACATAGAGGCTTTCGACCGGGCTAGTCCGGAAGGCGCCACATGCCAACCGGAGCCCCAGATGAAGCACTGGGTCCAGCATTTTGAGGGATGTCTTACTTGCTGACCCATAAACAACGCTTCCATAGTCTAATCGTGAACCTATCAGGCTGGTAAAAACACGTAAAAGAAGTTGTTTGTCAGCACCAAAAGAGATGTGCGACAGAACCTTCAGGATATTCATTGTTTTTAAGCATTTATGTTTTAGTTGTTTTATGTGTGGGATGAATGTGAGCTTTTCGTCAAAGATTATACCTAAAAACTTGTGTTCCTTTTTGACAGGAATAGAGGCACCGTGGAGTCGAATGTCTGGATCCGGCCGCATGCAACGCCTCTTAGAAAACAGAACACAAGTGCACTTTCCTGGATTAAATTTAAAACCGTTGCGATCTGCCCAGACGGCTAGCTTGTTCACACCAAGCTGCACTTGGCGCTCGCAGATAGACAAGTTACACGATTTGAAGGACAGTTGAATATCGTCTACATAGATTGAACAGGAGATCGCTGGTGGCAGTGCCTTCTGAAGAGAATTCATTTTTACAATAAACAAAGTGCAACTCAAAACACCACCCTGCGGCACGCCGTTTTCCTGCACATGAACCCTAGAGAGTGCAGCTCCAACTCGCACGCGAAACGTTCTTTCAGACAGGTAACTAACAAGCGTATTCATCATGTTACCCGACATGCCAAAGGACTTCAAATCGCTGAGGATGCCGTACCGCCAAGCAGTGTCGTACGCCTTTTCAAGATCAAAGAATACTGTCATACAATACTGCTTATGCAGGAAAGCATCTTTAATATGTGACTCTAACGCAACGAGTTGATCGTTCGTAGATCGCCCCACCCTAAAGCCCGCCTGGCAGCTCTCGAGAAGACCGTTGTACTCTAAGAAGTACACGAGTCTCCTGTTTATCATCTTCTCGAGGAGCTTGCACAGGCAGCTTGTGAGGGCGATGGGCCGGTAGCTAGCGGGAGAGGAAGGGTCCTTTCCTTCCTTCAGGAAAGCCACTACTATGGCCTCCCTCCAAGAGCGAGGAATGTGCCCCGAAAGCCATATGTTGTTGTATAGATGTAGGAGTGTTTCAAGAGTGTCTGGGTGCAGGTGTTGTATCATGGTGTATGTGATTTTGTCTGCACCTGGAGCTGAAGGCTTACATGTGCTCAGAGCGACCTTCAGCTCATGAATTGAAAAAGGAGAATTGTAAGAAGTGTGCGACTTGTTGTTATCACGCAGGGACTTCTTTTCTACAGATGTTTTGTGTTTCATGAAAGTGTTTGTGTAGTGTGCTGAACTGGACACGTGTTCGAAGTGTTGTGCAAGTGTGTTAGCCTGGTCTTCCAGTGTGTCCCCTGTTGTACTAACCAGGGGCAGGCTGTGTGTCTGTTGTCCTTTTAGTTTTCGTATTCGTGTCCAGACTTTATGTGTGTCAGTGTATGAGTTGATGGAAGTGAGGAAGGTGCGCCAACTCTCCCTTTTCACCTCACGACGCACTCGCTTTCCAAAAGCCTTTGCCCGTTTAAAAGAAATGAGGTTATCTGACGTGGGGTACCGGCGAAGGACACCCCACGCCTTGTTCTGGGCCTCTCGCGCACGCCTGCAGTCCTCGTTCCACCAGGGCCTCCTTGGGCTGCGGGACCCACTGGAGGCCTGGGGAATGGACTTTTCGGCGGCGTCGAGGATGTGTGCCGTGACGAGTTGGGCGGCTTCCTCCACGTGTAGGTGTTTTATGGTTGTGTGGTGTAGTTTAGATGTTTCTGTGAATGTACTCCAGTTTGCTTTGGATTCATTAAACCTGTTATGGGAAGATGGACTGCTCGGGCCTATACCTATATACGTTAATGAAGTGGGGAAATGGTCACTACCATATGGGTTCGTGCCCACACCCCACTCAAGACATGGAAAGAGAACTGCGGAACCAATAGCCAAGTCAAGATGAGAGTATGTATTGTGTCCTAAGTTATGATATGTAGGCTGTTTTTTGTTGAAAAGGCATGCTCCGGAGGATGTAAGAAACTTCTCCAACAGGCGACCTCGGGCATCCGTTCTGGAGGAGCCCCAAAGAGAGTTGTGCGCGTTAAGGTCGCCTGTTAGTATGTATGGTTCGGGCAGCTGGTCAACCAGTGCCTCGAAATCAGAGCTCAGAAGTGCAAAATCAGGAGGAATGTAAATGGAGCATACCGTTATCAACCTATTAAATATTATCGTACGGATTGCTACAGCCTCGAGGACAGTGTTCAGAGTGACAGGGTGGCAGGCTAAGGATTTCCGGGCAATTATGGCCACACCGCCAGAAGAGTGTGCGCAGCCATCCCTGTCCTTTCTGAAGACCATGTAACTATTCAAGAAATTTGTGTGCTTGGAATTCAAATGTGTTTCCTGAACACACATTACACTTGGCTGATTAGCATGCAGTAGTTCGTATACATCGTCAAGATTTTTAAGAAGACCTCTACAGTTCCATTGAATTATGTTTTCTCTTCCCATTATTTAGTGTGAGAGCTACTGGAGTGTGTGTGTTTGTTTATGTGTCGTCTTTCGGGGCTGTGACTCTCGCCTTTTTTGGCTTGTCGGGAGGCTTTGGCGTCGGGACGCGTTCCTTGCGCTGCGTTGCAGGCAGGAACGGCCCGACATCCATGTCGTCGTCGGATGTCCGAGGGGTGCCCGACGGACCGGGCCCCCCGGACTTGGCCCCCCCTCGGGAGCCCTTCGTTTGAGCCGCCACCGCCGAGGGCGTCCGGGGCGCCAGAGGTGGCACGGGCGGTGCGGTGGCGGTGGGAACCGGTGCGGGGCCCGTGGTGTCCATCACCTCGGTACCCTCCAACGCACTGGAGGACGGGGAGACAGAGGCGGGAGCGGCACCGGTCCCGACGGAAGAGGTTGCCACCACAACCGCTGCTGCCTCAGCAAGCGGCGTGGTGGCGGGTTGGGCTGCCAGGGGCAACCCAGAGGGGGGCGGCGGAGGGACCAGGTCAGACTCGCTGAACTGGGTCCCTGTGGAAACCAGACGCCGCTCCGCCCCCCGGCGAGCTGCGTCGGCGTACCTCCCCAGAGGGAAAGAGGCGAACCTCTTCCGCGCCTCTGGGAAGGTGATGTTCTCAGTTACCTTCACATTAATGATCGCCTTCTCCTGCTTAAACTTCTCGCACGTTCGAGAGTAGGCGGCATGGGGTCCCTGGCAGTTGGCGCAGGTGAGGGTTGACGATGGACAATTATCAGACGGATGATCATGCTGAGCGCACTTTGCGCAGGTCAGACGACCACGGCAGGAGTTGGTTCCGTGCCCGAACCGCTGGCACTTAAAGCAGCGGCGCGGGTTTGGAATGTAAGGACGAATGGAGCATCGGATGAACCCTGCGTTGATATGGTCAGGAAGTGAGGAGCAGTTGAAGGTCAGGATAATATGTTTCGTGGGGATTATCTTATTATCTCTACGCATCGTGATGCGGCGCACGGCTGTGACACCCTGATCCTTTAGACCTTCAAGAATGTCGGCATCTGTCTCGTTAAGAAGATCTGCCTCAGAGATCACACCCTGCGAGCTATTCAGGCTGCGGTGGGGTGTGACCCTGATGTCCAGATCGACCATTTTCGTCTGACCAAGAAGTGTGGTTGCCTGCTGCTGGTTTTTTACTTCAACAAGGACTTCACCTGTGCGTTGTTTTTTGGCATTGTAGGTTTTCCCAATTGTTCCATCAAGGTATTTTGTAATTAAAAATACTGATTGTGAAGCAAGAGGGCGGGCTGAGTCAAGAGATTCGATAACAAGGAAACGAGAGTATTTATCTGGCTTTGGGAAGCTACTGCTTGAAAGTGGAGGGAAAGATACTTCGGTGCGGCCCCTTTTCAGGGACCGATCACGTTTGGAGGGGGGTTTTGAATTTTCCATACAGCATAGAAAAAAGCAGGGGACGGGGGTACTTTCTTCTCAAACCTTACCCTGATAGCCTGAGAGGTCCCGGAGCTCCCTGCCTGGTAAACAGACAGGGAGCCCATCCGCCGGAGCTTGACCTGGGCTCCGACGGCCACCGTTTGAGGCTTCTACCCTTCACCTTTAAACACATCACCACGGTAGGTTACAGTTTATGTTGGGGGCTCGGGGTCCGCGGTGTCGCCAACACCGTCACCATGAATACTCAAGGTGCCCCGTGCGGGGATATATATATATATATATATATATATATATATATATATATATATATATATATATATATATATATATATATATATATATATATATATATATATATATATATATATATATATATATATATGTGTGTTTTTCTAGCTGGATTATTGAACCAGAAATTTCCTCGAGCTAGAAATATTCTAGCAAGAAATAGCAGAATTTTTAGCTAGAAATTCAGTTTCTAGTTTATTTCTAGCTGGATTGAGATTTACTTCCACCTAGCATTTGTCAGTCCAGCTAGAAGAAAAAAAAACCGCAAGCTGGAAATAATCGTCTCTAGCTAGGCTAAGAATTTTTCTAGTTAGAAGCTGTCGATTCCAGCTTGAATCTAATAATCGAGTCAGAAATGAAGCCGGAAATTATGATTTCTTGCTAGAAATGCTCTTTCCATTTTCACGGGGGAACCCATATGGGGCGAATAATGATTCGGGGGTGACGGCGAGTTTTTACGGATTTCAGGAAAAAACCATTTCAGGATGTTGTCCTAGCAAAAATGTTGAATAGTGAACGGGATTGTTGACATTACACCCTTCACGAAGTGAAAATGGCAAAGATGTGATATAAACGCCCATCGTGAAGTGCTTCAAATATCGGTACTACGTGAAATATTTTTTTATTGTAGAGCACAAGACCAACGCGACCCCTTACTTCGAGGTGAAGGTTGAAAATAATAAAACATGTCTCTGCTGGAGGGACACACGCAGTGGTTGATTTTCACGGCGACTAGTGCATACGCACACGCTGAAGCCTCATGTGAGAAGCATATATGCTTCTCTAACGGGATGCGCCCTAGCGCACGCGAAGAAAAGACGCCCATTTCACGGCTCACGGCGTTCGCTTCCTTAGAGCCGCCGATTCGGCGCGTAGGCACATGCACGGTCCCCCTCCAAGCCGGAAATTGTTTCGCCGACGTCTTACGCCAACGGCCATAAACAGCCTTTCAGCATCAGCGATGTTGATGATGCGCTAAACACGCAACTATCGTAGAAAAAAACTTAGGCCATTCGATATAGTACACCCAGCAACGAAAGTGGGCAACGGAAGTATTTTACAAGCAAGTGTGTATGAGAAGAGAACGAGTGTATGTGGAGTAATTAGGACATCAGCAACAACTGTAGCGAAGGCCCTTCAGCTGTAAATATGGATCACGGTGTATTCTTACGCCCTGGTATGGACATATATTTGGGGCCCATATGTATCCATGCGAGTGGCCAAGCTTCATTTCATATGGAAGCATTAGAGAATTTCATCGTGCGGCCAAAACACAATGTGTCGCAAGTCAACCGCTTGCCGATGATATGTCGGTAGGCCACACTTTCTCGGTCACCAGTCACTGTTGGCTACGACGGAATGGGCTATATAATCGTGGTCGAGATGCCACACAGGATGACAGGCGTACACAAGGGATTTTTCAAGGAACAAACAACCCAGGGAAAATTTTATTCGTTTTATTCGATATTCGGTATAAGAGGGGAGATCTCTGCCAATCATATCTGCAGTTGAACGCGCCCAAAGTCTCACGGGCGTAATGCGAGGTATGTATGTACGCTTACGAATTCCAAGGGATTTCTCTCGAACGAACACCAGAGACGCGTATCGTTGCCGCGTTAAAAATTCATACCACCCAATGCAACTTTGAATTTCCCATACAGCTGCGCGTGACATCTAGTTAATTCCGTAAAAACCGCCTTCATTGACCCTACCTGTTGGTTCGTACTGCGCCTTTAGAAAAAAAAAATTCATCAATTCGTACAAAATTTGCTTAAGAAGTACGTCGCCTTAGAAGCAGTTATATAAAGAACCCTCCTTCTAATACGGCGTACTTCCTGAGTAAATGGACGAACTATAGCATCTTTCTACACCCGCCCATATATGGATGAACTCCTAGAACTCCTAGTGCTTGTTTTTTTTTCGCTGAGATCTTACCAGGTTTTTGTGTCTGGGTGTTTATGTGGCTGCAAGAGAGTGTTTCTGAGATAAGCTTCACTCCGACAAAGTTGCTAAAATCGCTTTTTTTTTTTTTAATTAGTGAGACAGTTGAGACTGCAAGTATACCAAACTGGAAAGCCAGACATTCTGGGGGCTGTCCTTGTATTGAAGGCCTACGAGGGTGGAATTAGTGACTAGTTAATAGTAATTAAGCAACAAAAAGAGGCAGAGAGAGAGTGAGGAGAGAAAGCTTGTAAAGATGAACTCAAGCGTAAAGACCCAGAAATCCAGCTCTAACGCACTGATTTTGAATTTCGTCAGGCCGAAGGGCAAGTGAAAGGAGTGAGGAACATGGATACAGGACAGCGAATTCGTTCCAGAAGAAGGTTTCAGGCAACCGTTTGAAATAGTCGAAGACACCGCCTTGTTTTTAGTCAAATTCTAGCGAACCTGCGCGCAGGCAACGTTTCCTCTAGGGACATGGCCGCAGCGCTATAGCTTACTGACTATTGCTATGTGAGGCAGCAGACGAGATAGCACGCTTGAGCGCACAATATGCTGGCCGTTATGACTGCGTCAAGTCAAGTCTCCTAAAAAATACCGAATATCCGCAGAAGCTTTCCGGACGTGTAGAAGGGAGGACATGAATTTTGTTCCGACTTCATAATCTACAATCTGATGGCCAATATCCAGGAGTAGCTCTGAAGCATTGGAGAATCGCGAGGAAGCGATGCATTGCTTTTGGCTATAGAACAGTTTAACGCCAGCTCTCCGAGGGGAGATGAGCAGCCGCGCTTGCAGGGAAATTTGTCTCCCGATGTGCGCTTGAAGGTAAGAACGACGTGAGGGAAGGATTCCAAACCTATAGGATCAAAAAATGTTTGAAGGGAGGCCGGAAACGCAGAACGCGCTCTCGTAACCTATACGCCTCCACAGCGCAGCCAGGCCGAGAAATTCGGTACTTCCCCGCGGCCAAGAAATGAAACCGACAGCAGATCAGTTTGTGAATGCAGTTATTAGCAACAATGCGACAGTGTGAATCCAGTCCCCTCACCAACGCGACTTCGGAAAAATGAGCCGCATACACTTAAATGGGACAAAAATCCACCGGTCATTCCACTTGTGAAAGGCGAAAAGTGAAAACGCCCGTGTGTCGAGATTTCGGTGCGCGTTAAAGATCCCCAGGTGGTCTAAATTATCCCGGGGCCCTCCACTATGGCGCGCTTCATAGCGCAGGTGTAGTTTCGGCGCGTAAAGCTCCCCGAACTTACCCTGTGAAGGTGGTTGTCGTTGGGGGGTTAAACGCAGCTCTTCCAGGCGGGTTTGTGTCGGACTCTCGTGTCTGCGGTCATCGTTATCGAACAACGGTATGTCGGTATGTCGCACACGTTGAAGGTTGAGCCGAAATGGCAATCGAGAAAGACTCTTTGGAACCATGGCGTACGCACCCTTGAACTATTCATAGGTGGCACCTTGCACCTTGGACCACGACTTCACAGCCCAGTAGATACCTGACCACTCGGGCATACCGGGTGACGAAAAGGCAAACCGACTAGCACGCGCTCTACTCCAATCCACGCAGTCGGGGTGCCATAGTTCGGAGGACAACATCGAGCACGAAACCGAGACGCCACCAACAAGTTACGACCCAAGATAAACCATCGTTCAAGCTAAGAAGTACCGGCGGTCACACTTAACGAACGCCTACAACGCCTTGTGCATTCCTCCTCTTCCTGGCCATGTCGTCAGTCGTCGGCAGCAAGTCACGATCCGACAAGTCCAGTCTGGCACACTAGCTCTTAACCCCCTTTCTGCTGCAGCGTTTCCGTCGACACCAAAACGCAGGTTCATCCCTTCACAGCTTGGGCACGTGTGATACGTGCCTATAGTTCGAGCGCACCTGGATCATCTGGTTTGGGCCTATCCGCTCTACTCAGTGCTCCGGACTCGAGCCGTGGCCACTCTGCGGTCCGACGTATATGCCCGACCTCCCTGCGAGCTGGAGAGTGTCGGGACTCATCTACCCCGAAACCAACAGGGACCGCCGTCGAGCTCTGGCGGTCTCTCGACGAGTTTCTTCTGGATCAAGCTACTCCGCCCACAGGCGCCAGGCTCCTCGCCCTTGGCATACCACACGAGTGGCATACCGGGAGACTTTCGCAGTGGACATTGGCGCCGTGGGCCCCGATCCGCAACTGCCCAGGACCTCGTTTCCCATTTTCCAGCACCTTAAATTTCTTTTTTCTATTTCACAGCAGCATCCCCGGGGCAATTCAAGTGAAATAAAGACGTGAAACATCAACCTTGCGCTGAAGGCTCTTTGCGGCATTCTCTGACTCACGATATGCAGTCGGTTCTTGCGTTGCCAACGTGCCGTCTCGCGGACATTGCTCATTGATCGCTGCGTTATATAGTATCGGCACGCCGTCGACGATTGCACTCGAGCCGTTGTTATCATGCCCCGTTCACGATGCGCTTTTTCTTTTTTTTTGAGTAGCCATCAGTCATCACTGCAGTGTACAGCGCACAATGCGGCAAAGCCAGCTTACAAAGACCAAACTTGCACCGATCTTCTTAAAGCGGGCTTCACTACTAAACACGAGCTTCTTATTGGGAAGGCGTTTTCCAAAGGAAATAAAGTCACCTCATTCAAAAAAAAAAAATACGGAGAGCCAAAGTTCTTATTGGTGCAAATATTCTTGTTATTTGTAAACTGCTAAAGCTAACACCAATCGCCGTACAGTCGGCTTCACTTCTAAACACAAATTAATTGCTGGGAAGACATTTTTCCCGTTACCTTATGAGCTGTCATATCAAAATATGAAGTCCCTGGTATTTTATCGGTGTAAGCTCGGTCTTTGTACACTGGCTTTGACACATTAATTGCTTTTTCCGCTCTGACGCCCTAAATCCCGCATCCTAGCCATAGACAGCCACGCTGTAAAAAAAGGCGCACGTTGACGTATCGACTCATACTGACTGCGTCCGACATCACTCGACCTTTTGTAATTCAGCGCGATGCAAGCAAGCGGGGCATGGGTGTGATGTTATGTCACATAAGAGATGCCGGCGAGGAGCTCCCAGTGCTGTATTCGAGCCGCGAGCTCTATACACTCGAGAGGAGGCATACCGCGCGATGTACAAAGAGTACGCGTGTGTTGTAAAGGTGGTGAAAAGGCTGCAGACTTACGACGCGACTCAAAATTTATCTTTGAAACGGATCTCTGCCCATATCGCCAAAGAACGGCTGCCTGCTGCGCTGGCGCCTTGCACTGCATGCAACAACAACAGCAACAACAACAACAACAACAACAACAACAACAACAACAACAACAACAACAACAATAATAATAATCTTTATTACAGGAAAAGTACACATTACATTCCAGCCCACTTAAGCAAAGGTGCTTGTGAGCGGGCTGGAACACAAACGAAGACTTAACGACAATGCCAATGGTCTGAGTCGTTATTCTTATTGTCTGTATTGACCTCCAGAAGTCCCAATTTCTCCATTCCCTCCTTGATGAAGGTTTTCTCATTTTAAATATAATATTTGTTTGCTTTAGTTTGTTTGTGTGTTTATTTTCTCAAATCGGGTTTCATGTATACAGGGTAACTTGGTGCAGGCGCGGAAACATTTGAGAAGGAAGGGGAAAAAAATCAAAGCACCTTGGTTAAGAGAAAGGTGGTTAGAACGCGGAGCTTTCTCCTACGCAACCGGAGTCAAAGCCCAAAATCCAAACTGCTTCGACCGTGTCGGAATGGCGAAATCTGATAGACGCCGGCTTGATAACGCGAAGGACCCAGGTTCGATTCCGACCACGGGAAGCGCTTTTTTCTTGCGGCGCTTGATGTGCCTTCCCGTATCATCACCATCGTTTTGTGAAAGCCGTGGTGTAAAGTTGGCTTTCCTCCAGAGCGTTTTGGTGTGACATCGAACGCCATTAGTGAGGCATAGAAAGCTTCGATTTAATAAGCCTAATCCAACTGAGAGGAAAATATACGGGCGCTTGTTTGCTTTGCGCTCATCTTTCTGGGTTGTTTCGAACTGGTTGCGTGCCATGCCTCGATAAAATGTGCCACCAGCCTGGACCTTTCTTGGGCGGCTTCCTGGAATTTGGAGAAGGGCTGTTCGCGATGACGGGGGGTCTGGCTTCCTTTCCCCCTGAAGGTGTAGCCTGGAGCTGACGCCCGCCTGCTGTCACAGCGGGTTCCCGAACGCCGTCGGTTACGAGTGTCCCCTCCTGGCGTCGGCTGCAGGCCAATGATAGTCGGGACCTCCCCCCTCCCCCGGCAGGCATGTGAAGAGTCGCCTTTACTCTGTGCCGTTGAACCAGGAGAAATGTCTGCTCAATTCAAACTTGCTGCTGGGCTAGTAGTATTAATTTGGGCTAGTTGGTTCATGGCTCCGGTCCCGTCCGTCTCTGTTGTGTTTTGCCTGTTCCTCACTATTAACGTTTATTGCGAATATCGGCTCTGAATCCCCCCTTTCGTGGCTGATCGAGAAACAACTTTCAGCCCACCTCCCCTTCCCCTACCCTTGGGGCCGACGCTGCGGTCGACCAGGGAATGTGAAACTATTCTGGTTGAGCCTGGGGAACTTTTGTCGTCCGACTGAGCTGTGCTTCCCTTCTAAGCCTCCCGTCACGGGGGTTGGGTTGGGCCCGCTGCACCAGCGCCGTTGTCGCCCGCCTACAGGTCTGACACGACTGACTATTTGTACACAGACGGCCAAGTTTCTATATACGAAATGGTTCGCGAACGGTGCGGACGGGTGACCTCAACTGCAAGAGCCATTTGGGGGGCGGACTGGGGGAAACGCAGAGAATTTGGGGAACAGTGAGAGTACAAGAAGCCGAATCGATCTCTTGCATTTATCTCTCATCTTGCCAGATAAATACATGGCCCTTCGTTACGAACTCCGTCTCCTCCATCGGTTTCGGTTTGGGTTCCGCTCGCCTTGGAAACTTGAAGGGGGCAATTTAAATTTGTAAAATATATTTTGCAAATCTGGCTTCACTACAGCAACAGATGGTGTTAGCCACATCCCAAATGGCACACGCGTACTCTAGTTTGGAGTGAGCCCAAGTGTTTTCATGAAGAGGAGATTTGAAGGAATCCCGAAACATCTTTTTCACTTTTTTTCAACACCTTAGCGTTTTTAGAACGTGGTAAATAAGGGCGTCTAGTCCCGATATATAGTGCCCACAGAGTATACGAGCTAAATATAGGCACTCGCTCAAAAGGTATTTCTCCCCTTTCCGGCATGGGTATTCCTCCTGTGCTTACACTCTATAAGGAGGGTTTCACCGCAACGCTCCGAAACGACCTATCAGCGTGACCAAATGTGCGAATTTGGCGAATGACGAGGCCAAACATGCGATCAGAGTAAAAGAATAGAATGGACAACAGCGAACATGCACGCCTTGCGCTGTTGGCCCAGCGCAGATTCAGTTTTTTTACTCTAATCGCATGCTTCATCACTCGCCAAATTCGCGCACTTTGGTCATGCCGATTGGTCGTTTTCGGTCGTTGTGGCGAAGCACATCTGCGGCAACTTCATAGAGTGTACGCACCGTCATACAAGCAACATCGCCACATATTGGCCACCTTCCTTTCAAAGGCACTATTAATAGTACCCGATAGACGGCTTAAAGAGAATCGCAACAACAGCAAATGAGATACCTAAAGAGGTTTGCCTACGCCGGCGGCAAAAAACATGGAGTTTAGTCCTGTACTGGTGATAGTCGCAAATAACCTCGCGCATGCTCTGGTCAAGGAAGCCGTTTTTAACCAACACTCGTTGCTGGCAGGGTGAACCGGGAATGGGAGTAGAACACGACATCGTGAGTCCTACTCAACGTTAAACAAAGTTTTGACCGGAGATCCTATCCACCTCCCCGTGTCAGCACATGCGTGAGGTGTAAGTGCGCAGTACTCATTTCCAGCCTAACGGCCTGCATTTTAGACCATAACTAATTGCAAAACTAGTATTCAAGCGAAGCTTGAAATAACTAGCTTGAACGTGCGACGTGCGTATGCTAAACGCAATACTGTAAGGAGCTCTGATGATGGTGATGACCTGAATTCACTTTCGCAGGTCTATGATGATTCGTTCGGCCGCGGGTGATTCGTTCGGCCGAAGAGCAGGCGGTTATGCGGGCACGCGCTCGCGAGAGTAAAAAAAATTGTAAGAAGTCCGAAAAGATTAAAATTTAGAAAGGGTATATATTAGAAGCAACATTACATATTTTATTAAATTAAAAAAATAAAATTAAAATTTAGGTTAAAAATAATAAAACCTCGTTTATATGAATATAGAAGCAACATTGAACATAGATGTACTTACAAGGTGCTTTGGATGAAGTTAAGCCTCAGTTGGCGTTGTATGCTGCGTGTTTACCACGACGCTTCGCGTGTTTTATGTTTTAGTTTAGGAAAGAGACGTTCGATTTATTCTATAAACAGTGCACGTAAAATCATCTTATAATCCGGAGAAAAGGGGAGGTCTAGCTGACGCCAGAGCCCGAACAGAGCGTGCTGTGCGAGGCTAGTGATTCAGCTGTCGCTGAACGCTGAAATAAATAATAGCAATAAATAATTAAATAATAAGTAATAAAAATAACGATTATAACATTACTGACTATTCATGCTGGTGAATGGTGTTGCCGCACCAAATCTCATGTTGTCATCTACATACTTAATTTTTTTCGAACCGCTGTTGACGAGAGATGACTGGTCAAAATACGGCTATCACTTTCTTCCGTACTGAGCATGGTAGCGAAGCGCGTTCTTTCTGCCGTATTGAAGCAGGAGGCAAGTTAACCCCTCGGTGCGTTCAAAACTATAGAAAATCACTTGCGAAACCAGACTGAGGTGTGTTCCCGCGGGGTGCACCACGGCAGGTAATTAGTTTTCGTGGCACAGTTCTGCTCTGTTACTCTTGTTTCGGCCCTTTGGAGGCCATTGCGGTGGGCAGGTTTGGAATGGACGCCCGCTGCCTCCTTTGTTTGTCTCCTGCATAGGCAATGAAAAGGCGGAAACAACTCGGCGGACAACTCCGCCGCAGAGATGAGCCTAAGCTAAGCCAAGGCTGCGCGTCGCGACTTTCCTCCTTGTCCAACAGTTTTGTGTAAATGAAGCCTCGCCGGTGGACAGGACGCTCGGCGTTTTCTCTCCCCCGGTGTAAGAAGAGAATCGGCGATAGGGGCGAATCACTTCAGATGGGTAACCCCTCGATGCCCAAATCGGAGCCACCCGCTTTCTGCAGCGGAGGGTTGCCCCGCGAAGAGCGCCGGGTGGTTAGCGCACAGTGGACAGTACGCGATGACGCAGGTGCAGCGCCTCCTCCGCATTCGATCTTTCCGTGCCGCTCTCCCAGCAGCGCAATCGCGGCGACGCTCTCGGCCTCTCTCGCCCCCCGGCATAACAAGACCTGTTTGGTAGGCCGCTTCGCGGGGCTGTATTCTTCTTTTCCCAGCGCTCCGGCTCCAGTGAAGGGAGGCATTTATTGAACCCCCTTTCTCGGCGGTCTTTTTTGGCGGGGATTCCGAAAGGCGTCCTTCTCTCTTCTCGGGATTGTCCCGAGTGTTTGTCGCCCAGATCTCTCACGTAGATCATTGCCCGTTTATGCTTTTAGTTTCTAACGCTGGCCATCTCCCAAGTTACGTCTACCATCCTTAGCGCTTGTGGCAGTTTACAGAAAGCGAAGGTGAGGAGCGCATTTGTCGAGTGAGAGTCTGCTGTGACGCATCGCGCGGTGCTTGGCGGCTTTCTCACAGCGCAGGTTGTGTACACCGGTTTATGGCGATAATTTGAGATTCAAGTAGCTGGCCGACGATTGCTGTCAACAAGGACGGAGCTGGGTTCGGAACACTCTGAGCGCCTGCGCGAAACAAGTTGCCTGCAGCGAGGGTCTCCTCCGCACCGTAATGCTGCGCGGAGCTTGAGCGGCTCGGGTGGCACACGGAGCGGCGTTCCTTGCGTGCACTTGACGGGCGGAAGTCTCTGACCTGACTTGAACAGATCCGGGTCAACATCTGCGATCATCACTGCCGCACAAGTGGCACGATGCAGGGTGGCGGCTGCGGCTTCGTGTACACGTCCGCCGAGTCGGTGGGCCTCGGCATGGACTTCGAGCGGGGCGAAAGTCGCTCTCCGTGCAACGTCTGGGGCTGGATCGTGCGGCTTTTCTATGCCTTCTACCTGGCAGCGCGCTGCGCCCATTACTTCGCATTTATCGCGGAGCACGGGAGTACCGGCGCCGACCTAGCCGGCATGCTGCTGCTGGACCTCAACTTCTTCTTGGCGGTTGCCGTCAACTACCGCCTGAGCACCGGCGGTCACATTGTCCGCAACGTGGTGTCCATCTTTCCCGACGTCATGGCCGGCAACCCGAGGGCATTTTTCAACAACGCCCTCTTCTTCATCACCCTTCTGGTTTGGGGCGTGGCTATATTTTCCAGCGTCTACCTGCATGAACACGCGGGAGCCGGGAACTCCGTAGAGCGTTCCTTCTTGGTGCTCTCCTACTACGTGAACGGCATCTTCGTGTTCGGCACCTTCTGCTTCTCGATGGCGCTGTTTGACTACACCGTCTACTGTCTCTGCTACGCACTCCAGGAGTACAGGAAGAAGATCAACGCGCTCTTTTTGCGTCCACCTAAGCCGGTGATCATGGACCTGGTGCTGCGCGACTTCTGTGCCATCAGGAATCTGATTCGCGACGTGTCCGGGGCATTCCGCGTGGTGGTTTTTTTGTGGTTCGCAGCCGGTGCCGTGTATGCCATCGAAATGGCAACACGCTGGGCGTACGCCGACAGCAGCCCCGACTTGGCGCCATCGGTGCTACGCGTGGGCGCGTTGACTGCGCTTCTGTTTTTGAGCAGCGACCTGTCCGGCCGGATGCGCGGCAATGCGCTCAGCATCCGCACCTCCCTCGACACATTCCTCGACCCATTGGGCCACGCGGCCCGCCAGGAGGCGTACGCCGTGGTGTACCGCTTCTCCACCGACTGCTTCGCGGAGGATGCCGCGGCCGTGCGGCTGCTGTGGCGCTGGTGCCTTGGAAGAAGAGCCTTTCTCGCCTGGCTCGTCGCTGTCGCCGTGCTCTGCGCTAGCGCCGCCGCTATCTGCTACCACGCTGCCAACTGAGGCGGCCGCTCGGAACGGACACGGCCGCTGGTCCCATTCGTTGTGCCGGGACTCCAAGGACGACTCGCGCGCACCGGAAAGTGCGGGGACGTTCCCTGTCTCTACGCCGTTACGACACCTATGCACATGAGACCCGCGCAGTGAAAAACCTGGCGGCACTAAACGGAGAGGTTGCCCTCCTAACATACACGCCGGCTCACAACAGCACCCCAGCTGAATTAATGTGTGGATGCGAGCTAGTCGGTACTTCATCATGGAACTTCCTTCTTCCAGTTGTGCCTGGCGCTTAACCTGTTCCTATGATGAAGCACCCCAGCGTGCGCTGTTATCCTCATCCTCTTTATTAAAGTGTATATATCGTGTTAACTCGGAACACCGCTAGTTCTCTGCCTGTTTAAGTGAAGTTCTGCGTTTGTTTAGGGCACGAAGCACGCTGACAATACTTGCCACGACCAACCATAGAAGTGTTCTGGTTGTTCACACTATTCTGTCGGGAGTGTAACACGGCCGCTTGAGAAGGGTAGGGCAACTTTTTCAGCCCTTAAAAATCTCACTATCTTAGACTACGTATTTCATGTACCTGCGCTTGTCGAGGATGTATGCAATGTATAATATATGAGCAACCACTATACATAATATAAACAAGCACTATGAAAGAAGTGCGGCAGACAAAGAGAAGGAAAACGTTCTTGAACCGGTATGGTGGCCCTCGTTTCGCTCCTCGTGTATATAGTGAGGAGCGCTGTGTAGCGACTGGGCATCATGGGAAGGGCGTGCCGCTCCTTTCGCTGGGGAGGAGAGGGGTGAAACAGCTCTGTCCGTGCAGGGATGAACGGGATCCCCATTCCGCTCCTCTCTCTGTTACTTACACTGTGTAGGGACGAGCACCTGGAGAGACACCAGTGCTAGCCGATCACAAGGACGTCGTTCTTTCCTTTCCAGTCATGGTTGTAATGCTTCCTGGAATACGTAGAATTTTTGTTGCCTTCTAACGTATACTCATGGTCCTCCGAATGTTGCGGGTTTGATTCGCACTGCGTAAGTGTTACTTTGTTTCGAACGCCATTGCAAACCGAACTTTCACTGGGCTACGCGAAAGCCTTGTTATCCTAAAGGAATTCCTCATATTTCTCCCACAACACGGAAAAATAGGAATAAAATAAGATAAACTAGAATAGACTTCAAAGAAAGATTGTGCGTTTGTGAGTGATTGATTTCATTTTA
Organism: Haemaphysalis longicornis; assembly: GCF_048455015.1. Taxonomy (NCBI): domain Eukaryota; kingdom Metazoa; phylum Arthropoda; class Arachnida; order Ixodida; family Ixodidae; genus Haemaphysalis; species Haemaphysalis longicornis. The sequence goes on from NW_027526203.1 coordinate 400,410,182, forward strand.
GGGGAAGTGACGTATGCATACTTCTCGCGTACACTTTTCTCATGCAGCGCTCTAAAGATACCAGTCACACTGTTGCGAGAGAAAAATAATACTAAACAAAAGCAAGGCAACTGCCCCTTTGCTCGACTTTGTTTCTTCCTCTTTCTCGAAGCTGCGTTTTTACGGGCCTCGAGGTTGAGACAGGGCAACTATCAGTGCCGTCACAGCCGTCGCTTCTTGCTATTCGCAAGTGTAGCGCGGGCTGCGAAGTTAAGCGTTGCCTTGTTTTACTCCGTCTATTGCACTTGAATCAAATGTCCTGGCAGTAGTGTTGCATTGCCATCTCCTCTCAAAGTCGAGTTCTCCGTGCGTTTCCACTGGCTGGTTGGGAACAAACGGGGTTTACACGCCCCAACGGCGCTTTCGGTCAATGTCGATATATAATTAAGCTTGCGGGATTTACTGATATAACAAACACGCTAAAGGACAGCTCATTGGTAAAATAAAAGAATAAAAACATGCCAAAATGGGTATTGTCATCAAGCACATACTGTAAACTTTCTACCAAGCCGGCCTTTACAATGCATTTCGTTTGGCCCAAATTGTGAAAAAAAAGTTAGGGGTAGGTGAGTACAGGGCCGTAGCCAGAATTTTTTTCGGAGGGGGTTATGGGGGTAATGGGTTATCGGAATGGCGGAGCTTTGCCGAATGCAGGCGGCATTGACCTTGCCTGAAACAAAATTCGGGAAGGGGGGGGGGGGGGGGTAGAACCCCCCCCTTCCCCCTTCCTTAATACCTTGGCTACATCTATGAGCACCTGTATGAGCAGAATTGACACGTGGTGGAGACAGAGGGCCAAACAACTGACCAAACGGTAGGGAAAGTCGGTTGTGGAAAGCGAGGTATATAAACAGGTAAAGGCAGCACAGACGACAAATTTGGCACAGAGAACAGAAGCAAAAAAAAAAAAAGGAACCCTGGACACTTATAGGACAGAGAAACTAGAAATCAGGAAGGAAGGTTTCTATGGCAATACGCAAGGCAGTGCTTCAACGTCCGCGGGTGCTCGACGTAGCCGAGGCGCTGGACATCACAACGATACTGGACTACTGTCTTCGGCTGGTGGGGAAGAATTTGGAACCAGAGAACTGCGTCGGCACCTACCAACTGGCTTTGAGCAGAGGGCGCAGGATGCTCTGCAGCGATGCCTTTCGTAACATAGCGCGAAACTTCGACAAGGTCTGGGCCACGAACTTCGAGTTACAATCACTGATGCCAGGCCAGCTTGTGAGCGTCCTGCAGGATGACGAGCTTCACGCTTCGGTTGGGTACACTTTTCGGGCTATTCTCAATCCATCCACCAATCCGTCAATCAATCAATCAATCAATCAATCAATCAATCAATCAATCAATCAATCAATCAATCAATCAATCAATCAATCAATCAATCAATCAATCAATCAATCAATCAGTCAATCGATCGATCGATCGATCGATCGATCGCCCTGCCGCCTCACATTATCCCTAAAAAGTAAAATGTCCCCAAAATACCGCAGTAGGCACAGATGGGTACCGATGGAATTGATCAACCAATCAGGACCAAAGAGCAATTAAGGAAAGCTACTACAAGCCATCCGCACAGGGATAGAAAAGAAGGCAATACCGGACACGTGCAAACGAGCGGAATGAGCTTAATCTATAAGGGCAAAGGAGACAAGACTAAATGGAGCTCGTATAGGCCAGTCACCGTCACGTCAGTGCTGTACAGGTTTGGAATGCAGGCAGTGAAATTTGAGCGAGTGCAGTGAGTAGAAGAGGACTTAAAAATGGATTTCGAAAAGACAGAAGGGTAGATGACAACGTATTTGTAGTAAGCCGATGCTAGAGGTCGCAAAAATGCAAGACCGCCCTTTTTTGGTCGGTTTTGGTATATCCTGGAATATCTTGGAGGACGAGGGAGGTGGGGAGGGGGGGGGGGGGGGCAGAATTTGCTAACTTACTCAGGGAACTATACCGGGAGAACCAGGTGCATATAGTGTGGCAGGGGGTAACATACAATAGTCCTGCATACATACACGTACAAAGGTTTCAAACATTTCTTAATTCTTTCTCCACTGCTGTTCATGATCTACATGGCGGGGTTAGAAAGGAAGCTAGATGCAGTAGGCAGGGATTCGACTTATTATACATGCAAAACGGACACATGATGTAGCAACTGGTTACAGGATGAATGTATGCAGACGACATACTGTTGATGGCTGAAAACCGGATAGGTTTGGTCTGATGGACATATTGCAGGGAAGAAGCGACGCACCTAGGGCTATCCTTTAGCAGTGAAAAGTCCGAGATCATGGCCTTTAACGATACCACGGAGCACAAATCGGTATTAGTTCAACAAGCACAAATACCAGGGGTAAAAGAGTATAAATGTTTAGGAGTATGGCTGAACGACGGCGCAGGTTACACGCATGCGCATGAGGCTCACCTTAAGACGAAAGGAAGACGGAACGCCGCTATAATGAAGCATAGAGCCCTCTGGGGCTACAACAAATACGAGGTGGTAAGGGGAGTCCGAAAAGGAGTCATGGTACCGGGAATACCTTTCGGAAATTCGGTTCGGTGTCGGCTATAATGAAGCATAGAGCCCTCTGGGGCTACAACAAATACGAGGTGGTAAGGGGAGTCCGAATAGGGGTCATGGTACCGGGAATACCTTTCGGAAATTCGGTTCGGTGTGTGAAACCAGAGACCCAAGTGGGCCTGGAGGTAAACCAGAGGGCGGTAGGCAGACTGGCCCTAGGGGCCCACAGCAAAACTACGAACCAAGCGGTACGGGGGGATATGGGCTGGTCGTCCAAGCGCGAGGAAGCCATTCTGTATATAGGCTGCGCTTGAATGTGGCCTACAGGGGACATTAACTGTACAAAATCCAGCAGGCATCTTCACCTCTTTGTTACACATGTGACTCACGAGAAGACATTCATCTTGTTATATGCGTGTGTCCAAAGTATACCGTGCACAGACAGAAACTCATACTATCTTTGTGCTGGCAGCTTGGTGCGGGGCTTGAGCTGAGGACTGTTTTGGGTCCTTGGTCGGGTCCCAGCCAGGCTACACGAACAATAAAAGTTCTTTTTGTATTCCTCCGGGGCACAGAACTGGACAGAGTTTTGTGATTGAAAAGTTTGGGTGTATCAAATGAAATCTTTTCGTTCTCACATTTTTTCTTCCTTTTTGTTTTTCTTCTCTGATCTAGCGTAGCAAGCCAGCGCTACGGATCGGCTAACATCGCTGGTCTTCATTAAAGTTACTCTCTCTCTCTCTTTCTCTCTCTCTCGCTTTGAGGCAAGGGAGGCGCAAAGCAAGTTAAAATTTGGGGAGAGACTTGATGAGATGGAGGACAAAAATGGGCCGCGAGAGTGCTTAAGCACCTCAGTGCGTATGCTGCAGTATACTCGATGGCAATGGGAATTATCAGCCGATTCACGGCACTTGCCACGTCGCTGGCCAATACCCCTGAATGGGTATGTGAGGATTGTGGGTTGGAATGCCGACGTCGCAGGCAAATGAAGAATGGTGAATCGGCCGTGAGCTTCTCGCGGCATCCGAAATAGTCATTGGCTAATCTCCCTGGATTCGTATGTGAGAATAGTTTGTGGGTATGTTGAGAGAGAGAGAGAGAGAGAGAGAGAGAGAGAGAGAGAGAGAGAGAGAGAGAGAGAGAGAGAGAGAGAGAGAGAGAGAGAAACTGTATTCTTTAAACAGCCCTAGTCCGGGCCGTCGTGCCACAGTCTCTTCATTAGGAGACGGCTGGTCCGTAGAACTCCCAGAGGTCCACACTAACACGAAGGCAGTGGGCCGCCAGAAGTTCTTGCGTCGATTTGACATCTACGCCAGGACCCGGATTCAACCAGTCCTCCCAGGAAGCGATGCGGGAACGCAGGTGTGGTGGTAGGTCTGGCGGATGGCACTCCCAGTAAAGGTGTCGTACTGATGAGTAGGAAGGGCAGTTGGGTGTAGGGCAAGTGGGACGCGAGAGGATGCCATGCATGTAGTGGATACGGGATGAAGTGATAAGAGAGAAGGTTTGTCACAGTCACAGTCAAATGGGAATTGGCGAATCGGCCGTGAGCTGCTGTGATGACTGCTGTCATCGTCACTTGCTGATTTCCCTGAGTGGGCATGTTGGTAGGCCCATATTCCGCACTAACGTTAGGTGAACATAACGTTGAAGCTAACGACAAGCCAAGCAACGCCAAACAAATTGCAAGTCAAGCTACGGGTGCCGCTTGACGATGTTAGTCTCCAAAGCGGATCATTGTGACTGAATTCAGGCCGTCGCATATATACCTGCTGGGGCCTCATGTCTCCGTGGGGCCGCATGCCCCCTTTGCAGCTACATACCCCCATAGCCCATACGCGTGTTCGCTGCCAAATGGAATTGGGTGAGACATTTCCAGCGACATGCAACCAATAATAATTGTTATAACTGTTATAATTGTTATAATAATTGTTATGTTAGAAGTGTTATTGCCGCAACTGCTGCTGCTATTCAGTGCTATTTTCCCCTGCTTGTGTTTGTCCAGTTGTCGCAACTGTCGCTACAACAATGGTTACCAATGCTGAACTGGCGAAAAAAGTTGAAGAGCTCGAAGCGAATTTTGACGCAAAGCTGAACAATCTTGTGTCGAAGCTCGTTGTAGGTGTGATATCTAAACTGCAAGAGGCAGGCGTCGTCGACGTTGGCACACTCCAGACTGATATCGCGAATATGGACGAAAGCCTCTCATTGATCAATGAAATCACTGAAAAAACGCTACACGGGCAGCGGGAACTTCTCGCGGCAAACAAAAATTTAAGGACTGAGAACGATGCGCTCAAGAAAAGAGTTGCCGACTTGGAACAATACACGCGCTTGAACAACGTGAAAGTCAGGGGGATTCCAACAACGCAGGGCGAGGATTGTAGCGCGATTGTTGTTGCGATAGGCAACCAGGCCAAGTGCCCGATCTCGGCTTCTGATCTAGACATCGTTCATCGCGTGCCGGCCAAATCAGGACAGTGCAACATAATTGCCCGCTTTTGCTCACGAGCAAAGAAGAACGAATTTGTGAAGATGGCTCGTAAGGCCCGGCTGGATACGCAAAGTCTTGATTTCCCAGGGGAAAACCCAACGCCCGTGTACATAAACGAACACCTATCACCTGATAACAAACGATTGTTTGGGAAGGCGGTGGCACTCAAAAAGGAGAAAAACTGGCGCTTTCTTTCGACTGAAAACTGCCAAATCAAAGCCCGTCAATCCGAAGACAGCAAGGTCTTCCGCATCATGTCCGAGTCTGACCTAAGGATCTTTGCCTAGCTTCCTGCTCTGGGCCTAGCTAGCAATTGGATCGCTTCATAATGACATCCTACCTTTCACCCTCCGAACTCGCTTCATATTTCTCGGTTCCCTGCAGATCACTCATTCATTTTAATACCCGTAGCCTGCGCAAGCATGCTGATGATATCGCCAACCTTCTGTCGTCCATAAAACACCACTTCTCGGTAATCTGCATCAGTGAAACATGGTTAACATCAAATGATAGACTTGTACAGTTTTCCCTCGTATTCTTCTGAATATTGTCATCGCGGCAATAGCAGCCATGGCGGCGCAGCCATATTTGTTTCGTCATCACTCCAGTACCGCACGCGTTTTGATCTGGAAATTAAGCAAGCCAACTGCGAGTCTGTTTGGGTTGAATTCGATGAACAGATATTCTTACAGGAGAAAAAATAACTTAGTCATCGGATGCATTTACCGTTCGCAGTCATCTTCCATTAACGAGTTTTGCCTATAGCTTTAAATCATACATTGCATGCACTATCATTAGAACGCAAAAATGCAATCATCATGGGAGTCATAAACATTAACCTATTCGAAAATAACAGCCCTTGCAATGAGTATAAAAATTGTCTCAATGGTCATGGGTTCGAATGTATCGTGGCCATTCCAACACGCTGTGTCGATAACGGACAGGGTAAGCTCATAGACCACGCCTTATGGAACTTGATAACTCCCCCCAGTGCTGGCGTACTCGAAGTTTCCATAACTGATCATTACCCTGTTTTTGTCCGGATCAATTCCTCTGTCAATATAGATAACACGCAGTTAACAAAGAGCAAGGTAGATGCATCTATTTTCGTTGAACTCATCCGTAATTCGAATTGGGCGGCAGTAACTTCCAGACAGAACTCTGATGATGCATTTAATAATTTTTCTGAAAATATTGCTCGTGCACTAGAGTCAGCAACCGTCACTGCGCGCCAAGATAGGTTATCTGGTCCTCGAAACGACTGGATGACAAACGGTCTTCTTAGATCCATGTGCAAAAAAGAAAACATGTATAAAAAAACAAAAAAAAAACCGTATAACTTAAGGCTTAAAAAACGTTACAAACTGTACTGCAACGTCTTAAGAGCACTACTTAAGGAAGCCAAAAGGAAGTCTTTGAAAATGCAATCGACCATGCTGGAAACAACGTTAAAAGGCAATGGCAAATTATAAATACCTTCTTGGGCCGAAATCGCTCTAACGCTCCCGTAACCACGGTTAATACTGAGAACGTCAGTTATAATGATCCACAGGACATAGCAAACCTTTTTGCGGATGCTTTCGCCTTCAAGCAAGCTCCTTCTGATGAAATCTTCCAGTCCAATAACCCCCGCCTCCCCCACAGTTTTTTTCTTTTTCCTACAGCGCCCGAGGAAGTTTGTGCTGTCATATGCACCCTGAAGAACACTGGTCCGGGCCTTGACAACTTCCACTCTTGCCATATCAAACTTATCGCACAATATGTTTCGGGTGTTTTTTCATACATCGTTAACCTTATCTTCAAAACAGGCCTATTTCCGTCCGCTTTGAAAAAAGCTAAACTAGTTACTGTTTTCAAGAAAGGTGATAAGTGTCATGCCTCTAACTATCGCCCAATTGCCATTTTGTCATTTTTTAGTAAAATAATAGAAAAGCTCTTAGTTGAACGAATAATGAAGTACTTAAAAAATTTAATATCCTGTCGCCGTATCAGTTTGGTTTCAGGGCTGGTTACTCAACGGACCTCGCCCTAATTTCCTTAACCGATAAAATCAAAGCGGCAGTAGATACGGGAGAATTTTTGGTGCATTGTTTATTGATTTTTCAAAGGTGTTTGATTCTATTAACCATACGATATTGTTTAGCAAACTGAACTCGATTGGTATAACGGGCCCTACCCTCAATTTAATTCAAAGTTACCTGCTTAATAGAGAACAAGTCGTATGTGTGTCAACTTGTTACTCTCGGACTAAGATAACAAATATTGGTGTCCCGCAGGGGCCAATTCCTGGCCCATTATTGTTTCTAATTTACATTAATAATCTTCCTCTTTGTCTCAATTATTCTAACAGCATACTTTACGCTGATGACACAACAATTTTTACATCAGATAAGTGCCTTGGTTCATTAGTAGATAAACTTAATACAGATGCATCTAATTTAGTGACATGGTGTAAAAAAAAACTTGTTGAGCATTAATGCTGCCAAATCAAACTTCATGATCTTTACGTCACATCAAAGGACCGTTCCCAGACGTCCTTGCATTAACCTTGATTCTGGTCTACTCTTTCCATGTGACAGTGGGACATTTCTTGGCGTAGAAATTGACAAGAACTTGAAATTTAACAACCATATCGCATCAATAGCAAGAAAAACAGCTTACGGTATTAGAGTGCTCTATAAAGTTCGTTTCTTTTTTAGTGAACGCATCCTTATCTCACTTTACTACGCATTCTTACACAGTCACATAGCATACGGCATATCATATTGGGGACATAGCATACGGCATATCATATTGGGGAAATGCATACACAACTCATTTATCTCCACTGCAACATATTCAAAATCAAGCTATTCGAATTATAACCTTTAGCCACTTCCAATCGAACGCCGTTTCCTTGCTTCATGCTCATAATATCTTGTCGGTTTCAGAACTTGTTAAATATTCCCATGGCCTATTAGTTTATAATTTCATTAATGGAAACGTCCCCCTTCAGTTAATTAGTACTGACCAATTTCCTCGTGGTAACTCCACTCGATTTTCTTTAAACATGAACTATTTATTGCCAAAAGTAACAACGAACTACAGAAAGTTTTCAACTAATTTTTCGGCTATACACTTTTGGAATACGCTGCCGCTCTCTATTAAAACATGCCGTACCGTGTATACATTTAAAAATAATTTGCGGGCGTTCTTATCCCAACCTGAATAATGTGACTTGGTTGAACCATGTTTATTTTTGTTTCTTTATTCCGGGCATCACTAATATGCTTTGTGCTTATGATGTTCTTGCCTATACACTGCTGCTGATATTAGTTTTTTTTTTCATGCATTGCTACTACGTTTCTTGCTTGTTGCGTTCTTTCATATATACCGTTTGTTATCTTGGTGATAGTTTTGTCTTTTTCCCATGCCTTTCTAATACGTTTTTTGCTTATTATGTTCTTGTATACATACCGTAATTTATCTTGCTGATATTATTTTGCGTTTCGTTGATTGATATATTCGTGCTTATAACGTGTGTTTCCGCCTGTTTAATGAATAACAGGAGGTCCCCTCTACAGTCTCTGACTCTGGGACCTCCTTCTGAAATCTTCTATTGTATACATTCTTGTTGTAACACAAAATGAAAAATAAATTCAAATTCAAATATAACTGTAACACGCAGCCATTAAGATTTCTTTGGGCAGGTTCTGGCCACGGGGATCTGGAAACGCTGCTTTTTTCGCTAACTGAGCAAAGTAATCCGGGCGTGATGCTCACTAATTAATTATCTGGTAAGGAAGAACATTAACATTAACTTTGGGGCGGTAGCGTTTAAGGTGATGTAGTACTCAATTTCATAAGCGATTCGATCGATGAAATAGTAAAAAAAAAAGAAATTTCCGGTTTATTAGTTCATTCCTATCTCCAAAAGAACCTTTACTCACCGAAGAAACGCCCCCAGGAAACATAAAAAGTAAAACCTTAATTGTGTTCGAAATAGTAGTTTTTTGTACCTTTTTCAAAGAACTCACGTGAGTAATAAATTACAGATTTTTAGAGCTGTGTATACTGCCCATTCAGGGCACGGCGATAGTTCTAGAGTGTATCCGCATACATATCCTTCGTATGTATACCTTGAAATCAATTCGTTGTTTTAATAAAAAAAAAAAGAAAAGAAAATGCGGCTCACAGCGAGAGAGAGAGAGAGAAGAAACATTTATTAAAGCAGACGGTGGTGGTTGAGACGTCACTCGGTGGGGTGGGTTCACCTTCGTCCCGTGTTTTGAAACAAAAATGGCACAGGAAAATCTCGTTGATGGTTTGGGGTCGGTTTCTTAGCGAACAACTCTTCGCACTTCAGTATTAGGCGGTGTTGACGGACGACGCAGGGGGCAAACGTTTATGATGGGAAAAAAAGATGAGAAAAACTGTATTCACAGATTCAGCGTGCCAAAATATTTACAGCTTCAGAGTTGCTGACCTCAAAGTCTTCCCGAAGAACAGCCTTTCAGTTACGCCCCATAAACTGATGCCCGCACGTGCATAGCATGCAAGCTCACTGTCCGGCTTTAGAGCAACAACCCAGTCTGCCAGCTGCGCTTCTCGCATACGAATTAGCGAACCTCTCGCACACGCGTGCCGGTCATGATTGTAGTGTTTAATCTAGCGCGATGAACCAATCGTGCGTTCACAAGCAGTCTCACTCCAGAACTTTGCGTGAACATTTAAGAGAAATTCAGCCGTGTCAATGATTGGATAACTTCTGAAAAAAAAAAAAAAACTGTTTATTCACGTATGTCCGTGTTCTCATCATTCTGCTTATAATTCAGACGCACTCTTCAGGCAGCAACATGTGGACGTCGTTGACAAGGCAGTTGCAAGCGCGCAAATCGTACTTATTTACTACACATATTTTTCTCTCTCCATTCTGCGCTATTTTAAGTCGCCGTAAAGTTTACACTCTGACTAAATAACGTCCCATCTATTCGTAACGAATAATAAACGGACAAAAAATTGTCTTATTGTTCCTTACTTTCTGCAGCTATTAGATAATGTTGCATAATGAGCATTTTGTATTATATTCCGAAGATAGCTGCTGTTCACAATTTGTATTTTAAATATCAGGGACGGTGAAATTATTACTTTAACTTTGGCCTGCCGGTAGTAACAGCTCCGTAATGGCGCGACACCGCCGGGGTGAAATAACATGCAGTTTTCTAACCTAAAGACGAATGACTTGTAATTTGCATTTGTGTGCACTGCATTTGGTTGATAACACAATGCACATAATGCGCTGTCAGATAAAGTCTGGACGTAGCGGGTTCAACAGATCTAATGGTAGAAGCGAGGTTAGCCGAGCCATTTCGCTTAGCTTGCTACGCCATATGAAGAAACAAAAACACGAGGGTTTGTGAAATAAATAAATAAATAAATAAATAAATAAATAAATAAATAAATAAATAAATAAATAAATAAATAAATAAATAAATAAATAAATAAATAAATAAATAAATAAATAAATAAATAAATAAATAAATAAACAAATAAATAAATAAATAAATAAATAAATAAATAAATAAATAAATAAATAAATAAATAAATAAATAAATAAATAAAGCTGAGGTCATGCGCACGAATTTTCAAGCACATACACAGAGTTTGGCGTTGAAGTTAAACACAACACTTGGTCCAAGCCAGTGCTACGAAAGAACACCAACAGAGCTTTAGTAGCCCACACGGCCTGGCGTGGGTCCGACCAAGGGCCCAAGGCTGCCCTCAGTTCAAGGCCTGGGTGGTGTTGTATACATACACAAAGATAAGTCTGCCTTGGCACTGTGAAGTTTGGACAGATGCAGATGATATGATTGATATCTTCAGTTACATGGCATGCTGGACAGAGTGGTGAAGAGCCCAGCTGAATTTTGCAGAGTAAATGCCGTGTGTATGGCACGTTTAGACGTAGGCGGTGCAATACCGCTTCCTCACGCTTGCTGAGCCCAGGAGGCATCTTGAAACCGCATTTAGGGTCAGTTAGATGCAGAGGCGTGTACTGAAGTCCTTTGCCGGTCCAAATGCACCGCTGTGTTCTCCAGGGAATTGAGGATGCGAGGGTTGCCGCATCCGTTCTTGTAAAAGGAATGGGCAGCGGTGGAACAGAGAGGCTGTGGGCCGATGAGGCTCCATTAGCAGCTGCAACATTTCCGGCAACTCCGCAGTGGGCAGGAAGACATTGCAGTTCTACGCTGTGGAGTTACGCATTGCGTTACTCGACTCGGGCGTGAACAAAACGCGCGCGCAATGCTGACGCACACGAATCGTGTGCGAAAACGCTCCATTAGGGTCCACATGGGCTTGACATCGACGTTTTCAGCCGACGTGCAGTGCCCTGGCTACCTCCAATCTCTGAAGCTTCCTTGAGGTGGTACTACTTCAGGACTCCCTATAGCTTTATTTGATTGTATTGATTGTTTAACATGACGACGCAACGCAGGCGACGAGGCGCGCCGTAGTGGAGGGCTCCGGATTAATTTTGACCACCTGGGGATCTTTAACGTGCGCCGAAATCTCATACAAACGGGCGTTTTTGATTTTTGCCTCCATTAGAAAAGCGGCAGCCGCGGCCGGGAATAGAACCCGCGTCCTCGTGCTCAGCAGCGCAACGCCTTATCCACTGAGCCACCGCGGCGGGTGCTACAATTTTATCCCTTGGAGCAGTTGTACGGGAGTGGTATAGACACCAGCCCAGACGTACATTCACGGGAAAAGACTGGCACAAGTGACTCATGACCGGAGCAGAAAAATCGCAACACGCGGCGCTTTTCTTCCCGAGCGCGCCGATAACGAGAGTGGCAAGCACATTCTATTTTCCATAGAGGTACGTGGCCGCGAAGAATACGACGACCTCTTCGATGCATATGATGATGATTACCAGCACCGCAGTTATTCAAATAAACAATGATACTAAACCTTAACTATGTGTCCGGCAGTGCTAATCTACAATAGCTTCGCCATTCAAGCCTTGCGTGTGAGTGAAAGCATTCCTGATTTTTTTAACTTTTGGCCGGGAGGCTGAATCGAGGGACACACAGAAAGACAGACATACAGACTAACTAAAATTCTCGCGTTTTAGTAGCCCGAGAAAGACTATCATTGAGAAGGCTACCAGCTGTTCAAGCGAAGCTTTATATGGCTAGGCGAAAGGAAAATCCGGCGGTCCCGTGTACGCAGAAAAATCCTCAGTCGCGACTCTATGCGCATGTGCGAAAAAACCAGGCTGCAGAGGAGTTAGAGGTAAGGGGACAAAGACTGGCTGGGTTTATAGATGGCGTAGCTACACTACCGACTCGACGGTGGCAAACGGGAACGGCGCATCGGAGGGGGCGAAAAAGAGCCTCTGGGCACCGTTGGAGGATGACGACCGGGCAGATCACCCTCTCACTACTTTCAGCGACATAACGCAACACTACAGGCTATCCCGACGCACTTACCCGCCAGGAGCTGACTCGCTGTCCAAAGAGCAAGGGACCTTCCGCCGCCTACAGACAAACACGTTCCAACTCCTCAAGAGACTACACGCCATTCACCCCCCCCCCCCCTTTCTACACCTCCCTGTGCAATTGCTGCGGCCAACGCGCTACTCTATCATGTGGTCTGGGAGTGCCAAGATAACCCAGGCTTGGAACCAATTCCCAGTCCTACCTACGAGCAGTGGGAGAGTGAGCTTGCCAGCTCTGACCCGAATAGGCAGTTATGGCTGACCGACAGGGAGAAGACGGCGGGTATAACCAACGGAGTCATGGACTAAGGACACCGCCCACTTACCAGCTCTTCAGTCGCAGCAGCGCGCGCGCGCAGCAAGCCACTGCGTGAAGCACAGCTCAAGGGACCCTGCAACACTTTCGATAAGCGCTTTCCCTCTTGCCTTCGCGTCTGGAACCACTACGAAAGCTATGTTGTCACCAGCACGGAGCGGCACTGTGTGATTTGCTCGTCGCACCAGATACGCCTTCCATTTCTGCTTTGTTTTTGTGGCATTTTTTTAAAGTTGCTATCAAAAAGCGTTCATTGCTGCAACTGAAGAAAAACCGGTTAACAGCCGCTACATGACCTCAGTGACGTAATTTGATCCGTCGAAGAACGTCAAGACCGGGAAAGAGAGAAAAATCTTTTGAGCTAGTTTACAAGTTGTCTGATGGCTGAGGTACTTTGCGACCCCCTAATCTAAGAAGAAGAAGAAAATACGCTGCGTGTTTAGAGAACAACATTGCGGTATGTGCCCCGGGCAACTTTTTTATTTTTCTCTTTCTTAGTAGGCCACTGCTCCCCCCCCCCCCCCCCCGCCAAGGAATTCTAATCCCGAAACTTCTAGACCGCCTTAATCCCCTGACGTGTATTTAAACGCCAACTCAGAAGGCACGTGCGCATTCGCGTTCGCACAGACTCCCGGGACCCAGTCTCCGCCGCGGGAAGAAAATAAGCTGCGTGTTTTGTTACGATATGTGCCCCGGGCAACTTTTGATTTTCCGCTGCACCGCCGTGCGGTGCAGCGGTGGCGTAGAGGTAGAGAAGTAGAGGTATAGCATCCGCCTCGCGTGTAGAAAGACCGTGGTTCGAATCCCGGTGCCGGACAATTCCCACAAAAAAAAAAAAAAACAAAAAAAAGCGCAATTATGGAATTGCAGTTGGGGCTTCGGGTGCGGCCTGACCCCGCCGACCATTGCCGGTAACGCACTCCCTCACCAGAGCAGGATTGGCCACCCTGGTGTAGTAACGGCCACAACCTCCCATGAATACGCCAATTAACCCACAGCCCTCAGTCTCCAGTGGCTGCGAAGCAACTGACCACGGCGGCGGTCAGACCTGTGACGCAGCAGGGGGTGCTAAGAATACCTGGACCCCGGACAGGCCGCCATTGGAATCTGAACCTGGCAACGTTTAACACGAGAACCTTATCTAGTGAAGCGAGTCTAGAGGTGTTGTTCGAGGAATTAAAGGGCATCAAATGGGATGTCATAGGGCTTAGTGAGGTTAGGAGAACAGGTGGAGCCTTTACGGTGCTTAAAAATGGACACGTTCAATGTTACAGTGGTCTAGAGGACAGAAGAGAACTGCGCGCGGGATTTCTAGTCAATAAAAGCATAGCTGGCAACATAGAAGAATACTATAGCATTAACGAAAAAGCAGCAGGTCTTGTAATTAGGCTCAATAAGAGGTACAAGCTCAAGGTGGTACAGGGCTATGCCCCCACATCTAGCCATGACGACCAGGTAGTGGAACGCTTCTATGAAGATGTGGAATCGGCAATGGCTAAAGTAAAAACACAGTATACCGTAGTTATGGGAGATTTCAATGCTAAAGTAGGCAAGCATCAGGCTGGAGACAAGGCAGTTGGGAACTATGGTCTGGGGTGTAGAAATAGCAGGGGGGACCTACTAGTTGAGTTTGCAGAACGGAATAACCTACGCATAATGAATACCTTCTTCTGTAAACGGGAGAGCCGGAAGTGGACGTGGAGGAGCCGGAATGGGGACCATAAAAATGAAATAGACTTTATATTATGCGATAACCCTGGCGTCGTGAAGGATGTGGAAGTGCTCGGAAGGGTAAGGTGTAGTGACCATCGTATGGTAAGATCTCGAATGAAGCTAGATTTGAGGAGGGACCGTAACAAGCTAGTACGAAAGAAGCCGATTAATGAGCTAACAGTAAGGCGTAAAGTAGAAGAATTCAGGATCGCGCTGCAGAACCGATACTCAGCTCTTACCGAGGAAGCCGAGCTTACGACACAAGAAACCAGCGACAACCTTACACGCATTATCACGGAGTGTGAAGTAGAAGTAGGGGGCACGATGGCTAGACAGGATACTGGTAAACTTTCCCAGGATACGAAAGATCTAATTAGGAAACGGCAATAAACCATGACAATCTCCACCCCAGCTGACAGAATAGAACTAGCGGAGCTTTCGAAGTTAATCAATAAGTGTAAGACAGCTGGCATACGGAAGTATAATATGGAGAGGATCGAATACGCTGTAAAGAACGGAGGTAGCTTGAAAGCAGTAAAAAGGCGTCTTGGCGTGGGGAAAAATCAGATGTATGCACTTAAGGACAAGCAAGGCAATGTCATCACAAATAGGGATAACATAGTCACAGTGGCCGAGGAGTTCTATAGGGATCTGTACAGTAGCCGGGACATCCAGGATAATGCCGTACGAGAAAATAGATCCCACCAGTAACGACCGAAGAAGTAAGGAAGGCTTTGAAAGAAATGGAAGGGGGCAAAGCACCTGGTGAGGATCAGATGACAGCAGACCTCTTGAAGGATGGCGGAGAAATTGTACTTGAAAAACTGGCAAACCTGTATACGCAATGCCTAATTACCGCAAGCGTACCGGAATCTTGGAAGAACGCGAACATCATCCTAATCCATAAGAAAGGTGACATGAAGGACCTGAAAAATTACAGGCCGATCAGCTTACTGCCAGTCGTCTACAAGGTACTTACCAAGGTAATCGCTAACAGAATTTCTGCAACATTAGATTTCAGTCAACCTAAAGAACAAGCAGGGTTCCATAAAAGTTATTCAACAATGGACCATATTCACACGATCAATCAGGTGATAGAGAAGTGCGCTGAGTATTCTGAACCCCTATATATATCCTTCATAGATTATGAGAAAGCATTTGACTCGGTCGAAACCCTAGCAGTTATTCAGGCATTACGGAACCAGAGGGTAGATGAGCATTATGTAAAAATACTAGAGAATATCTACAATGGGTCCACAGCTACCATAATCCTCCATAAGGAGAGCAGTAAGATACCTATAAGGAAGGGCGTCAGACAGGAGGCACAATCTCTCCAATGTTATTCACAGCATGTTTACAAGAAGTATTCACAACGGTGGATTGGGAACAGGTGGGAGTAAAGGTTAATGGAGAATACCTCAGTAACCTCAGATTTGCTGATGACGTTGCCTTGCTAAGTAACTCGGGGGACCAATTGCAAAGCATGCTTTCTGCACTAGACGAATGGAGTAGAACCGTGGGCCTGAAAATTAATATGCAGAAAACTAAAGTAATGATCAATAACCTTGGGACAGCACAACAGTTTGGGATAGGGGGCGAGGTAGTGGAAGTGGTAAAAGAATATGTTTACTTAGGCCAAGTTGTGACCCCGGATCCCAACCACGAGGCAGAGATAATTAGAAGAATCAGAATGGGGTGGAGTGCATACGGCAGACATTCTCAGATAATGAATAGCAGCCTACCATTGTCCCTGAAGAAGAAAGTGTATGACAGCTGCATCTTACCGGTACTCACCTACGGGGCAGAAACTTGGAGGCTCACTAGGAGGGTTCAACTTAAATTGATAACGACTCAGAGGGCAATGGAGCGGACAATGATAGGTGTAACATTGAGGGACAAGAAGAGAGCGGAGTGGGTCAGGGAACAAACGCGTGTTAAGGACATACTAGTATCAATTAAGAAGAAATGGACGTGGGCAGGGCATGTAATGCGCAGGCAAGATAACCGTTGGTCATTAAGGGTAACACAGTGGATCCCTAGAGAAGGCAAGCGTGGATGGGGCGGAAGAAACTTAGATTGGCAAATGAGATCATGAAGTTTGCGGGGATAAATTGGTCGCAGTTAGCACACGACCGGGGTAATTGGAGAATAATGGGAGAGGCCTTTGCCCTGCAGTGGGCGTAGATAGGCTGGTGATGATGATGATGATGATGATGATGATGATGATGATGAATCTAAGTACTGGGTGTGCTGGGTGACTACGTTCTGCAAGCATTTAAGATTACAAAAAAAGTTGAGAAAAGTGTTGCAGGGTCCCTTTAAGCGACAACGGCGGGAAGGGACGGCAGCATCAACGTGGCTATGGCAAACACCAGCTAGACGGTATAGCTCGGCTGGTTAACCATGAATGGGCGCGTTTATTTTTCAATGCGCTTCTCCAAAGATGTACACCCTTTGTCAAAATTTTGCAGGCCAATCCTAAGCCTTATCGACCACAAAGAATTCAAAGAATCGGATTTACCTTTCAATGTGACAAAAATATTTTAAGGCAGTAAGAAAGAAAGGTGTTTTCTCTAGCTTTCCTGCATAAAAAAGTTTCAGCCTCGCTCGGGTTGTAAGCTTGTACATTGAATTTTTGGCAGCCTGCACGTTTCCGGTTTGGCCTACAAAAGTTTGACAAAGACAGTACTTCATAATCCACTGCCGGGTAAATATAAAAATCGGCAGAAATTTTGAGAATTGCCTACTAATGCTTAAGCATTCTTAGGCTGTTTCTTCGTTTCACCAACCTTACGTTGACTTGATGCCATTTGAGAAACACGCCAAACCATACAACGCCGTTTTCTTTGTTTTGTTTTTAAAGTAATTGCGTGACGGAACTGGATTCGATAGCCCTTTGCCATGTCGTAAGTTGATTTTCCGTTTTCTGCATATATAGTGGAATCTCGATAAACGGAAATCGGTTAAACGGAACTACTGTTTAAACGGAACTTGTAACGCTTCACAATTGGTTGGTTTTGTATTAGGAGAATGTAAAAAAAAATTCGTTAATCGGAACTCAAATTTTATGACCACCGCGTAAATGGAACCGAAAACAGACTCGAAACCGCAACTATTTGGGCAAGCACATCGCAATCGCGCTACGGATCCCTGTTCCTCTCCTAAACCACTGTTCCTCTCGTAGATCATTGTTCCTCTCCTGTTCCTCGCCATTCCTCTCCTAAACCACACTAGGATGGAAACTTCGTAAACTTCGGCTAAACTCTACAGCGACTGCGGGTCCAGATTGGATGTCCCTGTCATTAGAGATATACTAAAATCATCAGACTCCCATATTTTCTAGCTGATTAAATTATCAGAACGTACATGGTCTTGTTTTTCCTCACCTCTCTCCTTTCGGCTGCTCCAGGGATTTATACACGCTCCCCCCCCCCCCCCCAACACCCCCACAAGGATTTCAACACCTCCCCCTACCCCTCAAAAAAAAAAAAAAGATTCCCCAACCATAAGCACCCTGCCCAGGGATTTACACCCACCCCCAGCATCCCCTCACACCCCCCTAGTAGGACTTCGACCCCCCCCTCCCTCCAAAATAAAATTTCCCGCGTTCCACTGCTCCAAACCGGGTGTCTCGATGCCAACGCTGCCGTACGGCGAAGACACGCGTGAATCGAGGCGCCCTACTTCAACGTTTATAGAACCGCGTTTCCCTACTCCACGTGCTTTGCAAGCAGAAACGTGGAACCTATCTAGTGGAACCTTTCGTAACTGTTGCCGGTTGATTTCTTAAAATGCCGCAAGAAGCTATAGTGGCGCGGGCGACAGCAGGCGAAGGCAAAGTGAATTTTTTTTATGGAGTTGATGAAGTATTTAATTTCGCCAAAGTCAAGCATGTATGATTTTTTATAAAGGAACACTGCAAACATCACTTCTGTATTAATTTGTTCTCTTATATTTGCGTAATGTCTTGTTCTTCTTGAACAATGTTGACAGGTATGAACATTACACCGGACTTAGACGGGTACATTTAGCTGTGACTATATAAGACTATTGCGCAGGCATTGTTTTACTTTGGCCGGGTGGCTGAATCGAGTCACAGACAGGCAGACGGACAGACAGACATACAGACATACCAAAATTTCTGGGTGTAAGTAGCCCAAGAAAGACTATCGTCTTTAAAAATCAAAATTATGGATAAACCCCTGGGCAGCTCCATATACAGCTTTCCCACTCCCTCATCCCACAGGAAAAACATTTTGGACGCCCTTCCTATTGACTCGTCTCCGTGTCGACGTACCCTTTGTCAACGTGCCCGTGTCAGTCAATGCCGTGTGCCTGCACGTTCTAGCAAACGGCACGTGCTACCTATGTTTACACATGCCTGGAGAGATACAAGCAGCTCACAAGGCGTGACCAGCGCACATGAAACTGGAGCAGCAGGTGTACACGTATTCTGCTGTATTGCACGTTACCACTGAACCAGGACCGAGATATGGTCTGTACTGTCAATACGGAGAATGGGCTTGCATGCGCAGTCTCGGTTCTAGAAGCCACGTCGTGTGCAGACGCGTGTTTGTTTTTGATAGCACAAGGGCACCAGCTCCCTGTTCTGGAACAGAACAGTTTCGACCTCCAATGCGTGATTCCCGTTAAACAGCGACAGCTGCAGTGTATCGACGCTTTGAAAGGCGCCTATTAGACTCGAGTCATCTCTCCTGAATGGGATCGATTGGGGAAAGAAAGGCATGGTTCGTTTTCACGGACGTCGTCTATAGATCGGGCATGCATCAACCGTGTGATTTTCGTTAGCAAGTGCACTAAACTATATGTCTCTGATCATTTACATATATAGGTAAATCTCTGATTGAGTACATGACTCTCAAAACACTTTGGCCAACGCATTATGTGGGACTCGAGATGCATGGGCTGTCAGACTATTGAAAAATGCCGCCGCATGTGACGTAGTCCATATAGCGTGTAACCATAAATCTCCCCATGTCATTAGTGCTGTGGCGAGCAGCGACCGCAGGACGAGCAATGTTGGTATTTGCAGCAAGCCACGCATACAGACTGTGCTATTTTTGGATACGTTGAAATATGAACTGTTCAGGCTAATGATTTCGGCGAGGATGACACACGATTCCAACGAGGCTTGCCACTGGCGCAGGGCACGGGATGCAGACCTACCAGTTATTGGTCAAGTCGCTGAATAGGGTCATTCTGCTTCACTGTTTTTCTTTGTCCTTTCATCGATCACATACGCTGTCACAGTGCTTTCGAAGAAATGCTTCGGCCATACAAGGAGCCGTTAATGCTTAGAAACGGCTCAAAAGCAAACCAGCAAGCGTTGTTCAGTTCTGGGTTTGTTTGTTTTGAAGGAAAACGCTGCAGGGGGATCTCCAAATTGGTTGGTAACACCACAAAAAAGAAGTTTAATCCCTACGCTTCACGACGGAACTGAGTTAACACAATGCAGTGGTCTAGTCGCGAAACACGAGCGGCCCATTCAAAGCAAAAAGTATTGCGTGAATTTTCCTTTTAAGTGTGTTTTCTGGCGGCTTCAAGCACTGTTTGCCAAGAAGATCTGCCAGATTGTGCTTACGTGGGCGCCAAGCTGTGTAGCCCAATCATTTTCGACACAATAGCTTACGTTTCCGATTTTGGGCTCTACTCTATCGCACTATTCCTTGGCCGAACATACAGAGAAGCGCAATTTGATCTCATCTGCTGAGATAACAGATTGCTAGCTTGTTAGCAGAGCGTTTCGACTAACAGATGAGGTCAAGTGCAAATACCAAGAAAAATCGCACCGTTCACGAGCTCCTATAATTTCCCCGAACCTCGCTTATTAGAAGTGCTAGCGAAAAAGTGAGCTAGAAATGGCACTTCAAAGGACAACGTGTTTTAAGGAACGGCAAGCAAGAACGAGAACATTTATCATACGGAGAACATGCAGGCTAAAAAATGCCCGGGAATCTGCTTTGCCACAAGGCCCCGAAATGATTAACCGCGGCGTCCTCGGGAACTCGTTTGACAAAGAGGCATGGAATATGACGACTTAAAATATGATATGCGCTGTGACATATCACGCTATGCAAATTGGCATGCATGCATTGTGCAGTGTCAGAGCGCAGACCCCATTTTTCGGCGTTCGCGGAGATTGGCCTTCTGCGTGCATTGTAGAGAAGCAGACACGCGGACATTTTTTAGGGTGTATGTCTTGAGCGATCCTTGTGCACATTATTTTACTCACAGTTGTTATCTTATCTGCAAAACCTGTAAAACTCTTCAAAACGTCTACTGTCCAAAATTTAGGAGCCCTCCCCAAAAATGGCCGCGTATCTGCTCGCTTCGCTGCAAAAGTATTCGAACGACGATATTATTATGCTGCCCCTGCAAGTAACTGTCCTCCTACTCTCTCTCCCCCGCCCTAGTGTGCCTTGATGCCAGCGCCGCCCCTGGAAGCATTCTATCCCGCCCGCTTGTCTCGGTCTTGGTCTCGGTCCTCCACTGATAAACGCAATAAAGGTTCGCTGAATTCACCTCAATTTTCCCGCATTCCCACTGCTCGTGCGCCATCCACCGGTGGGGATTTTTTGCACTGTTAGGCTTGGCGCTCGAGCCATGAGCACGAGGCTCGGGCGCGAGCCTTTTTTTTTTTAATATTTTGGGGTTGAAATATTCTTACTAACGAGCATTTTTCTATCAGAAAAATTACACCTACACCTATATTTGATTAAAATAACACTACGTGTACCAGTAATGTATTTATGTTTTGTCCAAAATATCCCCGATGTTTTCTTTCTGCTGAACAATGTCGACACGTATGAAGTATGCTGTCAGATTTAGTTGTTCAGAAATATTTTGACTATATAAACGCCTCGTTCAAGAGTAGCTTTAAATTTTGTCCCGGCGGCTGAATCGAGGAACAGACAGACAGACAGACAGACAGACAGACAGACAGACAGATAGACAGACAGACAGACAGACAGACAGACAGACAGACAGACAGACAGACGGACGGACAGACAGACAGACAGACAGACAGACAGACAGACAGACAGACAGACAGACAGACAGACAGACAGACAGACAGACAGACAGACAGACAGACAGACATTTTCGCGCTTAAATAGCCCAAGGAGGACCATCGTCTTTAAAAGTTGGCTATGCACTGTTCGGCGCCTCCATAATGGCAATAAATTACATGGATGATTGGCATACCAGGGAAGAGGAAGGGGGGGGGGGGGCAGTGTTGGAGAGGTAGACAACAAAATCCCTTTCCAAGTAGTCTCTTAATTTCTGACATTATCCGCTTTGCCGATGACTGAGTGCTATATCATGGTATAACAAATATTAAGTATTTCTCCAAACTTCGAGCAGATCAGTTTGTTAAAATGATTGGTAAGCGAGTTTGACGTTTACAATTAATGCGGCGTATAAATACTTTTTACCCATTTGTGTAAATTATCCAAGCGCTGTCCTTGAGCCAGTGACATATTACCGATTCTTAGCTGTTCACGGAATTCCTATTCTGCCGCGGGAGCAACACATTGAATACTTAACTACCGATGCTGACAGGGAACTTGGGTACGTTTAACGCAGTTTTTAAAACATTCCGTCATCCCTCAAAGTTCGACTGTACGAAGCACTCAGTCGCCGAAAGCTGGAATATGCAGCTTCTGTCTGGAATTCCGGCTTCGAATACCCTTACAACATCCACAGAATGTTTACAAACCCCCTTCGCTCGTTTTATAACACATATTGCAGCGCAGAAGTGCTGCTAACATGACATTCAACCTTTTCTGACCTGTCTGTTCATCCCGTCCAAAACGGTCCAAAGACGTTCTGTGTATGCTTAGTGTAGTGCAAAAAATGTGTTGCAACATCAATTTCACACAGTCCATCTTACCATACTCCCGGCTTGCAGATCTGGTCCCATTGATCATTTCCATAAAATAGGAAACTGCGTCACCACACAAACATGCTACAATTATTTTGGGCCACGCACCACTTGACACTGGCATCGCAATTTTCGAGCCACTTGACTCTATTCACCTTTCAAGATGGTAGCTTATTGTTTGGTCTCAGTTATATTATTTTACTTTGAACACGTGATAGCTCGTTAGTTCTTATGTTTGAGCAACTAGGTGAATATTGTTCATTTTATTGTTTACATCTGAACCATCATTGGGCCTCCTCGATTATTAATCCCGGATCCCAATTCCATGTGACCAAAATAAATAAATAAATAAATAAATAAATAAATAAATAAATAAATAAATAAATAAATAAATAAATAAATAAATAAATAAATAAATAAAATGAAGACCACGCACCCTTTCGCCTAACAACGATGGTGGTTGAACGCGAAGCTTTCTCGTGGGGGATTCCTTGGTTGTCGTAGGGGTTTGGACTCGTTAAGCTTTGACTTTGACTGGCACAAAGTTTGGTCCTTTGATCGCAGCGGCTTTGACTTTGTTTCTTTGTCATTTGACTTCGCACGAAGAAAGCTCCGTGTGCAACCATCGTCGTCGTTAGACGGAGGCGTGCATGATTTTTCTGTCTAATTTTGCACGTCCATGCGCTCCTCTCCAAATCTAACCAGCTTCGAGCGTGTCGAAATGGCGCAATCGGATAGGCGTCGGCTTCATAACGGGAGGGACCGAGGTTCGATGACGACCACGGGAAGCGATTTTTTTTCTTTCGCTTCACCCACGATCATCATCATCGTCAGAAAAAGTGAGCTTTCCTGCAGTGCGTTTTTGTTGCGACGTACGCCATCAGTGTGAGACAACGAAAGCTTCGCTTTAAAATGCTGAACTGAATGACTGACTGACTGACTGACTGACTCATCAAGGCCCAGCCTAGATTGCTGAACCTAGACAACAATGAAGAGGTCAGTTCAACGTTTGCGTTCATGTCATCTGCGTTCACCTGTGATTTACAGGTCATGTTTTAGTCATCTGGGGCTGTGCGTTCCCTGCATATTTCGAAGTTCACCTTTTAAAACATCACATTTCCCTTTTGTGGGCTTCATCGTGCCTTTCTAAACAAAACCGCAGAGGTAGGACTTACATGCGTTCTTCTTTGGTGGCATATAATGTCTTTCCCGATAATGCTAGCTCTCGAGCTACATCGCTTGTTTGGTGGGGAGGGGGGGGGGGGGGGGAGTGCACAGGTCTTGTCCTTTTGTGTGCCAAGTATTCGTCAGATTAATCAATGTTTTCCTGTATTTGCCGTGGCTGTGTGAAATTTCAATTCTACTAACATTCGGGGAAGTTCACAGCATGTTTTTTGTTGACATCATGACATATACGAGTAGCGTGTAAAATATTTTGTGTCAACAATAATGTGAGTAGTTAACCCACTACCCAATAAAATAAGGGAACAATGAGAACTGAACCCGTAAAAAGTGGTCCTTTAAATGCACGGAGGTAATCCTCGGGGGCCCACTTTAGGATGTACTGAGACACCATAAGTCCGGACAACAGTATCCCTTGAATATATTTTGAGGACCTTAAGTTGAGGTCCTCAAAAGTGGTCTAAAAAGGGAATTCAAAAATTTTAGTTATGAGTGTGTTAGATCACGTTAGCATTCAAATGATGCGATGAAACGGAACTAGTGCCGCAACTACTATCGCATTTGGAGGCCACCAATCACGCAAAACAGTCCCTGTGACATCATAAGGACCCGGCGAGGAAGTGGTTAGTGTGTCGCCCCACTGCTTCATTTGTTTTCCCTAATATTTAGAGTAGTTATTGGAAGCCGGTGTTAAGTTAAAATTGGCGTCATTGTTGCTGGGTCGATGCAGTCTTTTGAATTGGCCAAACTAGTATTTTGTCTTCATGGTTCTTTAGGAAACGTGCTGGTAGGAGGTGGGAAGCCAGGAGCTCACGAACGAACGAAACGACGAACGGGCAGGCCAGAAAAGCGGACACTGTGTTAATACTTTTCGCCACCTCTTGCTCCAGTCTGACATGTACCAAACGGAGACGAAGGCGTGTGGAAACAACGTAGGAATGGCGCGGAAGGAAGGTAAATTAAAGTACATGTCGGAGACATCGCCACCTGCACGCACGCGCGCATGCACGCGCGCGTGTGTGTATGTGCGTGTGCGTGTGCGTGTGCGTGTGTGCGCACACACACACACACACGCGCGCACGCACACGCACGCACGCGCACGAACGCGCGCCCACACACACACGCACACACGCATGCACGCACACACACACGCACACAAGCGCGCGCGCACACACACACACACGCACGCACACGCACGCACGCAAGCACACACGCACACGCACATGTCACGCACACGCGCACGCACGCACACACACACGCACGTACGCACACGCACACACACAGGCACACGAAAAAACGAATGCATGGGAACGCGGATGGCGCAAAAGCTTACGTAAGAGCGGCTTGCCGAGGCAGGGGAATAAAGTGGGATTAGGGGGGAAGGGGGGGGGGGACCTTATTTCCTTTCTTCACCCACTTCCGCACCCATTCCGCCTTCAGTGCATTATCCTCATGTAAAAATTCCGTGGTCGCTGCCGAGGCAACTTCGCGTAATTTGGCGAGGGGAGGGATGCTATCGGCCAAAAGGAATTCGTAGCACTCAGAAAGGAGCATAGCAAACTGTAAAATGAATATCCACTCAGGAACTACACAAATTTGGGACTAGGCAAAGGCGAGGCGTGTCTGTAATATTTTTGGCGATGAGTAATATCCTTTATTTAAGGAAACAGAACGCAAGAACTTTCGGGATACATGCTTGTCGTACAGGGTGCCTGCAGAAGATGAGTAACAGAATCTGTGCCGGTAGGAGCAAAGACAACTTGGTGGAATTGTTTCTTGTATTTTAGCGGGTGATACACTATATAATTCTATTAGTACATGTGCACGCGTTTCTTAGCTTAGCAGTGGGGACTTAATGAGCGCCCGAAGAGCGCGTTGAGACGTAGAAAGTGAACTTTAGGTCTTCCAAAGGCTCATCACATCTGATCCGGCAGTCTTCTCTTCGATTCGGCGTTGCATTTTCGCCTCCTGATCAGGAGTGAAGTGGCCACTCCAGTCACCGACCTGACCCTTGCGTATAAACTTTATCGTTGCGTGGGGGCCACCTTGGGGTACGAACATTCTTCGTACGGGCTCCGGGACAGTCCCGGGGTCCATAGTACTGAGCTTTTGGAAGTCTCTTTCACTGATCTCAATGTTGTCTTTCATGTACTGCAAGCTGCTCTTTACTAATATCTGCTGCATGAGGCCTGGATCATTTTCCAGAAGCGCTCCGTACTCTTCCCCGAAAAAATAGGCCAGCCGAAGAACCCAGTTCTTCGTGTCCTGTTTGAGCTGCTCGTAGGTGACGAAGAACACGTTGGGATCGTTCCTGTGCTCGTACCACGACAGTAAGTGGTCGAAATAATCCCCGAAGTCGGTTTCCCCGCGGACAAACAGCTCAAAGAAGTCGTCGAATGAGCCGTTCATGAATTCGTAGCCAGGTATGCCTCGTGAGTGGTGGTAGAAGGAGACGCAACAGTCCTTTGGATTCCGCACCACGCACACGTACTTGGCGTCCTCGTGATACGGCTGCCGGTCGAAGGCAAAGTGAGTTTTGAGGAGACGCGGGGGTGTAATGGCCTCAACACCCCATGTGCCTGTGAATTCGAGGAAAGGCGTCTTCATCTGGAAGTCCAGGTAGCTGTTGGCCGACACCCCGCGATGAATAATGAGCTGCGAAATTTGCTGGATCCAGTGCGTGCCGCATTTAGGATACGTGACAAGAAAGATGTCACCGGGCCGCGGCTTGAAGTTCAGTGCTTCTCGTATGCGGACAGGATCGAAGCCCCCTGGAAGACGAAGGCCGTCCACGTCGATGTAGTTTGGCTTCTTAGCGAGAGACATCACGATCTGCAAGGGAAAGAAATAATCCTGCAATTATCGGCAATATGGAAATGCTGAGTCGTGTGTATAGACAATCTACGATATACAGGAAAAAAAGGCTTGTTTGTCGAATTTACGTCAACTG
This sequence comes from Haemaphysalis longicornis, assembly GCF_048455015.1. Classification (NCBI taxonomy): domain Eukaryota; kingdom Metazoa; phylum Arthropoda; class Arachnida; order Ixodida; family Ixodidae; genus Haemaphysalis; species Haemaphysalis longicornis. The sequence goes on from NW_027526203.1 coordinate 400,436,780, forward strand.
CATGAAATGCCTATGAGCCACAAACGATTTACCACCTAATGTACAAACGCATTCACCGCTCTAGAGAGGCTACGCAGAATTATGTCCTCTTATATATGCGTCTTATGCGACAGTCGCTCACTAGCGATGCGGCCCGTAGCCTAATGAGACACTTTCAACTAAGTTGAGTATCAATTTACAATTAAAAATAAAAAAAAAAATGCGAGATCATATCACTACTTACGTTCACGCGTCACATCTAAGAAATCCCCGTAGGGCGTCTTCACCACAACGCTCCAGAATGACCACACGAAGTGGCCTAGTGGGCGAATTCGATGTGTGGCGGGGCCGAACATTCAATTTGAATGAAAAGGGCATTATAGCGCAGAGACATTGTGCAATGCAAAACGCCTATCACGCCTTGCGGGTTGTCCCTGGGCACATGCACTTTTTTTTAGTCCAATAATATGTTGAGCTTCGTCATTCGCCTGATTTGCACACTTCAGCACTTGAATTGGTCATTCTGGAGCGCTGTGGTGAAGACGATCTCCTGGAACATCTTAGAGTGCGACAGAAAAAAAATGACCTTCGTCTGAAATCAAGTTTGACAAAGCTAAAAAAAGGATCAGGAGCTTTACAGCACCAATGGATTATGGTTTCAATTTTATTATAAAAAATACAGAAGAGGGACTCACTCGCGCAAAATACCTTCTTTTTAAGTCGTGAGATCAACCAGTTATCTGTCGTACAGCAACAGGACCCACTGATCAAAAAAAGTACAAGTGGCGTCCCGACCAGGTTACGTAGTGTGGTGAGGCGTACATTCAGCTTTGCAGATCGTAGTTTGTTTTATTCTCTCTATATATCCTACAGCGCACGAACGTTACATAATTTGTTTTGAAAAATTCGCATTACAACTTGTTTTATAGCCGTTTTCCCGAATACAGTTCGGCCGCTAATCGGCTGCACAATCGCCTCTGGCCTGTTATCCGTTATAAAACCGAGACTCCTGTTTATCTGTAGTAATGACTGAGCTACACTAGGCATGGCAAGAGTCGTTTTAGCGTATAAACATGGCATAAATCGTTCCCAGGTGCGTGTATTAAAACCTGAGTTGCACCCGTTTTCGGGAACCATACCAATCCCATAAAAGCCCACGTATAGTCGAAATTTGGGAGGGATGAGAATACCGAACGTATTTTGAAGCCCGCTGCAAACTAGCAATTAGAAAGGTGTGAAATTCTGGGCAGTCTTAAAGTTTATTGAGTGAGTCAAAATTGGCGCAGCTTGCACTAGTGGTGCAAGGTGGAGTAGCAGCAGAGCTGGCGGCTCCTCTCCCTTCGTTGGAGACCCATGAATTTCCGAACCTGCCGCTGAAAGTTCTCCATAGCTGGAAGGCCCGGATAGTTTTGTCCGCAGCCTTTCACACCTCTCCCAAAGTGGACCGCGTTAGGACGCGCTTAAACCCGCAACCGACTTCGCGAACTCGCTGTCTGTAGCGCGAACTGGGCGCCTGTGCCCCCTACTTAAGGCGCAAACGCACGTGAACTTGCGAAGAAAACAGCGCGCGAGAGATCACGCCACGAACGTAATCGCATAGAAGCCGGTTGCATGACGCGAGGCACCCACGTTGGATGCCGTCCACGGGAAGCGTTTCTTCCCCTGGTTCGTCTCTTTGTTCCCTGCGGCGGTGGTCTTTTAACTGTTTCTTGTTGTTTAATTTGTGGGGTCAGGTTTTCGTTTTTTTTTTTTTCGTTCTTGTATTATTTCTTTCCAACCTAGCAAACCCATGTGTGCATTTGCGCTCCGGTCTCGTAATGAGGTGGCCTGGAAAGGCGAGATGGAATGGTTTTGCACGCTAGTGGTGCCTAAATTAGTTGTTAGGTTTATTTATTTACTTCCGCTTCGAAATTAACCCATTTGGCTCTAATACTTGTGAAAATTTCTATCTGGCCTTTTTGTCTTCTAGCTGTCACACACTGTGTGACAACACAAACTTTTTAGGGGCGAAGCCCCTTCGGTGCTCGGGCTGTCGGCGTCTCATGTTGTAGTAACATGTAGTTACGGTACTAAAACACCGGGACATTTGTTTTCCATAGCCTCGCGCTAGAACGTAACGCGTACTAAAAGGACACACCTGTACACTCGTTTTCCAACGCCTCGCGCTGGAACGTTTCATCACCGTGGGTAAACGCGTACAAAGGAACACACCGGGACACTCGTTTTCCAACGCCTCTCGCTAGAACGCTTCGTGCTTCAAAGACACCAGACTTACAGCAAAGCTGTATACCTCTACCCCCGAAAGGTTTCATCTCCGAGGGCAAAAACACCAAGGCGCCAAGAATAGTCATACACTGCATGCTTCGCCCCTCCCCAGGTTTCACGTCAGTGAAGATGGCCCGGTTTTTTTTTTTGTTTTGTTTTTCCAATTGGCTGCGCATGTCATTGTTCCCCGCCGCTGCTACCCCTGTACCCCTCGGGGCTTTGGGGTGGCCCACTGGTTGGGTTGCCGGTTTCACGGCTTAAAGGTCCCTGGTTCGATTCCCGGGACCTCCCTAACCACATTTCTTTCTTGAGGCACGCACCATGCCCCCTCGCCACTTTCCCTCACACTTCTTGGCCCAGCATTTTCCCCCTCTCCAGATGATAGTTTTCCGTTAACACTACACCGCGGAAAAAAGCTTAAACAGCTCCGCTGTTAAAAGGTGGTATATTTTGTTGTAAGAAGTTTCAGTACTGACCCCAGATAAATTTTGTTTGAAGCAGACGCTCACACGCGCGCGCACGAGCCCACAAGAGAATTTCGAAGACAGGGTGAATGTCGCTAAAGGCATTTTACTCCCGAAATGGTAACTATACTTCCCATATGCCCACAATGCAATTGCTTGTGAATTCTTGGGATCAAGACTTCTGTTTCCTCTACGTTGCTGCTTCACTCAGGATAAAAATGTCATAATTATTATCATTGACATCTATAATAATGCGCCACTTTTTGACCTCAAATTTGAAAATAATTACAAGGCACGCAGAACTTATAATGAACACTGGTTCAGCAAGTACTGTTCCTGATGTCAGAATTCAACTGTTTTTCGGCGCAGAGCCATGTCGCGAATATACAATCCGTACTTTTTTACAGTTTTTTTTTTGTTCTCTTCCTTCCGCATTTATGAATGTGTCAAATAGCTGACCTGTTTTCCTTCGAACACGTATCGAATACAAACTTTCAAAGCCACACATGGGGCAAGCTGAATTACCAAGTGCAACAAAGCTAATGCTACGACATCTCTGGCGCAGTCATCCCCGCATATGGAGACTAACGGCTTGTGCCTATGTGCAAGAGCCGTACACGCATGCACACATATGGGCCCGTCTAATCTAGCTTGCCAGAAATCGGTTAAACGGAATTGCAGCTTAACTGATTCACGAGGTTTTTAAAATACACTCGTTAAAAAAATTGGCAGATTACCTTTCGCCGCAATGGTATTTGTAGCGTCAGTACAGGAAAAAGGAATAATTCGAGCGTTAGTGGGAAAAGTACAACGAGGAGCTAGCGGTGGTGCACCCATAAGTACGGGTAACTCAATGGCTGGACATCAGATGTGCATTTAAAGCATCGGGTTATGCAATTCCCGCTAACGCATACAAATAAATCCGTTTAACTGATGACTCCACCGCTCTTTATTTCGTAATTTTCGGCATACTTAAAAGACACCACGTATAACATACCCTGCTTCTTAAATGCACGTCCATGTCCAGCCAGCCGTTGAGTTACCCGTTGTACTTTTCCCACTAACTCGCGAATTATTCCTTTTTCCTGTACTGACGCTACAAATACCATTGCGGCGAAATGTATTTCTGTAGCGCAAACCCGCTGGCTCGCGCCTCTTTCATGCAGGCAGGTGCATGCCGTGCAGAGAAGACGCTCTGTGGAACAGCGGGGTGAAGTGTCGCTGTACAAATTGAAAAATTACAAATTGAAAAAAAAAAATACCAATTGAAAAAATTGAGTCTTTCTCGTACCGAGCAAGTGTTGCCGTGAATACGGCGAACACTGGAGCTTCTTTTTTTTTGCCAATATGGGCCAGTCTCCTTAAGGCGGTTTACTTGGCTTGACAAACGTGCGCCGGGGACGCTGTGCGGACGCCGCGAGGTACGCACACACGAGCTCTCGGCATTTCCTTGGTTTTTTAAACTGCCGGGCGGTCGCCGCAATCTTGGTCAATCTCCCTAAGCGGTAATGCTTGGCTTGACAAACGTCCGCAGGGGACACTGGGCGGTCGTCGCGATGCACGCACACATGAGCGCTAGGCATTTTCTTGGTTTTGTAGGACAGTTGCAAGTTGGGCGAGTTGGTACGTGTTCATACTTAATCACAGCGCGAAGGACGGGACAGACAGAAAGATTAACCACTGGACAGGCGCCTGTCCAGTGGTTGATCTTGGCTTCCGTTTACACGAAAGCTTATGTATGCATACCCTTTGTATATTAATGGTGAAAGGGTGTCTTACGTGAGAAATCACAAGTTTCTCGGCATAGTTGTCGACAGAGGCCTTTCTTGGAGCGCTCATGTTAACGTTCTAAAGAAGAGGCTCTCTGCAGTGGTGCATGTGCTCAAACTCATCGGCGGCAAGACGTGGGGAACACCACTGAAGTCGATGTTACAGCTCTACAACGCGCTGTTCTTGGGCTGTCTGCGATACAGTGCCCCTGTCCTTTCTGGAGCGTGCCGCACAACTACTCGGTCACTTCAGGGTATACAAGCTCAGGCCCTGCGAACCTGTCTTGGCTTACCACGATGTACGTCCACAGCAGCGACCATTGCCCTGGCTCGAAATCACCCTTTGGCAACCTTTGTGGACGCTGAAAACTCAGGACACATATCAGGCACCTCGCCCGTCTACCTGATCATCACCTCGCGGGAATACCAGCGACCCGTCCCCGGGCGTCGTTCGCAAGGGTAATAGCTGCCCACAACACCAGCATTCCATCGAACTACACGCCGGCGATGAGACCGCTCGTTCCGCTGTGGTGTGTGATGCAGCCCTGTGTGTGCCTAGATATCCCAGGAGTGACAAAAAAACGTGATCTTCCAATTCCGGCCCTGCAACAGCTCGCTTTGAAGTACATGCACGAGACATACAGTGACCGAACCCATGTATACACTGATGGCTCGGTAACATCGTCGGGTTCTGACGGAGCTGTTGTTCTACCACGACTGTCACTGTGCAGCAAATTCAAGATAGCCAATATTACGACATCCACGGCTACAGAACTTACGGCCATCCGTAGCGCTCTTCACACCATCGAGCAAAGTTCGTGCCGCAGATGGGCTATCTTCTGTGATTCGAAGCCTGCACTTCAGTCACTCCAGTCAGCGCTGTGCCGGGGACCTCACGAACAGTTCCTGACAGAAATAAGAATGGTGTACGACCGTGCTGCCCAGGCGGGTCATGATGTCACCCTACAGTGGCTTCCGAGCCACTGCGGCATTGTCGGAAACGAAAGTGCAGACGCTGCCGCCCGGCTGGCGCATCAAACAGCGACAAGTGTACTCATCCCATTGTCTAGAACGGACGCAGCTAGGGCCCTCCGCCTTCTTGCCCGGGAAACAGCTATCTCCCAATGGTCTCCAGAAGATTTCACATGTGCACGCATTGGTGCCTTTGACCCGCACCTGCAACGTCCCCTTCCACTAGGCCTCCCACGGTCTGACGCAACTCTTCTTTGCCGTCTCTGGCTGGGGGTGGCATTCACAAATGCTTACTCGTACTTAATAGGAATGGCAGCAAGGGCGGAGTGCGAAACGTGCGGCACATCGGAGACGATACGCCACCTTTTATGCGACTGCCCATGCTACTCGCCTGCAAGGAAGAAGTTGTCATCAGCACTGAGGAACTTAGACTCTCGGCGGCCATTTTCGGAGGAGAAGATTCTGTGCCACTGGCCTTCTCAGTCATCCGCTCAGAAGGCGACTAAGGAACTATTACGTTTTCTACGGGCGACGAACTTGAACACTAGGCTATAGACTGAGAGCCTCCACCGTCAATCACTGTCAGTGCCTCAGTGCTGGGCATACGTGTCTGATCCAACTTTTCCTCTTTTTTTCTTCTCTCTTTTTTGCCCATTTCCCCTTTCCCACGTGCAGGATAGCAAACTAGGCTCTAGCCAGGTTAACTTTCCTGCCTTTCTTCTGCATTCTTCCTTCCTTCCTTCTGTCTGTTCCGTCCTTCTTGGTTTTGTTAGCTGCCGGGAAATCGTTGCGGAGCCCGCGCTTACGTGCGCGCTCTCGGCAATTTCTTTTTTTAACAGCGGGCACGAAAGATTACCATTTGCTAAACAGCTGCGCTGTTAAAAATAACTTCCTGTAAATGAGAGAGAGAGAAAGATAGAGAGTAAACATGTTTATACAAAAAGCAATGGGGAGGAGTCCTCAGTCCAAGACCCCTTGAGCTTTTCTAGCCTCAACAGCCCTCAACCCCAAATTAAACACTCTGAGAAGTCCTCGAAGGTCGCCTTCACCACAACATTTCAAACTCCAAAACGATTAATCAATGCAACCTAATGCCTGAATTCCGCGAATGACGAGGCCGAGCATATACGTGGAGTGAAAACAAACAAACAAACAAACAAACAAACAAACAAACAAACAAACAAACAAACAAACAAACAAACAAACAAACAAACAAACAAACAAACAAACAAACAAACAAACAAACAAACAAACAAACAAACAAACAAACAAACAAACAAACGAACGAACGAACGAACGAACGAACGAACGAACAAACAAACAAACAAACAAACAAACAAACAAACGAACGAACAAACGAACAAACGAACAAACAAACAAACAAACAAACAAAGAAACAAAGAAACAAACAAACAAACAAACAAACAAACAAACAAACAAACGAACAAGCGAACGAACAAACAAATAAACAAACAAACAAGCAAGCAAGCAAGCAAACAAACAAACAAACTAACTAACAAACAGTACCTGCGCACGGACGTAGCGAAATGAAAAACGTCACGCACTCCTTGCGGTACGTCCCTGCGCGAATGCTATTTTCTCTCCATTGTTTGCTCCAAGAAGGCGCAATGGTCGCAGATACGGCTGGACCGCTACATTCATGGTCACGTTATTTACATGCAAAAGCATATTTCTTACAGCAGGGGCGTTTCGTCGTCAGAACACCCCCCAAAATTTTCCGAGCACTGAATACACACCCTCCTTCATTTTATCCCCCCTAATCGTGATATTTTTGTCAGTCCAGAAATCTCTCCGCACCTTTCCGTCGACCGCCGGCGACTTCGGCTGAATATTCAGCCTGAACGCGAGGAGAGAGACTCCTCTACTACTTTCTGGGCATCAGGATGCGGATTAATGTGAGCGCACGATTTTACGTAATGTCTAGATTGCAGAGCAATTTGCAGAAGTTTCATGTATTGCTGCGACCATATTAATTATCGCTGTTTTCCCTTATAGTGAAGCTTATATGGCTAGGGTTCCGTGTATTTTTCGCGCCTGCGACCAATAGCTCCCGAGGCTGCACGCGTTGGAAAACGAACGTTCCAGTGTGGGTACGTGTTATAAACGGCCTATGATTTTCATGGTGACCGTGCGGTTATAGAACACACCGGGATGTTCGTTTTACTTACGAAAGGAGCTCGGGGCGTGGGATCGGGTGCGGCACACACTCCGAACGCGTCGAGAAAGCATTTTTTAACTTAATGCTACTCAACGTGTGATAATGGTTCAAGTGCGTGCCGACATAGGCTAGGGTCCCGTACATTCTTGTTCTCCGTGTGCAAAACGCTTTGCGGCAAATCCAACTTCATTACAAATGCTCAGCAGAAAACGGCTGCGTCTGTAGGCATGTGTCTTCCTCAGGTGTGACCGCCGTCAACGCTCAAGAGAAGTAAAACGTGCGCATGCGCTATGCCATGTGCCAAATATAGTTTCGCTGGTCATCCCATTTTTTGTGTCTCGTTAACCTTTTCGGCCGTGGCGGTGTCAATTGGCGCCATCACATAAAAGTTCCTCTTGTGCATAGAGAACGAAACCAAAACTGCTAGTTTTCTGGGGCATTCTCCTTAAATGATGCGTATTGCGATAGACGTCCGGAATATTGAGTTTTAGCGGAGCTGCACGCTACAAAGAAGAAGAAACTCTGGTGAAGACAAAATTGCCACACAGAGGCGAAAAAAAAAAAAAAGACGAAGGTCTTACTTTTATCACTAAGCTTTTAAATTTATAAATACGTGCACTACGAAGCTCATTCCTGGTTTGTAGGTTGATGTGATCATAAAGTTTAGGAAAACGTGCAAAAAAAGATATTTTTACTAAAAAATAATTGCCAGATGAATGAATGAATGAATTTATTGTCAAGAAAAAGGAAAGGAAAGACCACCAGCAGGCGTAAATTGTCACACCTAGGGGTGGACACCGGAACGCCTGCTGGTGTGGGGGTTGGGGCAGAGGATGACAGATTCATAGAGAGGAGAGACAGATGATAGAGGTGACATGTTTACAGAACACAAGAGAGAGAGGGGCATATTTACAAGTTAACACTCACTCCCACACCCACACAAAGTCTGGAGCAAGAGAAAAAAAAAAAAAAGTTCGCACAGTCTCGTAAAAGTTCACACAGTCACTGTGCCAGAGAGTCAAGTGCCAGGCGGAGCCCTGAGGCATCCAGGTAGCCGCCCAGCGCCTCGTGGACGCTGTCCCTCTCCCTGGTGTTGCCCGGCGGCCATAGTAGCTCGTCTAGCGGCCGAGCCCTTCCTCCCAGGGCGGCCAGCAGTTCCGGCCTCCCTGCCGCATACTCGGGGCACTCGAAGAGCAGGTGCGGCAGGGACTGGACAGGTGTGCGGCAGTGCCGGCAGGCAGGGCTGTCTGCCAGCCCCAGGCGGTGCTTTCGTTCCGTCGTCCACACCGCCCCCACGCGGAGGCGCAGTATTGCCGAACGCTGCTGTCGGGGCAGCCGTGCAGCCCGCACAGGTGGTGGGGCCTCTCCAGCAGCCAGCCGTGGGTCCGGGTGCTGTGCCCGCACGTGCCGCTGTATAAGCAGGCGGGAGTCGTCCGCCGCTGCCTGGGCATCCGTGGCCGCGGGCGTCAGCTCGTGGGCCTCAGCGGCCAGCTCGTCCGCCCGCTCGTTGCCCTCGAGCCCGATGTGGCCGGGCACCCACTGCAGCCGCAGCCGGGCACCCCTGCCTGCCAGCCGCTCCACCTTCTCGCGCACTCCTCGAACCAGAGGGGAGTGCGGGTCGCCCTCCCGGATGCGCAGCAGAGCCACCCGGGAGTCGCACAGCAGGGCGCAGCGCTCGGGTGCGGGCTCCAGCTCCAGCAGCAGGTCCAAGCCCAGCTGGACCCCCACAAGCTCTGCCGTGGCCGAGGATGCGGCGTAGTGCAGCCGGGCCTGCCGGGTGGCCTCCCCCAGCACGGCGGCCGCTGTAGCGGAGCCCTGGCGCCGCCGCACAGAGCCATCCGAGTACGCCAGGGTGTGGCCCTCCAGTTCTTTCCAGACGACGGCCCGGGTCAGCTGCAGCAACCCGCAGTGGGGCGTTCGCCGCTTGCTGCGCAGGCCCGGAATCTCCAGGTGCAGCTCGGCCGCCAGGTCCGGAGGGCGGCTGGAGGGCCCCAAGTCTGTGGTGCCCACCACCTGCTCGTACCGGGCCAGCATGCGCCCCATGCGCGAGTGCCGGTGGGTGCGCAGCCGCTGCAGCAGGGGGCCGCCCCCCTCGGCTCGGCGCAGCCGGTCAATGTGGCCCAGGGCCCTCTGCTCGGCCGTCATCTCCAGCGTCCACACCCCTGCCTCAGCCAGCGTCCTGTCGCACTGCGAGTTTCGGGGCAGGCCAAGGCAGGCGCGGACGCCCTTTCGATGGTCGCCCTCCAGCTGCCGCCAGTTGGGTCTCCGCAGGGTGACCAGCGGCAGCGCGTACATCAGTAGCCCCACGGCCGAGGCGCTGTACAGCCGCAGGGCTGTCTGCTGGGAGCAGCCTTTGTCCCGGGCGACCATCTTCCGCACGGCCGAGGTGGCCAGCTGTGCCCTGGCACGTAGCTCCTTGGCGGCCTGGCGGAAGTCCACCCTGTGGTCCAGGGTGAGCCCCAGGTAGCTCACCCTGGTCTTCCACTCGAGCTCCTCGCCGTCTATGCGGAGTTTCCTCGTCCTTCCGCGGGCGGCTGCGCTCGGGTGCACAAGCATGGCCTCTGTCTTTGCTGCCGACAGCTGCAGGCCGACACCTTCAAGCTTGCACCGCACCGCATCCATAGCCGCCTGCAGCTGCTGCACGACCGCCCTGCCGTCTCCTTTCGGTCCAAGCACCCACAGGGCAATGTCGTCGGCGTACACCGACATGTGTACCCTGTGCCCCCCGCCTCTGGGCAGGCAGCCTGGCAGGGCTGCCATTACCAGGTTGAAGAGGAAGGGGCTGATGACGGAGCCCTGTGGGGTGCCGATATCCACTGGCCGAGGTGCCGACAAGACGTTCCCCACCTGCACCTGCGCCGTCCGGCCCGTTAGGAGCGCCTCGACGAAGCCCCGCAGCTTCCCCGCAATGCCGGCCTCCTCCATGGCCAAGGAGATGGCGGGGCGCTGCAGGTTGTCGAAAGCGCCCTTCACATCGAGCAGCACCAGGGCAGCCACCTGCCTGGTGGCACGGGCGTGTTCCAGGGCCGCCACCACGTCAGTGATGGAGTCGGCCGCCGCTCGGTGCTTTCGAAACCCCGTGAGCTGCTCCGGGATCGCCTCCTCCTCCACCCCGATGACCTCCATCCTGCGCAGCGCCACCCGCTCCAGCAGCTTGCACCCGCAGGAGGTGAGGGCCACGGGACGATATGCCGTGACCGCCCAAAGGCCCTTCCCCGGCTTGAGTATGGGCCTCAGGATGGCGAGCAGCCACTCGGGCGGCAGCTGCCCCGTCTCCCAGATGCGGTTGTAGGCCATCAGAAGCTTGCCGAACCCCACCTCATCCATGTTGCGGATCATCTGGTAGGTGAGGCCGTCTGCCCCTGGCGCCGACTTGCGCTTGCAGCTTCGGAGGGCACTGCGGAGTTCGCCCTCCGTGATGGGGGCGTCGTTGAGCGGGTGACGTCCCTCGGGCTCCTCCAGCGCAGCCGCGGGCCTTGGTTCCGTCCGGTGCTGTGGCAGGAAGTGATCCGCAAAGAGTTCGGCCAGCTCCCCAAAGCTTGCCTGCTTGCGGATGGCCAGGGCGGCCAGAGGGTTGCGGTTTATCCGGGGCTTCAAGATGGAGCGGAAGATGCCCCAGAGTCGACGGCAGCGCGGGTCTGCCTCAGAGCTGACACACAGCTCGGCTCACCGTTGACTCCTCGGCCCACCGTTGACACCGTTGAATTAATTGACTCCTAATAAATCAGTTAATACTTGCACTACCAGTTTAACTTTTTGTTTGCGAGCTTATAAAGCCCTAAAATTTAAGAAAACACATAAAAACATTGTTTTGCTAAAAAGAAAGAAAATAAGGGCGCAAAGTGTTAATTACTCAGAAGTGTTCCCGTAGATCTGCGTTCTTTTTTGTACGAGTGTTTTTTAAAGAAGATAGTCTTTCTTGGGGTACTCAAACGCGAAAGTTTTGGTCTGTCTATCTGTCTGTCTGTCTGTCTGTCTGTCTGCACCTGGATTCAGCCACGCGGCCAAAAGTTAAAGGAATTTTCGAACGAGACCTTTATTTGAGCAAAACATTTCCAACCTACTAAATCTGATAACACACATCATACTTGTCAACATAGTTTATAAAAAAATAAAACATGGGGCATATTCGAGGCAGTACGTGAATACATAACTGATAACAACAGGGTTATTTTAATTAAAGATAGACATGGGCGTAACTTTCGCGACTTCAAACAAAAAAAAAGTGCTAAAAAGTGTATTTCAACCACAAAATACAAAAACGGCTCGCGCTCGAGCGGCAAGCCCAACAGTAAAAAAAAGGTGCCAACAGATTGCGTGCCAGCAGTGCGAAGCGGGCAAATTTAATTGAATTCACCAAGACCCCATTTCGTTTATCATAGAAGTACCGAAAAAGGAGGGAACAACTTGAGAGGTGGTCGGGAGAGAGAAGAGTGGCAGCGGCGCCAGAAGACTATCGTCTTTCGAAGACGGTTGCAGCGAAGCGTGCAGATACACGGCCATTTTTTTGTCAGACAAAAAATGCTCTTCACGAGTTACGTTCCCGGAGTACTGCGTGCACTCGTAATTTTATGTATACGTTACATGGAACGAAACAATCAACGTTTGGGTTTTATTAAAGCCGGTATTGTTTAGAAACAGGCTCTCTTAAATGGTTTACCTGCGGCGTATAGCACCACCCCCCCCCCAAAAAAAAAAAATGTATATATATATATTCCTGGCTATGCCACCACCTTACAGCAACAGTTGCGAAATATTACAACACAACGTTTCAAGCTACACAAAACGTGGAAGCAGGAAGCTGACAGGTAACATCAATTATTTCATGTGTGTACGTGTACACACGTATGCGTAACTTCTGCGTTTTAACAATGTTGATTTGAAGCAGCAGTTGTTAAGCTTGCAGAATATGAGAAGGATAGTGCGGCAAACACACATCAGCGTACACGATTGTGCGGTGAATAAGATGCATGCTTGGAAAGGGCCAAACCAGAATAATGCTTCTGAAGCCTGCTTCCACTTCGTGTAAATTTTGTTTAAAAGAACACCACTGCGCATGCGTGAGCATCATTTCAATGGAGCTGAAAAACCAGTTATGCATTGTCGACGCCGTGTTTCGAAGCGCGTGCCGACGAGGCCAGCGAATTCACATCCATCACTGCTTACGGTTTAGACGTTCATCTTCATAACGTGCTCAGACGATTTGAAAAGCAATCGGGAAAGTTTGGACATCGCCGTTAAAGTGGTTCAAGTATGTGGCCACAGAAAGTGAGATGTTTCACATGGACTGGGCTAGGACATGGTCAACGCAAACATCTGGCTGAGAGGGTTGGCGTTTCTACATCACCGTTTACGGAATTTAAACACAGCTCCTTTACCCTATAAGAGATTTCGTAAAAAGGAAGGCCGTGTCTAGTGTTTGGGCTAGACGGAATGATAAGAAGTGCTGAAGTGCCACCCGGACCGAATTTAAATGGGATATGCATAGAGTTTTATTCAGACGGAACAACAACTGTATACTGCTGGTTAAAACCGATACCGTCGCTTTTGGCATTGTGGTTGCGTCTCCGCTTGTTGGCAGTATGGTCGTGGGTTCGATATACCCCTTCCTTTGTTGTCTGCGTATGCGGCCGTTGCTTTGGTTGTAGTGATTTTGCCACACCTTCACAGGATGTCGAGCGAAGGGGATGCAGAACTAATACATCTGCGGATGGGGGATACGCAGCGCTTTATTGCATTTGCGTAACCCTAGTGGAATTATTGCCAAGACCGAGCCCAAACACTATCTGTATGGTAGGATTGATTGACTGGGGTCTTTGGTGCACGCAAATTTTAAGTTCTTCAGACAAAAGCCAGGAACCAGTCCTTGTCGTGTTTGTCGATGTCAACATAAAAGTCGCTACCGATAATACTGATGCATCTCGTTATTGTATAAGTCATGAAAAGTGCTCATGCATGAAGGTGGCGATGTCTGTGTTGAATTTTTTTTTTCCGGCGTGGTGACGTAGGCAGTGAGGATTAACATACCGTAACTGCTGTTTGTACCACATACGTACATCATCCCAGCCGGTGGAATTGGTCGCCGGCTCCATAATGAGTGAGTATACGCGCTACGTGCTATGTTAGTCACACTGTGGGAGTTTTGAGAGTCCCGCGAAACCCGCTGGTACACGTTTCGGGTGCGGGCTGCTCAGTGGATATGTAACACGATGTGAGCATAGGGGATTGCACGAAACGGCGAGGAAGAATAATTGTTTATGTGAAAAGCGTTGGTGCTGCTGTCAGGGCACCCGTCCGGTGGGGATCGTCCGTATATAGTCCGAGATGCCCTGACCTTGGCTGGCAGTCCAGGCCCTTTTCATCAGTATGCCCTTGGTCTCGATGGCTAAGCTTGGCCGATACACCTTTGCAGGGGTGTGCTATGGTCCTTGTTAGGCTTAACGCTGGGTAGCCCCTGAGCCTAACGATGGTTCAAGCGACGTCAAACTCATTATATGTCAAGCTACATGTATGTTAAACTCGATAGACCTCAAACCATAACGTTAAGCCTAACGTCAGAGCATTTGCCAATACACCACAGCAGGTATGTGCTACTGTGTGTGTAAGTAACGCTGTATGAGTTCTTGTCGAGACATATGAGAAAAAACATGTGAGCAAAAACTCAGTTTTTAGTGAGCACGTTTGCTCGCTAATATGCAACATGCATGACGAAAGTTTGTTTACTGGCATTGGCATTGTTTACTGGCATTGTTTACTTGTTTACTGGCATTGTTTACTCCCCTTTGCTTTCCGAGGTTTTCTTGACTGCCAACCCTTACTTTGTGTTTATTTCACGGAGCCCCTCATTTTTCCCATTTTCTGATTCGCTATATATATATATATATATATATATATATATATATATATATATATATATATATATATATATATATATATATATATATATACACAGGGTGTCCCAGCTATCATGCACCAAGATTTAAAAAAAGAGTAAAGGCGTAACTCGAAAGAAACCAGGTGCATAATATTTGCAGTACTGTGAAGAAGCGGACAGTATTTTTTCTTTAATGAGACTTAATTAACTAATTGTAATTAATTATCTAACTCGAGAAATACTCTCCTAATCACTAAAGTGTCAATGAGGCACTTGAAGGTAACCACGAGGGGCATCTAACTGCGGTATTTTCAGCGATGAACTAATTGCGTACACATTTATTCTGACTGATAAAGGAAACCCGCGAAATATGAAAAATACCACGTGACGGCGCCTCCGCGCGCACCGTAAAGCAACGCCCTCAAACAGGCTGCCTCTGAGTTAGCCAGAATTAAATAGACAAAAGAAAGAAAGAAGAAATCGCGACCGAGTTTGTTCCTTATCTGCACACGCGTCCCGCGAATCTTGCTGCTGCTGCTCCTTCCATGCATGCTATTATCAAGGTGATGAGTGTCTCTTCAGGCAGGTGACAGGCGAAGCAGTTGCTTTCAATCGGCTTTGTTTGGGGACGCTGCTTTACAATGCGCGCGTAAGCGTCGTCACGTGGTATTTTTCATATTTCGCGGGTTTCCTTTATCAGTCAAAATAAATGAGTACGCAATTAGTTCGTCGCTGAAAATAGCGCAGTTAGACGCCCCTCGTGGTTACCTACAAGTGCCTCATTGACACTTAAGTGATTAGGACAGTATTTCTCGAGTTAGATAATTAATTACAATTAATTAATTAGGTCTCATTAACGAAAAAATACTCCCCGCTTCTTCACAGTACTGCAAACATTATGCACTAGGTTTTCTTCGAGTTACGCAATTTCTCTTTTTTTAAATCTTGGTGCATGATAGCTGGGACACCCTGTATATATATATATAATGTTACGCGCCAAACTGTGGGACGACACAATCATACAGGACGGACATTCTAATCCCCCGCCTGAGTACGTTCCGTGTGATGCGGCACCGCAGAGGACGACGAAGAAGAGCGTTAGCTAGCGGCTCGTGGGCTCTGTTCTTGGTCGCCATATTGCTAGCCACCAACCGGAGCTCTCTGTGTGTTTCCTCTGGCAAGTTAGGCACCTCGCCTAATAAATACTTTGCCCCTGCGTCTTCGCCAAGACAACTCTCTGCGCTGCGCCCCTGTTTGACAGGACGCAACAATATATATATATATATATATATATATATATATATATATATATATATATATATATATATATATATATATATATATATAGCGAATCAGAATAGGAAATGAGGGGCTCGTTGAAAATAACACAGAAATAAGGGTTGGCAGTCGAGAAAACCTCGGAAAGCAAAGGGGAGGATGTGGTAGATCATTGAAACAGATTAAGAATTTGGAAAGAAAGAAAGAAAGTGAAGAAAAAATGCCCGCCAGGTGGGATCCGAACCCACGACCTCCAGAATACCGGTCTGGTGCGATAACCACTACGCTACCGGCGGGGCGATTTTCCCATTCACTTTCTGGGGTATTTATGTTAGGTATGTTTGTTTCCTGTGCTTGGGGGTGGTAGCCAGCGCCATTCGGACTAATCGGGGTGAAGGGGACCTTCTTTTTAACCCCCGGGTCGTGACTCGAGTGTCTACGACATGTCCAGAGTGGTCGACCAGCTTTGAACCCTCTTAAGCTCCCTTTGGCAACAAGACTGCCAGAACAGAGGCCCTCGCTATGCATGTAGCGAATCAGAATAGGAAATGAGGGGCTCGTTGAAAATAACACAGAAATAAGGGTTGGCAGTCGAGAAAACCTCGGAAAGCAAAGGGGAGGATGTGGTAGATCATTGAAACAGATTAAGAATTTGGAAAGAAAGAAAGAAAGTGAAGAAAAAATGCCCGCCAGGTGGGATCCGAACCCACGATCTCCAGAATACCGGTCTGGTGCGATAACCACTACGCTACCGGCGGGGCGATTTTCCCATTCACTTTCTGGGGTATTTATGTTAGGTATGTTTGTTTCCTGTGCTTGGGGGTGGTAGCCAGCGCCATTCGGACTAATCGGGGTGAAGGGGACCTTCTTTTTAACCCCCGGGTCGTGACTCGAGTGTCTACGACATGTCCAGAGTGGTCGACCAGCTTTGAACCCTCTTAAGCTCCCTTTGGCAACAAGACTGCCAGAACAGAGGCCCTCGCTATGCATGTAGCGAATCAGAATAGGAAATGAGGGGCTCGTTGAAAATAACACAGAAATAAGGGTTGGCAGTCGAGAAAACCTCGGAAAGCAAAGGGGAGGATGTGGTAGATCATTGAAACAGATTAAGAATTTGGAAAGAAAGAAAGAAAGTGAAGAAAAAATGCCCGCCAGGTGGGATCCGAACCCACGACCTCCAGAATACCGGTCTGGTGCGATAACCACTACGCTACCGGCGGGGCGATTTTCCCATTCACTTTCTGGGGTATTTATGTTAGGTATGTTTGTTTCCTGTGCTTGGGGGTGGTAGCCAGCGCCATTCGGACTAATCGAGGTGAAGGGGACCTTCTTTTTAACCCCCGGGTCGTGACTCGAGTGTCTACGACATGTCCAGAGTGGTCGACCAGCTTTGAACCCTCTTAAGCTCCCTTTGGCAACAAGACTGCCAGAACAGAGGCCCTCGCTATGCATGTAGCGAATCAGAATAGGAAATGAGGGTTCGGATCCCACCTGGCGGGCATTTTTTCTTCACTTTCTTTCTTTCTTTCCAAATTCTTAATCTGTTTCAATGATCTACCACATCCTCCCCTTTGCTTTCCGAGGTTTTCTCGACTGCCAACCCTTATTTCTGTGTTATTTTCAACGAGCCCCTCATTTCCTATTCTGATTCGCTACATGCATAGCGAGGGCCTCTGTTCTGGCAGTCTTGTTGCCAAAGGGAGCTTAAGAGGGTTCAAAGCTGGTCGACCACTCTGGACATGTCGTAGACACTTGAGTCACGACCCGGGGGTTAAAAAGAAGGTCCCCTTCACCCCGATTAGTCCGAATGGCGCTGGCTACCACCCCCAAGCACAGGAAACAAACATACCTAACATAAATACCCCAGAAAGTGAATGGGAAAATCGCCCCGCCGGTAGCGTAGTGGTTATCGCACCAGACCGGTATTCTGGAGGTCGTGGGTTCGGATCCCACCTGGCGGGCATTTTTTCTTCACTTTCTTTCTTTCTTTCCAAATTCTTAATCTGTTTCAATGATCTACCACATCCTCCCCTTTGCTTTCCGAGGTTTTCTCGACTGCCAACCCTTATTTCTGTGTTATATATATATATATATATATATATATATATATATATATATATATATATAGCGGATCAGAAATGGGAAATGAGGGGCTCAGTGAATTAAGACAGAATAAGGGCTGGCAGTCAAGAAAACCTCGTAAAGCAAAGGGGGGAATGCCTTAGGTCATAGAAAGAGATGAAGAATTTTTTGAGTCAGAAAGAAAGTGGTGAAAAAATGCCCGCCGGGTGGGATCCGAACCCACGACCTCCAGAATACCGGTCTGGTGCGATAACCACTACGCTACCGGCGGGGCTATTTCCCCACCTCTTTCCCGGGTATTTATGTTAAAGTATTTTTTTGATATATATATATATATATATATATATATATATATATATATATATATATATATATATATATATATATATATATATATATCAGGGTGTCGAACCGGAACCGAACCGAACCGAAAACCGGAACTGAACCGGTATTTTTGCTGGAACTGAACCCGAACCCGAACCGTTATTTTTTGAGCACGCTGAACCCGAACCGGAACTGAACCGAAAAAGAAATAACGGTTACCGGTTCATGCCGAAACGGTTCGACCCTCTGTTGTTGACATCGCACAGTCAATGCAATTCAGGTCTTTTTTTTCTTTCACGTACCATCAACTTCGTACCTGCTCGCGCACTTTCCCCTCTAGACAATTGAACACTATCACGCTCTATGTAACAACAAGGGAAATGAATGAGCACCAATGTAGCAATGGTCTGTTGCTGCTGGAAGCGCGAGCGTAGTGGAAGCTGACCAAACGAAATGTCATTCTCCGCAGCTTGCAGGATATATAAAACGACTTTGCCCTTCCCTAGCTGCAACTTTAGTGGAGCAATCAGGCTGCAGGAGTGCTCCAGTGCGCAGCAGCGAAAGCCCGATGTGTGCAAACTTTTTCCATTTCATAATTTGTTTAAAAGGTCCGACACCTGCAAATTGTAATATTTGACAAGTGGGACCGCAGGAGCTGCTCAGTGGCTAAACCACTTGCTGCTGACCACAAGTGGCTTCGATGTCCCTTACCCACGACCGTTTTTGAGGACAGTACAGTGGAAAAGCTCCGTTTTTTACAAGTACAAATAACAACAGATATGTCAGGGAAAACTGTTAAGGTGCGCACTTAATCTCTTGGCAAGAAACTGCAGTCCTCGACCTTGTCTTGGAAGCAGAAACAGTAATAAAGCAGATGACACGTGCAGAAAGGAAGGCCGGTACCTCCCACTGTCCCATTCGCCGAGCGATCATCTTTTCTGCTTGTTCTGCAGTTTTGTCTCTTTCAGATCTGCTTTTTATTTTTTTGAAGGTGCACTTGTACTGACTGCCCAACTCGCTACATTACTTCTATTGCTACTCGTTCCGGAGGGGAGTACTGATTTGATTTGATTGTGGGATTTAACGCGAACCCAGCACAGGCGATGAGGCGCGCCGTAGTGGAGGGCTTCTGATTAATTTTGACCACCAGGGGATCTTTAACGTGCGCCGAAATTTCGTACACACGGGCGTTTTTGCTTTTCGCCTCCATCAGAAAAGCGGCCGCCTCGGCCGGGAATCGAACCCGCGACCTCGCGCTCAGCAGCGCCTTAGCCACTGAGCCACCGCGGCGGGTCAGAGGGGAGTACTGCTGTGGACGAATTAAAGAGCGTCTACCCAAAAAAGTTCTCCTCATGCTCCGCGCGTCAAATTTCCCTTTCATTTTGTAACAGCATAATCTGTTATAAGATTACGCAATGTAGCACACGGAACGATGGCCGGGGGTCAGGCGGTACGATGACATACTGATTGTAATGCACACATCCAGTATAGCTTTCGCAAAAGGAATTGCAGTGGTCAGAGCAATAATGCAGTGACTGAGCGTTAACTAAAGCTTACTTTTAACAAAAGTGTGGCTAACACATTCGATAGGGTGACAGCTAACAAATTATTCAGGGTGACCAAATGATCCAATTCATTGGTAGTATTTATGTGCCTGTAGTAGGATTTTTCTGTTTTGTTACAAATATAAAAAAAATGTGCGCCATTGGTATTAAGCGCTGATATTTGAACACGCCAGTACGCAGACCTAAATTTAAGGCTTCAAGGTTAGCGTGATGGGTGATTCCATAGCGACGATTGCGATTTCAACAAAAAATGAAAGGGCAGAAAATATATCCCACCGTAATATCTCTTAGAAATGGCTTTATGAATAGTCGCTAGGACAACATAAAGTCTGGACGAGAAAGTAGGTGGTAAATCGTCACCACTTCATCTGTTTTTCTAATATCTCGTGATTATTTAAAGTTTGCTTTGCAATTGCGCCACTGCCCTTGGGGAACAGCAGCATTTTGAATTTTTGTTTGTGTTTTGATTTTACTGTCGCTTTAAACTACTAAATGTTTTTTTTTTCTAATTTCAGTGACAATTCAACTCATCGAACCGGTTCACGAACCGGTTCAAGCTCCCGAACCGGTTCGCGAACCGGTTCGGCACGTGATTTTGTCGAACCGGAACTGAACCGGAACGAAATTATTTCACCCGAACCCGAACCGTAAGCGAACCGGTATTTTTTTCGGTTCGACACCCTGATATATATATATATATATATATATATATATATATATATATATATATATATATACAAAGAGAGAGAGAGAGAGAAAGGGAGGTAAACTGAAGATTATGGCGAACACTAGAAAAAGAAAACTTTGAACAAGGTAGCGGCCTCGTACTGTCGCCAGTGTTTCAACAAAGAAACTTGCCTTCGTCAGGACAAGTTTCTTTGCCGAAACAGTGGCAACACTCAACCGCAACGACCCTTTCACAATATTCCAATACTGTCGGGTCACTGGTTAATGGCCATTCCGTGGTATAAGCATCAGTGAAGTACAAATCTCGAGAGCGCAGAAAATGCATTTTCGAAATTTATATAATCACAGAAACTCGTGACTTGTGTAGTCAGCTGGAGACGGCGTCTGGCTATGGCAACGAGTGATAAATATACTTCCTAACATTTCACAACCTTGCCCCCGCTATCAACGTATGCGGGGAACTGCATATCGTGCTTCTTGCGGATGTCATAAAATTTGATACCTTGGCGCCACTGGCCGTTGTAACAGTGTAGGACTATCTATCAGTTATTTTTCATTTGTAGTAAATTATTGATACACTCCCAAGACATCAGCGGTGCCAACGAGAAGGCCGACGAAGAAGTATTTTGCTGTACTTTAAACATAAAGATTGAAGTTAACACAATGTTGGTCTTTTTGAAGAGAAGCTTTAGCTCAAGCCCAACTTGTCACAACCCAGAAGGTATATTGCATTGGAAGAGCAGACGTTCTTGTCGATAATAATGAAAATAACTTAAATTAAACAAAATAAAAAGTCACAGTTAAGCACAGCCTGTTGGGGGGGGGGGGAGCTTCATGTTTTTCTTTCAGTTATTTGATAGGAGTCGAGAATTGCAAATTACAAAGGAAACAACTTTTATAACACCGAATCCGGTGAACGAAAAAATGCATCCAGTCTCTAAAACGTTCATTTTTTAAACTTTTAAAGCAAACGCAACCGGCATCCTAAAGTATGACGCACTTTGCACCATGGTTTTTAAAGTAGAACTTTTTTTGCCAAATCCACTGCCCCAGAAGACATAACTCAGTGTAGAAAAGAGTCTGAAGAATGAACTTTTCACGCTTTAAACTATTCATTCGGGAGAATTTATAAAAACTTCGCAGCTGACGGGGCCCATAAAATATAACACCGTATAACCTGTGCTTGCAAGCGTCTACACTTATAAAACTAAAACTAAAGGCCGGATTCGAAAGTATGAGAAACCCCTTTTCTATATTTTGATTTTTCTATTCAACCAACCAATTTTTTTCGACCAGATTTAGGGGAAATCCCAAATCTGGTCAATTGACACCTGTCCTCACTTCGAGTTGTTGATCAATTCGCTCTCGCGCTACGGACGACTAGCCTCCTGGTTAGCTCGGTTGGTAGAGCGACTGCTCCGGTTAAGCGGTGGTCCTGGGTTCGAATGCTGGACCAGGACGAATTTTTCTTCAACTGCGAAATTTTTGAGAAAACTGTATAGCTTTCCTTTGTAGCCATACGGCTGCATTCAGGTGGATGTCAAACTTTCCTTCACAACCAATTTTTTATATAGATTCAGTCGTTGCCGGCAGCTTTCATTTTGACGTTTGAGCAAGACGCAATGCGAGCCACTTCGTAGTGAAAATTCTGCTGAGGCCGAATGCAAGATAGATTTGAAGCATGTTCCAATAGGCTTAATGTTGATTTCGTCTCGTATACGTGCAAGGTTCCATTCCATAATTTTGCAGGCTTCAGTGATTTAGAACTGGTACCAAGGCTCACATGGACCAACGATATGTCTTCAGCCATACTGACGGCTGCATTACTTTGCAAGCGGAAAAGCTCAATGCAAAGGCTCTCAAATGATGTAAACTGCGCACACCACGCTTTTAAACAAACGCGTGCTGTGGCTGTTTCACTGGGAAAAGTGCAGTCTTTGCTTTATTTATTCACGGCATAGTCACGCTGTGGCTGCAGAAGGCAACAAAAGAATGCGATTTTAAACGAAGCGATGCAGTTCCGCTTACACAAATCTAAGTATGCCTGTAAACCACTCCACATCATGGCAAAAAAAAAAAAAAAAACCTGCCTGCTTCCGACTGTGCTATTTACTCATTGTTTCACGTAACTCAGTGTTTCCAAAACTGTGGATCGCTACAAACCAGATGGGTTTCAAAAAATGCATATTTCGGGTGTTGCGAAGTGCCTTGGTCGGTAATGTGAAAAAAAGGGCCCAAACGACGTTTTTTACCCACGTTCTCTCCATTACGCTGCGAGAATTTTTTTTTATTAAAAGAGCCAGCAGCGAACCCCAAGGGCTTTCAACGCGCTTGGCGAATACCAGGACGCGACAGGCATGATGCAGTCTCAACAGAACGCATGTCTACGTGCTTTTTCTTTCATTTGCCCGTGCTCCAGTTTTTATTGAAACTACCTCATGAATTTTGGGTACCTGTCTAGAAGAAGAGCGACCCTAAAGCCACGAGAGTAATCCTTCCTTGTATACAAGAGGAATTAAGTCACTATGCTCGGTCAAGCCTGCGTGTGAGAGTTAATTAATATTTTCCTTTTTTGTGGCTTCTACAGGTTTTCTTGCTCAATCGACATCGCTCAGTACCCAAGCCGACCGAACGCTTACGCTGCAGTAGTCATAGCAGCTGTCTCTGGCGATCTGTACACCGCGGGTAGTTTCACGGCTCGCGACGCCCACCACGCCGAAGAGATGGCCATTGCCCTGGCACTCACGAACCCAAGATGTACCACCGTGCTCAGCGACTCGCGACCGGCGATCCTTAGCTACGCCACAAACAGAGTGTCCCCCAGTGCTGTGAGGGTGTGCGTTGCCCTACCTCCCCGAACGACACCGGTAACTCTACGCTGGTTCCCGGCGCACGCGGGCCCCCTGGGCCTCCGCGAGGGGCACGACAACAGGAGGCCGACCGGGCCGCGCACGCGCTCACCTGTCGCGACGCACCCGATGGTCTGGCCTCCCCGCCGCGCTATTACGTTTCGTCTACTTTCCAACGGGGGCGTGGCCCTCGGGGCCGCTGACATCTCTGACGTCAACGGCGCGGCGCCGTCACATCCGCTGCACGCTTTGCAGTGGCAGCATCTGCCCCAAATAAATTTGACGATTTACCTGTAGAACTCCTAAACTGTAAACGAGAACATATGCGCTTTTGAGATGATTACGTTAGGCACCGAAAAATTTTTGAATCCACGCCCGCATCCATTGCGAAGTCACGCTCTAGTCTAGCCGATCCGCTGAGTGAAGAAAAATGTCGTGCACTGTGTATGCTGTAGCTGCTGCGCCGTAAAGTTTCGCTGAGCTGTGCCAGCTGTGCTACCACATAACCCCTCGCTGGGTTGGGTGGGTGGTGGACTGTGATGAAAGTGTGCCGTGTGCTTCATAAGCCGTTGTATTGTGAGATGCTGAGAAACCGTGCGAGATTCCCAACCAACTTTCCGAACATGCGATCGTCCATTTCATCGTCAAAGGATTTACTGCGTGACTTGATGTGTTCGCTTCTTTTTTGCTTTTTATTTACGCATCACGGTGTGCTCGACGCCTGAGCGAGCCTGTTTCGTATGCCCAAACGCATCGCCGCATACCTTATGGTTTTCTTACCGACCAAGGCGGAGTGGCACTGTGTTCGTGTATCCTCTCTGCAGGCATCAAACAAAGCTTATCATCTCAGGCTAATCAAGCGTACAAGGTTCCCACTAGTTGAATACGTTGAATAATGCCTTTAACAAAAAATAGCGTGTAGTACTTCCTAAATTAAAAGATAATGCCGACGCCGGCGCCGCTCTTTTTCGTATTGTAGCAAGCACACTTGTTTAATTCAAATATATTGCACTATTGTCCAGTTTTGAATATGCTTTTGTTTCCCTTTTAAATTGCGTGAAGTTTCTAATAACTATGTATTAGTAGCTTTTTGCGAAACTGCGGCTTGCGTTAACATGCGTGCTACGAGGCTTTCGGCTGCGGTGGCATGCCTGCGGTGGGAACCGCTGTGTCGTTCCAGTTTCTGGTGCTTCAGGCATGTAATTTGACTGCTGGTAAGCTGCCTGCTTTCTGTCCGGGAATTGGAATGTAGTGTGCCAGCTCTGTCAAGCAACTGTTGGTGGGTGAGCCTCTTACCGGCAGTTGTGGAAAGCCAAATATCGTGCTGTGCTTCGTAACTCCTGAAAAAGTGGTGCGCAGCATTGTTATCTTTTGTGAACGCTTCTTTTTTTTGTGGGATAGAGGCATTCAGTGGGCAGGTGCCGTGCGTGACGTTGACTGTTCTAGATGACGAACAGCTGTATTGCTTTCATTGCCGATGTGCTTCAAGCTGTACCCAAAAGGTCGACATGTCAACAGTGGACCTGTATTGTCTAATACTAATCGGCGCTTCCTGTATGTAGGCCAACCCACTAAGTTTCTCTGTATTTGTCTCATGCGTTAGCAAACAAATACCAATTGAGCTATTTAAATCCAGCCCTGTAAAACCGGCTTCACTAAGCACAAACGCATTGCTAGAAAGACATCTAATAAGGGGAAATATAAGCAGTGTGACAACAAAATGTGGGGCTCCAAAGACTTTTTTAAATGCCCAATTAGTGCATTACGTCACACTTTTTATTCCTATCGGGTCTGAAGGTACGAGTCTCTCATAATTACGCATGTTAATTTGCCTGATTATGTGTTTACATAGCATGTATTACGTACTGCCCTTTTTTTCATTAAGGGCCGACTTGCCAAAGAATGCTGACACATTAACACTGTTACACTTCTCGTCATTGAATTTTTTTGTGAAAAGAACTGCTGAAATGACCCCTTAAATGCTGCTCATCCGATACCGTTTTCACAATTTTCACATCAGTTCTTACAGTGTCCACCATGTGCCCCTAGCATACAGCCAAAGACTTGTTGAGGCATGCACAAAAAATTTTGATGCATATCAAATAATTGGGTACCACTGCATAGTTACATGTTCTCTGAGCATGCCTAGACTGGAGCTCTCCATTGCACAGTACTGGTTTGGTGCATAAGGGTGTGAATTTTGTGAAGCAACCAGTCTCGCAAAAACAACTTTATTTTATGTTAGCTGAAAGTCTGGTTTCTGATTACTCTGATCGCTGATTACTGTGGTTTCTGTTGGCGCCACGTGCTCGGTCTTGAAGAAAAATTTCGAGTATGGCAGGCAGTGTGATAAGCGAATAACAAAAAATGGGGCAGCTGTCTGCTCTTCGAACAGCCTAGCAAAAATGACGGCAGCAGCGGCCTTTGCTTAGTGCGCATGCGGCCACTTTCGCCGAGTTTGCCGTATCACTCCATCACGAGGCGCTGATCGACCGAACGGTCGATGCTCCGGTGTTATTGGTAAAAAATTGGACGGGTGTACATTGTTGGCAGCTGTTTGTCTTGTGTTGCTCTCCGATAGTACATCTTAGGCACCTGTTTGTTTTGTGTCACTTATTGATTTTGTTTAGCTGGACTTGACCTGCCACCAATTATTTCTAATATTTTAGGACGTTCAGTTTCCATTTTTAATGTTTGTTTGCACTGCCTGTGATGTGTAAGGCGGCAAATGTGGCTATTAAACACAGATTTCCTGGGCACATTATTCTCACCATATTGCACATAGCTTGTTCTTAGCTTATGAACCTATGATTCCAAGCTATTGCCTTCAAACCTACCGAAAAAACGTTAGTTATACCGGGGTGTCAGCTCAGACCAAGTTATGAATCTATGTGGTACTGGGGATTCTTTCAGGCATGCCGCTTGTTGCATTTTAAGTTGTCGGATACACAGAGATAACCCAGATGAAGAGAAGGACGGACCAAGGGGGCAGCCTTAGTCTGAACAAGGAAGTCGAGGATGGTGCCTGGAAAGCCGAGAAGGAAGAAGTCGGGGGATACTGAACCGGCCTATCGTGTCCAGTCGGTAAGACCAACGTTGGTGACCACAATGTGGAGAAGGCATTGTTATAATCCGGAAAGAAGAATGCTTTAGCTGAAAGTAAAGAACAGCTCGTCAGCAACAAAACACAAGGCTTTTAAATGAAGCAAAGACAGTGTTGGATACTCCTGATGTGGAAAGTTCAGGCTCACTCATAGAGTGGCTGCAGTCCAACAACAATGAGTTGAGCAAGCTGAATGCCGAGGTAAAAAATGTTTACCTGACGACGAGTTCGACATACAGTAGAATCTCGAGAAACGGAAATCGCTTAAACGGAATTGCCGCTTAAACGGAACAGTCGCCTGTAAGTTGGTTGGTTTTGTATTTAGATAACGCAAAAAAACTCTCGATAATCAGAACTAAAATTTCCGCACCACCGTGTAAACGGAACTAGAAATGGAACTTATGAAACCCATCGGGATGAGAATCAGCTTTTTACGCTTCCGGCTGTTTTGTTTTTGTTTTAGTTTTTCTTCCATGTTTTTTTGACCTCATTGGTCTCATAAGCCTCGTCTCATTAGTGGTCAGCCGTGTTAGCGCAACGAATGCAACATCGCAGTTCTTGTTCCAGTCGTTTGGTCTCGATTCAAGGCGGTCAGGTTACAGGGCTTAGCTCCTTCTGCCTTGTTTGTGCCATCGTGGTGCTATTCGCGCTTTATTACCGCGTTGCCGTATTCTACATTCGGTGGCTCGTAATACTCGCGAAGTTGAGGCCTCTAACCTCCGTGAAGACGCAGTTTCAAGGACTCAAACAAAGATAATTGATGCATTTGTAGTGCACAGCGACCGTCGAAATTTGCGTCATGCTCCATCTGACATTAGCAAACTAGCTTACACAACATACGTTCGATCACAGCTCGAGTTTGCGTCAGCCATCTGGTCCCCATACCATCAATATCTGATTAACAAGATTGAAGCAATACAGAATAGAGCTGCAAGGTTTATTTCACGCAATTACAAATACCCCTCAAGTGTATCAGAGATTAAACTAAATCTTTCACTTCAGCCGCTTGATCTTCGACGCAACATTTCTCTTTTATGCCTTTTTCACAAATATGTTTACAATTCAGCACACTCAAAGATACATCTTAAAGTTCCGACTAACATTTCACGTAGAGTAAATAACCAACATAGTTTTTCCCACCAGTACGGTAAAACTGATGCATTTAACTTTTCCGCACTTCCCATGGCCATCAGGCTTTGGAACGGTCTTCCTGATAACATTGCGGTCGAATCTAAGGGCGACACATTCCGTAACCTTCTTCATGCTCACTTTTTTTCGTAATACAGTACCAATCTGTTATCACTGTTTTATGTGAACTTTGTGTTTCATTTTTTTTTTTGCATCAGGTGTCTGTTTACCCTTGCGTGCTTTTAATCTTGAATGTGCGGAATTCTAGTCTTAGTTCGTGCAAGATATAGCACACATTATCTTTGTATTTTCCGTTTCTTTAGATATGTATTTACGGCTAATTTCTTGTATAATTTTTTCTTGGACTGTGGTTCTTTGTAGTGCCTTTTTGAAAATCTTGTTAATGTCGCACATTTCATATGTACCCCCCTTACTCAATGCCCTGTCAGGGGCCTGTAAGGTACTTTAAATAAATAATTGTTGCCAAATTAACTTTGTGAATGCTGTGCCTAAACCTTTTTTTAGTTTTCTTGCTTTCTAAAAAACTATCAGCTACATTCACCTCCTAGTGCGTAGAGTTCCATGAAATGGTATGAAGAGTGCGTACGCACACAAATGTGCACTTTTACACATCTATCTCAGTAAACGGAACTCCTGTTAAACGGAACTAATTTTTTCGGTCCCTTGAAGTTCCGTCTATCGAGAGTCTACTGTAATTATGAGGTACGATGACGCCACCGAAGGCATGCTGGGCCAGCTAAAGGCTAAGAAGAGAACGGAGTGTAATTAGGATTAATGATTAATAAATACATATTACAACAACAAGAGATCGCTATGGAATGGTCAACGGCTGCCGGGATCGACAGCCCCAGCACCTTCTGTAGTGTATTCTCAGAGTGACGAGTGTCATCTCCATGGAAGCTCCATGAAGCTCCCAATGCTGCAGCTCCAAACATTCAGTGGGGAGTTGTGCCAGTGACTCAGCTTTTGGACGCAGTTTAAAGGAGCCATGAAGACAAATGGGCAGATGAGATCAAGAAGTTTGCAGAGATAAATTGGTCACAGTTGGCACAGTACCAGGGGAACTGGAGAATAATGAGAGAGGCCTTTGCCCTGCAGTGGGCGTAGACAGGCTGGTGATGAAGACAAATACAAGTTTATTTTATTCGAAAGATTTCGTGTTTTATCGTGCCCCAGCTCTTGTCCGGATGTGAACGATGCTTTATTCACTGAGAAATCAAGTTAAAATTTTGATTTTCCCGCTAAATTGTGCGTTTTCGTGGTCTGCAATGACATCACAGGAGCCGACCTCTCTGCAGCCGATTGGAAAGCCTTGTTTACCGGTTATTGAACCTAGATGGCACCATCATACAGTTGCAAGCCATTTTCTGCCTTTGGTTTGTTTTTGACCGCATTTAAACCGGGCTTGTTTTTGTTCAGGGAGAAAAGAATCGTTTCGTGAAACATAGTGCTCGCTTGACAGATATGGTCGCATAAGACACCGTTGCTTGCGTCAATCGGCCAGTGTCGTCAAGCCTCGCAGTCCTGTGCAGCTACACCAAGCATAGTGCACACAGTACAAACAGCAGTACGCATCGGTACTTCTGTGTGCTTTCATAACTTCCACTGTTTGTCCGCCCATTATTACTACTTTAAAAAGAATGTGCACTAAAATTAAGCACAAATAGCTCGTTCACCAAGCTTATAAGCTCTGCCTAATTTGCGTTTGCTTTTGCCGGCCTCCACCAATCCCAGAGCTGGCTGGTATGACATCATAGGTTCTGTTGTGGAAAATGAGCTAGTGAGTCGCATGGTCATTCTCTTTTTTCCTAATTACATAGCTTTTTGAGTGAAGTTTATGTAAAGTGGTGTCAGTATGATTCTAACGAGGCAATCATTTGAATGAACCAAACTTGTGTTTTCTCTTCATGGCTCCTTTAAGGCAGCCATCCTCAAAAATCCCAGCCTGAACAGTAGACAGAAGTTTCATTACCTTTGGTCGCTGCTGCATCCATTGCCAGACTGCAACCGACGTTACCCAGACACCGTGGAAATTCTATTGCGACACTTTGGTGACACGCCGGATTGTACAGGAACATCTGGTACAGCTTCGATCGCTCCCTTCAGTGGTGTCATCGAATAATGTTGGCGGGCTCCAGCGAATGCTGGACCACGTGCAGTGTCACGTGTGTGGTCTGGCAGCCCTGAAGGTTTCTTCACACGTACTTTACGATGATGAAAAGCGTGCTTCTGACATTTTAAGCAAACACTACATCGCAGTGGGTGGCTAAGGCGTTGTGCAGCTGAGCCCAAGGACGTGGGTTCGATTCCTGGCCGCGGCTGCCGCTTTTCTAATGGAGGCAAAATGCAAAAATGCCTGTGTTCGAGATTTTAGTGTGCGTTAAAGATCCCCAGGTGGTCAAAATCAATCCAGAGCCTTCTACTGCGGTGTGCCTCACCGCCTGTGTAGCGTTGGCTCGTTAAACCCCATAATCAGGTCGCGTGGGTTTGTCGTATGTGGCAACAGTGTTGTTTTCGAATAAAGTTGCATAGATTACATAAAGCGTCACTGTAGTTTGGTTCCGTCAGACGTAAATTTTCTTACTTGACCTTTTATTGAACGTAACTTCCATTTACATTTACTTATTTATACATTTGTTTACAACACTGCAGGCCCTTGCAGGTTTCAGCAGGGGTAAAAGGTGAACAATACACAATGTCCACATAAACAACAAATCTAGCTGTCCTTCAAAGTTTTCAGAGGATTTGCATCTTGTGAACTTTTAGGGAGAAAGAATTTCAATGCACCATTGTACAAGAAACAAAATTTTTATCAATTTGTGGTGCATACGACTGAAGGACGAATGGATTCAATTTCTGGTTCTGTCAGATGGGAGTAATTCTTTACTGTGGATTAGACCGGACATCACTTTAACGTAAATGTCAGGTTACATCAGACGTAACTTGAAGCATATGAATAAGGTTACATCGGACATAATTTTAACTTTTCATATTGGGCTACATCAAATACATCCGGCTAAATTTTTTGCATGGCATGTGTTTTAAAGTCAGCTTCTTCTGAAACAAACCAGCCATACAAAAAAGCCCGACAAACTAAAGCACATGTATATTTATCAGTAACTTTAGCCATAACACACTGTTTCTCAATATGGCATGGGTCTACATATTTAATCGAGTTGGTAAATACATGGAAAATATATAGCTGTCATTCAGCAATATTCTGGTTTGCCTTGAGAGGATGCATTGCCGATGATCAAAAACCAAGGCTAGCATTCTAATTGTGTGACACTCAGTTCTTAGCTAGGCTGAAGACAGCTTTTTTTTACTTCTACTTTTCTATGGTTTAATAGTTAATTTCAGTGTCTGTCAACATCCTCAAGGCCTGCAGGACAGCACCCCTTCTTGTACGTACATGAGTTTGGCTTAAAGCATTTGAAAGAAGTGGTTTATCCAATTTTTTTTAATAAAGAAAGGAAGTCAAGGAGATAACAAAAAAGGAAAGGACTCTCACTTCCAAAGACTTGCTATCACGCTCCAATGCATAATGGGAAGAATGTACAAAAACTGAAAGATGTCATGCAGAAACATCAAAATGTATGCGCTCACTTGTGTCGGTGGGCCATGTGGAAGAATATTTACATAAGCAGTGTGCATAGTACCACTAATGCGTCCTGCCGGTGACGAGATATGGGGCAGAAACGGCGGCTTGCTTTAAGAACCAGAAAGAAAACTAATGTTGCCTCAATATGCCATGAAATGAAGAACGTTGGGAGTAATGCTTAGGGTCAGGAAAAGAGCGGCTTTGGATGGGGAAACAAACTCGCGTGTAGGATAGTATATAGTTAAAGTTACCTAAGAAAAATTCGACTTGGGCTGGCCATGTAATAAGATGAAATGACAACCAGTATTACCAAGGTAACTCAATGGAGAGGCGAAGTAAAAAAATCTGGGTGCAAAGAACGGACTGGGGTGGCTCAGGACAGGAGCTGTTGGAGGTTAATGGGAGAGGCCTTCCCCCTGCAGTGGACCTAAATAGGCTATTGGTGATTGATGTTGAGTATATGTGCACTTGCGTGTTTTTCCAGATGGGATGTACTAGAAAAGCAGCGTCAAGAACTGGCGACAGTCTCAAATTCAGAGCCAAACGTGACGTAAAAATATCGAGTCATGTGCAACCTTCCCGTCGCAAAGCAAAAGGTAGATTTGATGCTGCAAAAAATTGCCACCAATGCATTTGAACAGTGAAAATGAACCTACACTGCACTCTTTCAATGGCATTACTTTTAGACAGATGCTCAATTTGACA
Source organism: Haemaphysalis longicornis (assembly GCF_048455015.1). Lineage (NCBI taxonomy): Eukaryota > Metazoa > Arthropoda > Arachnida > Ixodida > Ixodidae > Haemaphysalis > Haemaphysalis longicornis. Next base: position 400,468,625 of record NW_027526203.1, read on the forward strand.
CGACAGACTACATGTAAAATTGGCTTGGTTGTCCCTATTAAAGGCTGGCTTTCAGTTTTTAGTGCCTATTGTTGCACCTAAATTTTCGTTTTAGTTCTGAAAAGTTTGCTTGGCAAGTGTCAAATGTTTGATCTTGCTTAGAGCTTTTCATTTTCATTTTTGCAAACAAAGCAACGTCACGGATAAAAAATTTACCACAAGGCTGAATTTTGCCTGTCAACTTACTTTAGAGGGACATTAAAGGCTAAATATTTTACTTGAACTGTTGGAACTGAAGTTTTAATTCTGCTTTGTGACCGATGCCGCTTTGTTTGCAGGGAATTAAAAAAATCGTGCAGCACTTGCTTCATTTCCCTCCCATCTTGCATGATGCAGCAGAATGTGTATGAACTGCCACATAGTTCTTGGTAAAACTTAAGCAGGTTTGGCCCCTTTTACAGAAACTGTGTGAACGATCACAGTTAAAGGCAAAGCTGATGCCTAACTTAGTTGCCTATTTGCTGGTTGTAGTACACTACAGTTGAGCGAAAGATGTTTCATGTACTATACTTGGTCGTTATGATTTAGGGCACCCATAAAGTCAAGGCACTTGTACACAGCCGTTGTGAGTGCATGTGTCGGCTTTCACTTCCACAAAAATGGTACGTTCCAATCAGTTATTCCACCGGTGCATTGCTCTAAGCATTACTAGTCTTTTATTGTGGTAATATTTGGCACGGAATATACAGCAAGCATTTCACACCCTGCAAGTTCTTCAACAGAGAAAATAGAGCAAAGGCAAACCATCTGTATCCAGCAGGTAAGAAATGCTGTACACAATGGCTCTGGTGATTGTCATCATTAGGCAGAAAATGGGACATGAAATTGAGAGCAATAAGTTACTTTGTTGCAACTGGTTTCGAATATCGCTGCTTCATATTTATGGGACATTAAAAAATTCTTGTAAACTGTGTACTTCAAAGCACCTTAATTGTATTTGCAGAGAGAAGGATGTTCACAGCATTTATGTTTGTAAATGCATTTACGTTTGCAAACTCCATTGGCATTACATTTCACCGAGCATCAAAAAAGAAAAGCACTGCACTTTCACTGCATAAATATACAGATGCACTAAAAAAAAGTTTGGTCATCCAAATAACCTCACTGCACCAGCTCCGTGATCACTAAGCGTTGCACAACTACAAGCTACGAGGAAGAACTGTATGGAACCCATCAGAGAGGAGGTTTGGAGGACACAAGTTTTTGTGCTAGCAGGAGCCAGTGCAGCCATGAATTTTGTGGAGAGCTCTACAGCTGGAGTATTGTATTGCTGCCTGAAATGCAGTGCCACACAATTATTGTTTACTAGTCACTCTTGTCCACGCTCTAATGGCTACAAAATCGAAAAGAAATGAAAGAAATTATGCGCAAAAAAATTGCTTGTATTCAAGCACATTCTTTGGATATAAACAGAACAATGTAACAGTGCTGGTTAGTAAAACCAGTGGAGTTTAAAAATTTTACATGCAACCTAAAAAACAATGACAGAACTTCTCTTCTGAACAGAGAAACTTTCGAGAAACTAAGCAACAGTACCAATTTGTCCAAAGGTGTACTCGCCTTTCTATTACTACTTGAAAGATTTCAGAGGGCAGCACTTGAATGCATTTTTTTTATTACTCGCGCTAACGAACTTCGGTTACCCATTCAACCCGTCGAGCCCGTGCAATTGTCTCGCCATAATCGCTGGCATTGCGCAAGCTGAGTGAGTACAGCAGGCATAAACAAATTCACACTAACATAACGGCGAAACTGCAGACTGTTTGTTAATCTTGACATGAGTTGTTTAACCAGTGTAAATCTAGTACGCTTGCTTAGCCTGAGATGAAAATCCTGGTTTCATTCTTTCAGCGCGCATACAAGAACATGTAGTTCCCCTCCGCCTTGATCACTACAAAACCCAAGATAAACGGCGATGCGTTTGGACATACGAAACATGTTCACTCATCTTAATGCGTAAATAATAATAATAAAAAAAAAAAAGACACATCACGTCACGTAGAAAATTTCCTGGCAGTGATACGGGCAATCGCAGGCTTCAAAAAGTTTGGCTGGGGATCTCGCACCATCCTTCAGCATCGGACAATGGTAAGTATTCTGAAGCACAATGCGCAATTTTTTAAAGTCGCCACCACCCACCCAACCCAGCGGGCGGTTCTGGGGTTGCACGCACAGAACCGGGAGGATTTGTTGCACAGCTGGCACACACCATGGCAGCTGTCACCAGCTGGCACACAGCATTTTGAATCGGCTATAGCGTGATAGCGCAATGGATGCTGGTGTGGATTCAAAAATTTTTTGGTGCTTAACAAAATCATCGCAAAAGCACATATATTCCCGATGAACAGTTTAAAAGCTCTACAGGCGAATTTCAAAATGTATTTGGGACAGCTCCGCTGCTGCTACTGCCACTGCACAGCGTGCAGCAGATGTGACGGCTGTGTGGCCTCGACGTCAGAGGCCCCGACGGCCACGCCCCCGTTGGAAAGTAGACGAAACAGAATAGCGCGTTGTCTACTTTTCCAAAAGCAGACTGTTCCAAGAGCAGACGGCCGCCCCATTTTTTGTTATTCGCTTATCACACTGCCTGCAATACTCGAAATTTTCAAGACCGGGCACGTGGCGCCAACAGAAACCAGAGTAATCAGCGTTGCCAAATGCAAAGTTCGTTCAGCGCAAGGTTCGTTCGGCAACGCTGACTACTCTGTTTTCAGTTGGCGCCACGTGCCCGGTGTTGAAGAAAAATTTCGAGTATGGCAGGCAGTGTGATAAGCGAATAACAAAAATCGGGGGCGGCCGTCTCCTCTCGGAACAGCCTAGCAGACAGCGGCAGCAGCGGCCTTTGCTTAGTGCGCATGCGGCTACTCTCGCCGAGTTTGCCGTATCACTCCATCACGAGGCGCTGACCGACCGAACGGTCGACGCTCCGGTACTATTGGTAAAAAATTGGGCGGGTGTACAATTGGATAGATTTTAAGTATTCAGAGAACTGCAGTTCAAGGGCTATCAGGCACAAAGCTAATCACTTTCAGCTAACATAAAATAAAATTGTTTTTGCAAAACTGGTTGCTTCACAAAATTCACACCCTTATGCACCAAACCAGTACTTTGAAATAGAGAGCTCCAGTCTAGGCATGCTCAGAGAACATGTAACTATGCAGTGGTACCCAATTATTTGATATGCATCAAAATTTTTCGTGCATGCCTCAACAAGACTTTGGCTGTCTGCTAGGGGCACATGGTGGACACTGTAAGAACTGATGTGAAAATTGTGAAAACGGTATCGGATGAGCAGCATTTAAGGGATCATTTCAGCAGTTCTTTTCACTAAAAAATTCAATGACGAGAAGTGTAACAGTGTTAATGTGTCAGCATTCTTTGGCAAGTCGGCCCTTGCGAAAAAAAGGGCAGTGCGCAATACATGCTATGTAAACACATAATCAGACAAATTAACATGCGTAATTATGATAGACTCGTACCTTCAGACCCGATAGGAATAAAAAGCGTGACGTAATGCACTAATTGGGTATTTAAAAAAGGCTTTGGAACCCCACATTTTGTTGTCACACTGCTTATATTTCCCCTTATTAGATGTCTTTCTAACAATGCGTTTGTGCTTAGTGAAGCCGGTTTTACAGGGCTGGATTTAAATAGCTCAATTGGTATTTGTTTGCTAACGCATGAGACAAATACAGAGAAACTTAGTGGGTTGGCCTGGATACAGGAAGCGCCGATTAATATTAGACAATACAGGTCCACTGTTGACATGTCGACCTTTTGGGTACAGCTTGAAGCACATCGGCAATGAAAGCAATACAGCTGTTCGTCATCTAGAACAGTCAACGTCACGCACGGCACCTGCCCACTGAATGCCTCTATCCCACAAAAAAAAGAAGCGTTCACAAAAGATAACAATGCTGCGCACCACTTTTTCAGGAGTTACGAAGCACAGCACGATATTTGGCTTTCCACAACTGCCGGTAAGAGGCTCACCCACCAACAGTTGCTTGACAGAGCTGGCACACTACATTCCAATTCCCGGACAGAAAGCAGGCAGCTTACCAGCAGTCAAATTACATGCCTGAAGCACCAGAAACTGGAACGACACAGCGGTTCCCACCGCAGGCATGCCACCGCAGCCGAAAGAAATATAGCCGGTCGTGGCCGAAAGCCTCGTAGCACGCATGTTAACTCAAGCCGCAGTTTCGCAAAAAGCTACTAATACATTGTTATTAGAAACTTCACGCAATTTAAAAAGGAAACAAAAGCACATGCTTGCAGAGCGGATACACGAACACAGTGCCACTCCGCCTTGGTCGGTAGGAAAACCATAAGGTAAGCGGCGATGCGTTTGGGCATACGAAACATGCTCGCTCAGGCGTCGAGCACACCGTGATGCGTAAATAAAAAGTAAAAAAGAAGCGAACACATCAAGTCACGCAGTAGATCTGGTAAATCCTTTGACGATGAAATGGACGATCGCATGTTCGGAAAGTTGGCTGGGAATCTCGCACGGTTTCTCAGCACCTCACAATACAGCGGCTTATGAAGCACACGGCGCACTTTCATCATAGTCACCACCACCCACCCAACCCAGCGAGGGGTTATGTGGTAGCACAGCTCAGCGAAACTTTACGGCGCAGCAGCTACAGCGTAGCACAGCGCGTTAATCGCACACAGTGCGCGACATTTTTCTTCGCTCAGCGGATCGGCTAGACTAGAGCGTGACTTCGCAATGGATGCGGGCGTGGATTCGAAAATTTTTCGGCGCTGAACGTAATCATCTCAAAAGCGCATGTGTTCCCGTTTACAGTTTAGAAGTTCTACACGTAAATCGTCAAATTTATTTGGCGCAGCTCCGTTGCTGCTACTGCCACTGCAAAGCGTGCAGCGGATGTGACGGCGGCGCGCCGTCGACGTCAGAGATGTCAGCGGCCATGGACTCCATGTCAGCGGCCCCGAAGGCCACGCCCCCGTTGGAAAGTAGACGAAACGTAATAGCGCCTCCCCGCCTGTGCCGCCCCTACTCGCGGAGCCGGAACCCCTCACCACGTACCGGGACGTCCTCGAGCGGTACCGCCTCGGTCGTCGAACCTACCCGCCGCCTCATCTGAGGCTGACAAGGGGAGAATCAGTGATATACAGACAGTTACAGACAAATTCGCTGCTAACCCCGGTGCTTGCCAAGCATATGTGTTCCGAAGTGTACTCCAGTGATTTGTGCAGACTATGTGCGAAGGAGAGGGCCATGGCGGCTCACATCCTGTGGAACTGCGAACTCCACCCACGAGAAGCTAGCAAAGCCACGACGATCCCGCCGCAGCTCGAGGCTGCGGCAAGAAGCGGTGACCACGCCACCCAACTCTTGGCCGTCCAGCAAGTGATGGCTGCCCTCGACCGTCAGCGGTCCGAAAGTGCTCCCTCCACCGGAGGCGGTGCGAATAGGTCGCGACAGGGGGCAGGCCGTCACGACGTTTATGCCGCGTCCTTGCTGCAGGCATCAATAAAGTTGTTTCTCTCTCTTGCTCAATTTAATCCAGTCACAATACAAAGCGCCAGTTAATTTAATCCAGACTCTATGTAATTTAATCCGAGTGCCAACCAATTTATTCCCCTCGCCAACCAAATTAATCCAGCTATCAGAAGAATGTCCAGGAGTGTGTTGTGCGAAATTAGGAGCAGCTTTGCGGACTTTGTTGCACGTAGTGTGGTGAAAACGTGGTATTTCCTGATCCATTATGTGTACAGTGTAATATGCGCCCAGCTTAATAGACATTTACTAACACCCGCAGACCAGGAGAGCTGTCTCGTTTGATAAGTAGTGCCGTGTGCTGATCGCGTGCGAAGTCGACAGAAGTATCGTCTGCTCACGTATTGTTAAGGCAGCAGATTTGCCAGCGTATTGTTACGCGAGCAGACGACACTTCTGTCGCGAGCAGGCGATATTTCTGACGATCTCGCAGACGATATTATAATTTGGAAATTATGCTTAATGCTGCAGAAAAGCATCCATTAATTTAAAATCAGAATGAAAAGGGCATATAAGTAATGCGTTTTTATCAAAGAAGCCTCTGAATGCATTGTTACGCGAATAGCAGACGATACTTCTGACGTGTGTTATCCACGGCGCTCTCGCAGACGATCAGCTCACAGCACGCGGCGCCAACCGTCAGCGCGTGTTAGTAAATGTACATTAAGCTGTTCGCATAAGATATTTTGCACATAATGGCTCAAGAAACACCACCTTTTTTACACACCACGCGAAACAAAGTCCGCAAAGCTGTGCCTAATTTCGCTCAAAACACTCCTGAACATTCTTCTGGTAGCTGGATTAACTGGTTGGCAAAGGAATTAAATTGGTTGGCACTTGGATTAAATTACATGGCGTCTGGATTAAATTAGATGGCGATTGAATTAAATTGAATGGGAAAAACTGTAGTCCAGCTGACGCACCTTGGCTGTTTGTGAACTGCCAAATAAAATTTCTGTGTTCAGTTTGGGATTACAGCTCGTGCACCGAAATAGAAAGCCTCGCAGCAAAGAGGCAGTTCAAGGAAAACGGCCGTGACGATGTATAATGTTTTTGGTGGGCAGAAGGTATAGCAGCACGGATATCGCTGACGGTGCCAAGTGAAAACGGGTGCTCAAAAACTTCACACAGTCGCGCTCTTACCGGGCAGACCTTCAGGTGCCGCTAGGCGCTGACTTCGACGCAGTATACGGCCGGCTTGGGCGCGCTTTGTAAGTGCCTGTCTGGTTGAAAAGGCAGGCATAAGTAGGGGCGCTGTCTTCAAGGACGGAGCCGTCAAATATGGTCGCCTCATATCGGCCTCCGTTGCGCCTCACCTCCCTACCCAACAGGCGTTGCGTTCTTGATGACCGGCCTTTCATTCAAGGAAGTCTTCATTTGGCTTTGATTTGTGCGTGCGTACCACTCCCGGAATTGGGAAGGAGGTGAAAGAGCCTGTCAAGCTTTGTTTGTGTTCTCTGCAGACACACAGAAACAGAGTGTGTGTGTGTGTGTGAGAGAGAGAGAGAGAGAGAGAGAGAGAGAGAGAGAGAGAGAGAGAGAGAGAGAGAGAGAGAGAGAGAGAGAGAGAGAGAGAGAGAGAGAGAGAGAGAGAGAGAGAGAGAGAGAGAGAGAGAGAGAGAGAGAGATGCTCCCCACACTTGCTTGTTTCGGCATGAGTACGGCCACGACATGCACACATTCACGGTTTCCGACAAACCATGTTATTGCTATTTGTAGTCTTCGAGCTTCCGACAGCGTGGTCTGCTGCTTAAAAAAATGCAGGGTTTACAGTTTGAGAATTTATGGCAGCCGGCGTACCACAAATTGCGGCGGTTTCCTCTTCTTGGCACAAGATGACCTTGCAGATGCATCTTATCTTGTTGCGGCCTATTAAAGGGACACTAATGTGAATTCGTCCAACTTCTGTTCGGGCCCGTATTACAAAGACGGGCTCAAATAAACGTACTTTTCATCATTTATCCGGGCCCTATAGCAGTAATTAATTTAAGACGGCGGACAGAAGAAAAATAGATGTCAGTAAGACATCACAAACTAAGACGACTCGAAGGCGGAAGCCATTCTGTGTTGTCAAGATTGTTTTGACGTTTCCCTCTGTGTATGGTGCAATTCTTTACGATTGTTGGTTAGACATTTTGCGACATTGTTTAAGGCCCTGACTGTCGTTGAGAAAGACATACACATATTTGCTTTTCAAAGTACTTTTTTTTTATTTTTTCTTCCTCTTTCGACGAGAATTACTCCGGCAGGCGGACTGGCCGCACTTGACGCTGCAGCTTCCCTCTCCTTCGCGTACACCTGTTTCACGCAAGCACCGCCACTTGCATCTGTCCCCGCAGACGCATCAGGCTGATTCTTGTTCCATTCTGGCAGGGTGTCCGGTTAGCGCTGTAGTCAGAGCACTTGACTGCTGCCCTGGCGACCCGGGCTCAGGTCCCATATGAGCCCAACTTTCGCTTTACAGCGGTTTTCACTTTACAGCGGCGGCCACATTGACTTGTATTGACGACGGCGGCTATGACTACGGTCACTAGACAAATCAGTTTCGGCTTCGGTTCCCTGCAGCATGCTTGGTGTCCCACGTCATCCTTGGTCGCGCATTCTCGATAACTCAAGGATCAGCATACCGCACTTCTGCCACGTTGTCGCAAGCGGAATGGATCGGATAAACCTGCCAGCATCGATTAGGGTGAACAAATATTTTAAATGGACTCTGAAACACTCCCGATAAGCGCTTTCGCTTTTTCCTTCGCATCTGGAAGCACTGTGAAGGATATATGCTTATCACTATCCCGGAGCGGCACTGCGTGATTTGCTCGTCGCAGCAGATACGCCTTCCGTTTCTGCTTTGCTCTTGGGGCTTTCTTTTTAAACTGGCTATCGAATGCGTTCATTGCTGCAACTGAAGGAAAGCCGGCCTATAGCCGCTACAACGCAGTAATGACGTAATTTCAGAGTTCGAAGAACGCCAAGACCGGGAAAGAGAGAAGAACCGTTTGAGCAAGTTTCTAAGCTATCTGATGGGCATAGAGCAGTGATTTTTGGCTCAGGCACTTCACGATTCCCTAATCTTAGTACTAGAGGTGTTGGTTGATTACGTTCAGCAAGCATTTAGGATTTTGAAGAAAGTTAAAGAAAGTGTTCCAAGGTCCATTTAACGTTCTATGCCAACGGACGAGCCGAGACACACGCAGTGTCCGAACGCCCTCGCGTCATCGCGGACGCTCAATTTCGAGGTGTATAGCCCGCACCTTCGGTGCACACCTTTCTCGCCTCTGTGTCGTAAGAGGCGCGTTCACACCAGGGCGACAGTCAGCTGGTCCCACACTGTGTCTGCGAGCTGTCGGTGCCCATGTCACACAGAGCCCACAGGCCGTGTACCTACAGGTTTTCCCTCTCAGTCATCTAATTTAATCCAGGCGCCAGCTAATTTAATACACCCACCATCTAATTTAATCCAGGGGCCGGCGAATTTAATCCAAATTCCAACCAATTTAATCCGGTCGCCAACCAAATTAACCCGGCTGTCACAAGGTTGTTCTGAAGTGTTTTGTGCAAAATTAGGCGCAGCTTTGCGGACTTAGTTGCGCGTGGTGGGATAAAAACGTGGTGTTTCTTGATCCATTATGTGCAAAACACCTTATTATGCACAGCTTAATGGACATTTACTAACACGCGCAGACCAGGAGAGTGGTCTTGCTTACAGAGAGGGGCTCTAAATAATCCTTTCAAGCTTGCCTAAAGCCGTCGAAGCGAACTTTTAACTCTCGTTTTTTGCCGCCGGAAGACCGCAGCTGAGGCGCAGCAGATGACGACTCATCTCGCTGACCACACGGTCGCGAGATGCGGGAAGTTGAGGCTTCCCCTCACAACAAGTCCCGAAGCATCTGTCAACGTCGTTTCCCCATCGCCCCGCTGTGGTCGTACCTCTGTGCAGTCTATGACAATATGCTCTATGGTTTACCGACCCTGCAGCATCACGCACAGGTTTCATCCTGCTGCCTGTAGATACCCGTGTATGTCCGTGTTCTCAGACTCCTCGTCCGTGCTTAAAAGAGCAAAGCAGTGCATTGTGTATTTCGATAGAAACCTTCCTTCTTGATTTATAGTTTCTCTGTCCTATAACTCTCCAGGGTTTTTTCGCTTCCGTTCTCTGAGCCCAATTCGTTGTCTCTGCTCCCTTCGCCTGCTTTTTAACAGTTGCGTATACCCCAATTTCCCCTACCGACCTCCCGTACCGTTTGGTCAGTTGTCTGGTCCTCCGTCTCCCCCGCGTGTCCACGCTCCTTATATACAGGTACTTGAACACTCTCGCGGCCCATTTTTCGTCCTCCACGTCACAAGGTCTCTGCACAAAATTATCTTGCTCTGCGCCTCCCTTGCCTCAAAGGACAAGCAGCCCATGTCCCCCTGTAACGCTTAGTTCGTAGTTCCGCTATGGGCTCCTACGGCCAGCCTGCCTACCACCCTCTGATTTACCTCCAGGCCCGCTTGGATCTCTGGTTTCATGCACACAACTGAATTTCCGGAAGTGGATCCTGGTACCATGACCGCTTCTAAGAGTCCCCATAATCATCCTCATCATCATCAGACTGTCTACGCCCACTGCAGGGCAAAGGCCTCTCCCATAGATCTCCAATAATCCCGGTCCTGTGCTATCTGCGGCCAATTTACCCCCAAACTCCTTGATCTCATCTGCCCACCTAACTTTCTGCCTCCCCGTTCCACGCTTGCCTTCTATAGGCATCCACTCTGTTACCCATAATGAGCAACGGTTATCTTGCCTTCGCTTTACATGCCCTGCCCATGCCCATTTCTTCTTAATTTCTACACGCGTTTGTTCCCTGGCCCACTCCCATCTCTTCTTGTCCCTTAATGTTACACCTATCATCTTCCGTTAAATTGCTCGCTGAGTAGTCCTCAATGTAAGTTGAACCCTTAGTTGAACAGACGAGGACATCATTTCTCAGGTCAGAAGCGCACAATCTGTCGCTGCCAGTCAGGTTGAGGAGGAAAAGTACGCAGCATTTGTGGGGCCGTCAACTCAGAAGTCAATACCGGAATGAATGCCGCGCGTCTGTTCTTCAGGTTTGAAGAAGGCGAAAAGGAGACCTTTCGGTATACATTCGCTCGCTTGAGTAAAATTGGCTGGTTGTCGCCTTCCAGTCAAATTTTCCAGTCACCAAATTGTTGAGATGTCCTCATGTCACTTCACTTTCATTATATAGTTCGAACTTTTATTATTTCGAACTGAGATGGCTTCCCCTTGTGGCTCGAATTAACGAGCTTTTACTGTAATAAACACAATCTTGTTGTAGTATGATTCCCACTTGAGAACTGCATACAGGCTGCAGTAGGGTAGTTGAAGTGTGTCGTACGGTTCATGAGCTCGATTCACCGCGCTAGTCATCAGCCACGGTTTTGAAACTGCTTTCTGTGAAGGCCGGCATGACTAGGACACCGCCCCGAACAGGCTTAACGAGTACGTCCTCGAAACCCTACTGGTAGGACCAAGGCATCTCTTGAGTATAGGTAGAGCCTGCCACCAGTTGGTGAAGGCAGCATTCCTAGGTGACGAGGACGCGGGTTCGATTCCCGGCTGCGAGGGCCGCTTTTCTGATGGAGGCGAAAAGCAAAAACGCCCGTGTGTTCGAGATTTCGGCGCACGGTAAAGATCCCCAGGTGGCCAAAATTAATCTGGAGCCCTCCACTACGGCGCGCCTCATCGCCTGCGTTGCGTAGGCGCGTTAAACCCTGCACTCAGTAAATCAGCACTGATAGGCGAGCGACGGGAGAAATTCGCTTCCTGCCAAAGTAAATAGATGGAAAGGAAACAACACTTGCAGCATGAATGTGGCATGTAAGTGTGGCAAGCTGAGTGAATTGGAATGACAATGTTGATTGGAATCAGTGCGACAGAAGACGCAGCGGCCGCCCCTGTGCATTCTTCACTTGTTTTCGTTTCTCTCGCGCTCACACAGAAAACTGGCTTCCGAGCTTATCTCGGTGCACCTCCGCTAGCGATAGTAAAAGAGCAGCCGTGTGCATGCGAATAGCCCTCACGCGCACGACTTCAGGAGTCGCGCATCTTGGCACCCTTGTACTGATACGCGGACGTCATAAAACCGGCGCGAGCGGGCAACTGCAGCTTGACCGTGTCTCACTCAGTGAACGTCTACACACGAGTTGCTTTTACACGGGGTGAGTGCAACGATGTGTTTTGCAATGAAGGCTTGCATATGCGCCGCATGACTAGCATTCCCTGGAGCCTAACAAGCAAGATGGCGGTCGCTGATCCTTAAGTAGGAAGAGCATATGTACCGCTCCTTTCAGAGTCGGCATCACTACGCTAAACTGAGGCATCGCTGAGAAGGTACTTTTCTGGGGGAATATAAGCAGCGGTATATAAAAGTCGTATATAAAGGTACAAAGGGTGTAGGGCCTTTTATTAAATGCTTTCACAAGGGCGGCCGTTATCCCTGCTTTTAAAAATGAAGCGCTACACACCTAGCCCCTTTAAAGCCAGTTTTACCAAAATGCATTGCTGCCAAGGAAGTTTTGCGCGGGCAATATAACGAGTCCTAAATGAAAATATGATGGTCCTAGGTCCTTTCTTGTTCACCTCGTTAAGACGCCATGTGTTCTTATAAACGCTACACACCAAGCCCGTAAATTCGGTTTGACTACTATACAAAGATGCATACGTGGCAAGCCATTTTTGAGGGGCAATACAAGGGATCTTATATGAACATAATTGAAGGCCCTGCATTATTAGCATTTTCTTATGCGAGAAAAGCATTATTCAAGGATCACAGACAGACAGACAGACAGACAGACAGACAGACACGGGTTTCCTAGTTGAGTCCGCATAGAATTGCTTACACATTTAAAAACTATATACTCTATCGACTCGTTTGTGTTGGCAACGGCTGGGTGTTTTACAGCGAAACTGTACAACGCTCCTTGCTTCCGGCTTCCACCGATAGAAAATGCTTTGCGGTAAAGCTGGCTTTCTCGCCAGTGCTTTTTTGTTGTTGTCCTTGTGTCGCCGTTGCTGTTTTTGTTTTTGTTCTTGCTGTTGTCGAAACAGTTCTTTAATTGGAGCCTAGACGTGTGTGTGTGTGTGTGGGGGGGTCTCATTCCAGGAGACCGCGCAGCTCCTAGTGTAACGACTGTATCATTACGCCGACTTTCGTTCACTTGTTAAAGTTCGCGCCACGTGGAGTGGTAAGCACTCGCGAATTCCCGCCCGCTGCCAGTACCCCGGCATCTACGAGATAGTATGGTTACAGAAAATGGCTGCAACTCGTGTCTTACAGGAACTATCCCGAAACAGATTGCATGGCATTCGGCTGCTTAGCCAACTTTATCATTTGCTTGTCGTAATTTGTTAGTTCAACGCGTGGAGTTGTAAACAATTAGTAATTTCAGTCTGCTGCTGCCAACACATCGGCTTCTACGGGATGATATGGTTAAAGAAAACAACTGTATTCGTGTTTCATAAGAACTATCCCAAAACAATCATATGGTGTTGGACTGCAGAAATGACCACATAGCCGTTGGAAGTTGTATTTCAGCAGGCATCATGAATGAATATCAGCAGCAGCTTTAATAGTCGCAAACGTGTCGCGACCGTCAGAACTGCGGGCTCGAGCCAGCCGTTGCACCGCCAAAGGGGCGCCAAAAACCAATGTGTCGCTAAGTGATTTGTGCGCAAGCGGGTTACACCGCATACGCGCACTCGCCGGTATGGTTATCACTTCCTCCGCAGAACTGGTGCAAGGAGGGGAGCGGTTCTTTATTCGCCCCCCCCCTCAATCCCCCTCCCCCTCCCTACAAGAAAAGTTCGCCCCCCCCCCCCAAAAAAAAAAAAAAAACCAATCTCTGGAACCGCTACTGATTGAACTGTGCATTCATTTCCAGCGAGTCGTTAAACCAATGCTATTGGGGGGGGTATGAGAAGTACACAAAAGGCGAGTCTCTCGTGCTCGAAAGGCTGAATATTCCTGTAGAAGGTAGGGTGGGGTGGGGGACGGGGAATTGTGGCTGTCACGTGGGAGACAGGCGACTTTGTGTTGAAGGCACTTGACCGTCAGAGGAATCTGGATTTCATTTGCAAAGCATGCATGCGACGTAGTTGTACGAATCTTTAAACACCAGGCGACATTTTACAGCATAAGGAAGATCTCAAGAATTGGAATTCATACTTCGGCAAACATAGCAATCTAAGAAAGTCAAATGTGGACACTTCCCATACGTGGAGAGAAACGAAGTTTTCAACTACCGCGACAGAAAAAAGAAATAGTGAAGACCAGTGCATGCGTTCCCCGGTATTCAGTCCTGACACAGGTAGCATAAAACTTAAGGTATCAGTAGCAGGCACACGTGATCTACAAGCAGAACGGCCTGTGTGTACCCTTTACGGAAACTCTAAATACCTATATTTCTAGGAACTCTATCTAGACATGTGCTACGCAGCAGCATACAATTTCGATAGGGTGACAATTATTCGTGGCGTCAAACGTTACGTTGGAAACTGCCATTTTTCTAGTGTATCCTGTCTAATTTCATGTCAGGTGTGATATTTTGGTGTTTGTACAAAAGAATCAGATATATCTGAACATCCCTCGAGGAACATGGCTGATAGGGCTCCCTTCTCCCGCTGTACAAACTCCAGCATCGATCTAATTCAAGCTGCTTCTACTTCTAACCAAAGTGAATTTGGCGCTAAATATCTTGGGAGTGTTTTATAAAAAATGAAAGAGTGCTTTTTTTAAATATCAGGCTGAGCCTAAGAGTTTTGTCGTTGGTCCCCCTCCCCCCATTTCCATAGACTTTAAATTGGGTGCAGAGCGGTTGTTATGGTGCCAACGGGGACATTAAAACTACCATTTTTTTGTTACTTTCTCACTTATTGTAACCGTAAAAGAATAATTTGTCTTTTATGAAAACATACATAATTTATACAAATCTGAGGGAAGTCGCTATCCCTAGAGTAGGTCGTAATGAGCCGCGCGGATAGGGCTCATCTCTCGCGCTGTACGCGCTCTCCAGGAACAAAATGATGCAATAAGTCCTTGACTATAATGCAAGTACACGTAAATGCCTACGTCTGTGGAGTATCTGAGAAAATTCGAAGATGTCTTTTTTTTATATTAGCTACTGAAATTTCCGTTTTTCAGCATTTCCTTCCAAATTTCGTGCCAATTGTACCTTAGACGTACAGTACACAATTATAATATTGGGTGCGTTTGTTTAGAACCGCAAGGAGCACGCATGAGTAAAATTTAAAGGTTATAACTTAAGTACTTAGTGATATTTAGGCTCAAAGTTCAAACAAAATTCCGCTGTGAGCTGGATTTGACCTTTTATTGCGAGAACTTTATATTCTTTACAGCCGCAAAACTTTCTTAGATAAATGTAAGCCAGGCGTGAATTGAGCATAAAATTTATGAATCGCCCCTTATAAATATTTTCGTAGCTAGACGTCGCTAAAGTTGGCGGAGGTGCACGGGCATGTAGCGGCGGGTGTCCGCCTTGTCGCGCTCCAAAAATTTTTTGCAGTTAGACAAGAATTTTCCCTGGGAAAATATTACTGAATCTCGACTTTTGAATAATCAGCAAAGGATATTAAACAATTCAAGCAAATTGATGCGGCGGTCGACAAGCCATGCTTTGTTCGATAACGGCGTTGATTTCGTTTATATTTCATATATGCGGCCCATTTTTGTTGATATAGTCATTAATAATGTTTAATAAATTTGACGGGGAGAGGTGGGCCTTGTATGGTAGAAAAAGATTTAAAGTTGGTTTCAAAGTATTACACACGTTGCTTGTTCCTTTGTTTTGAAGAAGTCAAATTTTCAGTGAAACTTCGGGCGAATGTTTAGCGGTGGACTGCTCGCTACTGTTGCGACCGGGCGGGGGCACCCGATCCGAGCTCCGTGGCCTCCGACATACGAGTGGTAGCGTGTATGATGCGAGCGGCCAGCCGCTGTTACAGCCGTGAAGAAGTCCAGAAGCCGTAGGCTAACGTAACTGTTTACTTCATAGCGAGAGGTGAGCCGAAGCCAAAGAACAATGCCCCGACGGGCGAGGTTACAATACAGGACTCGAGCAGAGTGACAACATCGATTCGCTGCTCTAACAGGAATAGTTTACAGCGCTTGGGAGCTCTATTTATACCCGAAAGCGGTAACGGTCAAACGCCAACACGCTGGAACACGCACTACACTCTTTCCAGAGTTCGTAAGCTGTTCATAGCCTCGGGCACGTTGAGTCCGAGAGAGGGGAGAGAGGAGGACTCCGTTGCGATCACCGGGGCCTGCCTCTGTGTCCTTGAAGAGCGTGGAGACGAGCCGTGCAGGCAGCCGCCGAAGTTCAGCCGCCGCAGGCAGCCGCCGAATGCGCAGAGAGCGAAGCGTCTGACGAGGCTTTGTCGCAACTTGTTGCCGACATGATTGCGCCTGTTTTCGAAGGAGCACGAGTGGCTTCGCCGCACAACCGAGGAGTGATGCGGGGAAGTACTGCGGCGCTGGCCCATTCGTAACAGCTTCTCCGCCGGGGGTCCGAGATCCCGATGGATAAGGGTCTGCAACCGTTGTCCGGAGGGATGCTGTCGAAGTGAAGTGTTCGGCAGACGCTCGACTCCAGGCCTTGGCTGTACGACACCGTGCTGGAGCTTCACCGGGCGGGTCACTGGACGAGTAGTGGCTCCCCAAGAACGTCTCTGGCTTGGTCAGGCAAGCAACAGAACAACACAGGAAGACACAACCGCATCGCCGGCAAGTGCGAAGACAAATCAACACTGAAGATCTACCAGGCTTTTAGTTGCGAAAAGTACGCGAATAACTAACTACTCTAGTTATATTTTTGCCCAGCAGTACTTTAGACACGTGAACAAACCTGAAAGGTGACATTTCGCGTGATTGGAAATGTCCCACACAACAAAAAATGCAATCGTAAAGGGCGAAACCTGCTCCAGGAAAAACAATGAAATTGAGAAAGTCAGGCGTCTACAGGCCATTTCTCGCGCTAAGAGCTGCGATTCGAGCTCTCATCATTGCTCCGAGTTTTCCCCTTCTTGTATCGCACTTTAGGTGCGCCCGTTCTCTGAAAGAGACTGCTGCGACCGCGTGAAAAGACACCGGTCGTCTTGTTCGACAAAGGTCGAGCGCGCGGAGGAGCGAACGAGATTTTCCAACGTTCAAACGAGAGGCGCGCACTCCTTTTTGGAGGCGGCGTCCTCCTGGCGCGATGCGAGCTCACGGCTTTGCCGCTTCGCGTGCCTGCACTGAAACACGCGCCGCAAGTACCCGCGGAAGTTTTCGCTATCTCCTCGTTGCTCGCCTTCTTACGAACGCGTTCGGCAAGCAAACGCCGGAACGCGTTTACGTTCTCTGCTCTAGGCTGGTCGGTTCCCGACTTCGGCTCAGCCGCAGTCGACACCGCAACCTCAACTAGCTCCGCCGATGTTGGCCTATCATCGGGAGCATCAGCTTGGAGTGAAAAGGGCACGACGTGCTCATTAGGCACCTGGTAGCTTTGAGCAGTCACTACCTCGTTGTCCCTAGCGCTTTCGGCGACAGCCTCAGCAAGCGAACACCGAAGCGTGTTTTCGTTCTGTTTTGCGGCTGTCAAGGCTACGCTAGATCCAAGCTGCCCTGTCTCAACAGACGGCTCAGCCGCCCGCGACACCTGAATCTCTACGAGCTCGGCTGGCTGTTGCTCGAGGTCAGCTACCTGAGCTGTTGGCAGGACGGAATCGGCTTGCTCAGTGGCGAGATCGTCATGACTCCCAGCTGAGCTGTGCAAACCGCTCGCTGCTTCGACTGCAGGCTTTGCCACCACATCGCTCGTTTCTGTGCTACCGTCCGAAGGAACAACCTCCGTTTCAGCGGACTCGTGTTGTCTTTCGGTAGCCCCATGGTTTACGCACTCCAGCGAAACCTCGCTATCTCGCGAAATGTTTATGTTCAGACCGGTAGCCATTTCCATGGCCTCCCGCGAATTTGAACCGTCCGAACACTCCGCCGAGATCTCCAAAACAAACGCCGACACATTATCGCACTCAGTGGACACGCACTGCCCTCTGCCGCCTCTGCCGACAGTCTGAGCTAATGCGCCTTCGTTATCTCTCTCAGCAACCTTGACGCACTTCTGGACCGCAACCGTCGCCTCCGACTCGCGCTCCCGAGCGTCTGCTACTGGCAGCGCTGGCATAGTGCTTTCCTCGACAACGAGGTCTTTTTCGAGCAACAATTCAAACTCCGGCTTCACTTCTTCCTGCTCGAGTTGAATTACGTGCTCTATTTTCTTGTTCTCCCGTTGGAGTCTCTCTCCCTCGAGCTCCTTTCTTTCCTCTTCAAGGCGCTCGAGCTCGAGGTCGTACCATCGCATCAATTCCTCGTGCTTGAGCTTGCGTTCCTGCTCTTGTTTCTGCCACTCGAACTCCTCACGCTGGCGCTCAGCCTCAGCCTCTGCCTCGGCGGCCTGACGTTTCGCGGTCTCCCTGCCATTGATCAGCTCAATGCATTCCGACAGCTCCTCATCGTCAGCCCCGACAGCGAGTATAGCCTGTATCAGCTCTGGCTTTCTCAGCGCGTCCGTAACATCCAAGCGCAACTCTTTTGCAAGCTCCAACAACTGCGGTTTTTTCAACGCCTTCAAATTCATGGCCGGTCTAGAGTACTGCTTTCCCACTGCTCCAAAAATGTTTTGCGCGAATAACCCACGCGACAAAAACACGCCCTACCAGCTATCCTCAGCAGCCTGGTAAAACTCAGTGAAGAAAAGTCCCGCACTCACCCTTGACCGCCGTGAATTCTGCGAAGTCCGAAGCCGCCTTGACGTCCGTGGTGTTGGGTCTCGCACCGCTGGCCTCAGGTGTTACGAAGTTGCCATCCGACCGCTGCCAACCAGTTGTTGCGACCGTGAAGGCCGACTGCAGCCGGGAAGACGTCCAGAGCTGCTAGGCCAACGTAACTGTTTACTTCATAGCGAGAGGTGAGCCGAAGCCAAAGAACAATGCCCCGACGGGCGAGGTTACTATTCAGGGCTCGAACAGAGCGACAACATCGATTCGCTGCTCTAACAGGAATGAGTTACAACGCTTGGGCAGCTCTATTTATACCCAAAAGCGATAACGGTCAAAACGCCAACACGCTGGAACACGCACCGAACGTCACAAACACACGAAACGCTCTTTCCAGAGTTCGTAAGCCGTTCATAGCCTCGGCACGCGTTGAGTCCGAGAGAGGGGAGAGAGGAGGACTCCGTTGCGATCTACGGGGCCTCTGTGTCCTTGAAGAGCGTGGAGACGAGCCACGCCGCCAGCCGCCGAAGTTTTGCCGAGAGCAAAGCGTCTGACGCGGCTTTGTCGCAACTTGCCACCGACATGATTGCGCCTGTTTTCGAAGGCGCACGAGTGGCTTCGCCGCACAGCCGAGGAGTGATGCGGGGAAGTACTGCGGCGCTGGCCCATTCGTAACACTACCCTAAATTGTAAAAAAGGCGAATGGGAGGCTTAGCGCAAAAAAGGCGAGGACGATGGCAGACGAGACTCGTCTGCCACTGTCCTCGTCTTTTTGGCACTAAGCGTCCCATTCAGTATATACCAACTAGCCCAACAGCATGTTTTGTTGATGTAAAAAAGCCATACAGCAGCCGACCAATTTTTCGGACCTGGAGGGGAACTAAAAATATTCCGAATAAGAGAGAAGTCCAAAAAACCCGCCAGTCGCAAAAATGAATTTTCTTTTATTTAAATAGGGCTGAAGAAGGCGTGAATGGTTCCTTGCCTTAAATTTAAGGCAATTTAAGAAACTTTACTTGCAAGCTGCATAGCTTTATAAGATCAAAGTTCTAACGGGAATGGGTAAAGTAAATGCGAAGGTGGTTTCTTCCTTTGCCAAGGATAGCCGTTTGTCGTGGTGTCACGACGCTTTCGAGGCTCCTCTCCTTTGAGACCAGCTCAGTTCGCATTCGAATTCGAGATTGCTTGGTTACTTCAGAGGGACCATTTGCGGAGAACTCGGTTTGAAGCCTTCTGTCAGCCCTGGAGAGAGGCCGTCCACCCGAGCCCGGAAGCGTCAACGGGGGGCCATGGCCAGTCCCAGGCTACCCAAGTACGTGCGCATCGAGGGGCTTCGGCTCACCAGCGAGTTCAGCCCGGAGCTGGTTCGGCAGGCGCTAGAGTTCGTGCCCCGCGAGGGTGACGTGGTGCTCGTCACGTACCCGAAGTGCGGCACGCACTGGGTCCAGCAGATCCTGCAGCTGATCGTGAGCGGGGGCCGCTCGGCGGGCAACTTCTTCGAATGGCTGGCCAGGACGCCGCTCATCGAGCTGCTCGGTACGCGCATCCTGGAGGGCGCTCTGGCGCCCCGGCTGCTGAAGACGCACCTGCCGCTCTGCAGGCTGGCACTGCGGGACGAGGCCAAGTACGTAATCCGCGGGGGCAGTCGCTGGACTCCAAAGTGCTGGCTAATACGGGTACTATCCGTGTCGGTCCGTCTCTCTCTCTCTCTCTCTCTCTCTCTCTCTCTCTCTCTCTCTCTCTCTCTCTCTCTCTCTCTCTCTCTCTCTCTCTCTCTCTCTCTCTCTCTCTCTCTCTCTCTCTCTCTCTCTCTCTCTCTCTCTCTCTCTATATATATATATATATATATATATATATATATATATATATATATGGTGTGCAAACCAATTCCCCCCTCCCTCTCTCTCTCCTCTCTCTCTCTCTCTCTCTCTCTCTCTCTATATATATATATATATATATATATATATATATATATATATATATATATATATATATATATATATATATATATATATATATAGAGAGAGAGAGAGAGAGAGAGAGAGAGAGAGAGAGAGAGAGAGGGAGGGAGGAAGGGAGGGAGGGAGGCGGGGGGAATTGGTTTGCACACCAGCCATAATCACTGCACTGAATTTTATAAACTATGTGCACAGCCCGAAAGGCGCAAGTCAATTAATCCACGGTGGATAAGAATTCGGTACCCGAAGTGCGTTGGAACTACTTTATTTTAGTAATTGTTAAACCGTCTGCCCTCCTCACAGCTTCGGCAGCACTGCTCAAAGTTCGGGAAACGGAGCTTAGCCAGCTCAGATAAAAATGCTTTCCATGCTCTATAGGTGTCCGTCCGGGCAGTGAACTGTTTTAGGAGCCAATTCTCTTCTTTTCGTAACATTGTTACTGTTTAAAGGAGCCATGAGGACAAAACACAAGTTCGGTTCATTCGAAAGATTGCCTCGATAGAATCATACTGACACCACCTTTAACGCACACTTCGCTCAAATAAGCTACATAGCTAGGAAAAAACGGAATGGTCTTGCGACCCACTAGCTCATTTCCCGCAACAGAACCTATGATGTCACATGAGCTCAGCTGTGCGATTGGGTGAGGACGGAAAAAGTAAACGCAAATTAGGCACGGCTTATAGGCTTTCCGAACGAATTATTTGCGCTTAAGTGTAATGCATATTCATTTTACAGCAGTAAGAATGGTTCGGTAAAAAATGAAAGTTACAAAAACGCACGTAAGCATAGAAGTACCGATGCGCACTGCTGTTGGTACTGGGCGCGCTATGCTTGTTTTAGCTGCACAGCACTCCGCCGCTTTGAAGTTGTTTTACAGGACACTGGCCGATTGGCGTAAGCGGGGTTGTCTTACGTGACCCTGTTTGTCGAGGATGCCCAAGGTTTAATGAGACGATCACTTTTTACAGTAACAAAAACAAGCCAGGTGCAAATACGCTCAAAAACAAAGCAACGGCGGACAACGGTTTGTGGATGACTATAGCAGCGATATCTGGGAGGGCTGACGGACAGCAAGGCCGCAAACCCGAATGACGCAGTGGAAGTTCGCTTGAATACACGCGCTTCTGACGTAATTTGTGACTACAAAAACCTACGATTTGGCGGGAGAATCAAAATTTTAACCTAAATTGATCAATTTCTTAGTGAATACGGCATCATTTTCTGCCGGACAAGCACCGGGGGCGCTATAAAACGCGAAATCTTTCGAATAAAACAAACTTGTATACTGTCTTCATGGCTCCTTTAAACGAGTCGCTACCGAAGCTTATCATCTCCACTTTATTTTTCTAATTTTCAATTTTATATGCCAATGATAGCGACCTCCAGTATTTTTTTTAGTATTGGTTTACTGGTATCGATTTATTTTTGGCATCTTTCGTCGATCTAGGTTTTGCTCAATTACGTTGACGCTTCGTGGACCGTTCATTAACTTGTTCTCCACGTGACCCGAACCATCGATGCGCCTCTCAGCACAGAGATAACCTCAGGGACGTATCCGTCTTAAGCTCCCCTTGTGAGCTACGCTGGTAGATTCCTGCGTCTTGCGCCACCCATGTCAACAATGAAGACTGCCAGAACGTTGGCCGTCGCAGCTGCGTAGTGAAGGACACCCGGCCACATTGCCACGTCTTGCCTGCTTTGGGTGTACAGTTTGAAAAGCATTTTTGTTTGCTTCATTCGTAAACTTGTGATGCAAGCATCCTGATGCACCCCTGATGCATCCTGGTGCAAGCTATCCCTTTTTTCTAATTACTTTTTTTTTTGAGGAAGAAACATAGGTAAATCTAGGCTAGCAACTTTCCCAACTACTAGCATTGGTGATAAAGTCCATACATGTCAACGTTCTTTAGCGAAAGGTGATTCCTACAGCTATTCCTTCATTCCCAGAATAAGCAAAGACTGGAACTGCCTTTCCGCTTCCACCACGTCCCTCACCGACCCTGCAAAGTTCGAACTTTCCATTTTGCAACAATTGTAACATTTAGCTGACTTTTTTGCTGTATAACCCCCCCCCCCCTCATTTCTGTAAATCCTTCAGGCATGGGAAGTATATTCAAATAAATAAATAAATAAATAAATAAATAAATAAATAAATAAATAAATAAATAAATAAATAAATAAATAAATAAATAAATAAATAAATAAATAAATAAATAAATAAATAAATAAATAAATAAATAAATAAATAAATAAATAAATAAATAAATAAATAAATAAATAAATAAATAAATAAATAAATAAATAAATAAATAAATAAACAAAACCTGGGTACAATTGAGGCAAAGAATAAGTACACAACAAAGATTAGCCGTCGATTAAACTATACCAACACACTACAGTCATGGTAGACCATCGACATGGCGCTTTATCTAAATTTTCACACGAGATTCGAATCATATGCAACTACATCCGATAACCTTTGAGGACGCGTTTGGGGAACCCGTGGCCCACAGCGCGTGGTATGCAGGTACGTTTACGTGGCCCGGAACCCGTGGGACTGCTGCAAGTCTTTCTACCACCACACGAGGACGTTCCCTCCGGCGGACTTCCACGACGGCAGCTTCGACGACTTCCTTGAGCTGTTCGTCAGCGGTCAGACCGACCACGGGGACCTTCTTCGACCACGTGCTGCCCTGGTACTCACTTAGGGCACGACACAACGTGCTCTTCATAACGTACGAGCAGCTTGCCAAGCAGCCACGTGACACTGTGCTCGATATAGCGCGCTTTTTGGGCCCCAGTTACGGGAAGGCGCTGCTCGACGACCCAGAGCTCTTCCAAGCGGTGCTGGACAAGAGCAGTGCGGACTTCATGAGGAAGCAGTTTGTGTACGACCCGGCCATACAGAGGAGGATACTCGAAAGCGACCCCAGCGCCTTTCCGAAGGAAATAAAGACACTAGTTGAGAAAGTGTTCGCTGTTCCCGGTAGGGAGGCGAATACGGTGAACTTTGTGCGTAAAGGAGTCGTCGGAGACTCGAAGGCCTTCTTCACGCGAGAACAGCTGCAAAGGATGAAGCTTTTTATTGAGCAGAAAACTCGTGATTCCGACATCATGAAACTGTGGTCGGAGGAAGAACCTAGCCAGCTGTAAGAAGCAAAATTTCACTTGCGTTGCCATACTTGACGTTATAGCGTTCAATGTCCTCCAATGCTTTCAAAAACATTGAAGGACTCTGCTACCATTGATGCTCCGACAATGTAGTTGGTAGTGACCAGAATCAAAAACAGTCCGTCGCGATGGTTTGATTCTGGACTGCTACCAACTATCTCAACTTTTTGTCCTACTGGAGACCGAAAAAAGCCATGAACGCTAACGTGGATGGCTGTTTTTAATCATATACTGGTATTGTTACCGCTCAGCTATTGTCAGTATATATGGTCAGTGCTCGTCCTGTGTACACTTCTTCGATGTCCGTATGGTTTCCGCCTGTTTTTCCTCAAGGTACTCGAAAGATCACTATGAAAGATCAGACTCGTGATGGGCCCGAACCTAGTTTAGGCGGTACTTTTGAGTTGCCGCTAAAGTACGGCCGTCCCACTCTCCGACAGAGTCCTGGACTGATCTCACTCTAGTCTGCTGCATTATAATGCCCATACAATTGGTTTCGCCTGACACGAGAAAGATCTGTGGTGGCGGAAAACCTTCAGCGGAGACCAGGAGATTGACTGACCCATCGCGTAATCTACTAATCATAGTGCTGAAGCACTATGATTAGTACATTGTCGTTGAGCCTGCTTAATGATGTAAGCAGTGACTTACATATAAACAAACACTTGCATTGTGAACTGAACACATCCTGATTTTT
Organism: Haemaphysalis longicornis; assembly: GCF_048455015.1. NCBI lineage: Eukaryota > Metazoa > Arthropoda > Arachnida > Ixodida > Ixodidae > Haemaphysalis > Haemaphysalis longicornis. Next base: position 400,492,837 of record NW_027526203.1, read on the forward strand.
TTCCCCATATTTACGACTTTTTTTTTGTCAATTTCCATCGCACCGAGCAATCCGCGAGCAGTCCGCGAGCGCTTTCGAGCTAGACTGAGCACGTGAACACTCCCATAAAAAAAGGGAGCGAGACGCCATATCTGGGCATATGGCTATCTGATTTTAGAGAGAACACACAGAAAATAAAGCTTTGCTCAGTGACCCTCTTTACTTACAAAGTGTAGTCAAGTCCCGATAATTCTCCGCAGCAGTGGTTCAGTGGTTAGAGTGCCGGGAGACCCATGTTCAATCCCGGTAGCAGGTGCCACATTTAAGTAGAGGCGAAATACAAGAACGCGCATTTGCTGCGCGGTACCAGTGCACGTTAAAGAGCCTCGGGTGGTTATTCGCAGCCCTCCTACTGCATTTTCATAGCCAGGGTCGTTTTGTGGCATTAAACCCCATAGCCTGAACCAAACCAGTCCTGAAATGTTTGCAATGATACATGCGTTTAAGTGGAATCGTGGAACTGAAAAGCGGAAGCGCTCAGTTGTCGTACGCAGATACTTCACAACGCGCCGCAGCCAGTGAAGTGCGCTTTCCCGCAACGCGGTAGCGGCGCGCCAAGGCGCTACGAAGCCCCGCCTCCAAGCCCCTGTGCGCCTGCGCCGCTTAGCTTCGATGCGCGGCCGCGGCTTGGGCGCTGGCGGTGCGCGGAGCACTACCAAGAGTGGACGCCCCTGTACTTGAAAGGGTACCCCTCATTCCGCCGCTAAATAGAAAGAAATGGTTTTTTGTTAGGTCTTGATTAAGGTTAGGTTTAAGTTAGGCCCGTCTTGATACTTTTGATATGAGGCATGAAGTTGTAGCTCACAAATATCTTGCTTCAAAAATATTCCGCACATGGTGCCACCCATTGCTTGAACTGTTTTGGTTGTACAAATTAGGTGTTTTACATGATATGTCTTTGACCTGAGATAGGTCTCAGATTGGCCAGTCAGGAATGTTCCTCAAGGCGCAACGCTATGAGTAGGATCATTGCAATATGGCTTCCACTGTGCTCCGTGCGTGTGTCTGCCATGGTTTGGCAAAGGAGGGTTGTTCTAAAATAAGCTAGCGGTATCATGAAGGCAAGGCGTTTTCTGCGATATCTGGCCGCGGGGAGTATGTTTTACTGAAAATGTAATTGACCTCTCTAATCGAGAGATTTCTGCCCTTTCAAAGCATGTAACGCATGCGCCGATATAACAGCCTCGACATTCGCCGAGGCCTTTCAACTCATGAATGCAGCCTGTATTACTTTCAAGTAAGCTTAAATTGTTAGTTGAACTTCTTCATGTCCGTTGTTCTTTTAATTTTTTCTTTGCACTCCCGTTCTTATCCACGGTGCTCTTCATTATAATAACGATTCACATAGCATCACACCAAAGCACTGGCGCTTGATTGTTTGTTTGGTTCAACTTGAGGAGAGCATCCGGCATCCGCGTTTGAAGTCAGTCGTTCCTTCTACCTTCTTGCAATGCTCTAGCTAGAGTACCTGCCTAGGTGAAGCGAGACCTGAGATCATTTATTCGGGCATATACATATACTGACGAGCACTTACGTTAAGCCTACATTCAGCGCTATATCGTTACCAGAACGTTCCCGCCAAACATTTGGCTCTGTGTAAAAAAAATTTGTTTTCTGCGGATGTTTTGCAGTAGGAAACGGGAACCCGCTCGGCTCCGCAACTATTCAAAAAGCCGCTCTGCAGGCGCGGTCGATGTTGTTGCTGTTTGGCTGCGGCAGATGTCGCCACAACGTTTGGCTGAAAGAGGTGCTGCCTTGTGTGTGTGGAGCGGCATAACCTACGCACACGGGCAACTCGTGTACGAAATAAAAAAAGAAGAAGACGAAAGCGAAGGGGAGAGAGAGGACAGTAACAAAAAACCTCCTGCCCGAAGCGCTGATTGATTTCATTCTGTGTTGATTAAACTCCGCTCTGCAATCGACGCGACAAAAGATGATCGGCACACTCTTAAAAGACCCCGGAGGTCGTCTTCACCACAGTGCTTCAGAATGATCAATTCAAGTGACCTGGTGTGCGAATTCGTTAAATGAGGAAGTCCAACATACGATTTGTCTGAAAACAGTGCATACACGCAGGGACAACACGAAAGGCGTGAACGGCGTTTTGCATTGCGCAATGTCCCAGCGCAGATGCCCTTTATTACTCAAATTGAATGCTCGACGAGCGCCCGACGAATGCCCGACGGATGCCACTTCATTCGTCGGATTTGCACACTAGGCCACTTCATTGCCCATTCTGGAGCATTATGGTGAAGACCTTAGAGTGGATATTTAGAAATTATACACCCTCCTTACGTTTTGTTAAAAAGATAAAATTAGCATTTCTAGAAAAGTTCACTGAAGTGAAATTGCGCTGAATTTAGCGGTATGGGGGGTTATTTATCAAAAAATAATTTTAAAATTCTTTTTTATTATGGGTGCGTTTTTATATAGGGTCCAATGCCAAATTCGAAATATCGAACTTGAATATACCCCGTATTTCCCCCTTTTTGAAACTCCTCCCGCTGATTTTAATGTAGCAGTGTGGAAGTTTAGCGGCAAAGTCGGGCATATATATTTAACAAGAACATTTTGCACATCACGGCTCGTAATAGGTGAATAAATGCCCTCCTCCCTCTTTTCCTCTCTTTGACTCCTACTAAAGAAACGAATATCACCAAGCACCAGGCCGGCCACCCTGACGTCCCGATTAGCTTTGCTCAGTTTCTTCTTTCAACTGCGCCCGCCTGATAGCGGGTGAAAGGAGGCCACCTATGGTAGTCGCTGCGGCGACGTAATCGAAGTAGGCTGGTCTGCTTGTGTCCGTCGGGACTCCATGCGCAATGAAGGAAAACTATCACAGATGGGATTAAACCGCAGAAATCTTACGCGTATGACGAGTGACGAGTGGTTGGTCTTTAAAGTCCGGCCTTCGCTGTTAGCAGCCCCCAAGGCCACAGCCCACCACTACACATCAACGTCACGTGGAAAAATACAAGGTCAAGTACATCTGCAGAAGTGTTGCAAGTTGGGCAAGTTGGAAATGCATCTTGGGTGGAACCAGCGCAGACAATACGGGACGCAGAGAAGAGCACACAGGACAGGCGCTGGTCTAACAACTCAGCTGGTTCCATCCAAGATCGAGTACAATTACCTCTTCCTCTGCCCTCCTCAACCGAAGAAGACTGAACATCAATCAATCAATCAATCAATCAATCAATCAATCAATCAATCAATCAATCAATCAATCAATCAATCAATCAATCAATCAATCAATTTTATTCGACAACTGCAATTCATACAGGTGTCAGGTGGCAGACAAAAAGCCTCCGATACGCGGCTCTGATGCGCCCCCTACTGGTAGCACATTGCTGCGTCATGTAGAGAGATAGAAAGAGAGGGATTAGGAAAGAGAGAGACAGAAAAAAAGAAATAAAAACACGCAAACGACAGCAACAATTGTTTCAAAGTGGTTCTTATATAATGTTTATAACAAGCGAATGCGGCAATGTACTACTGGAGCATTGCACAATTGTCCCAACACATTTTGTACATAATTCTAATCAGGTGAATAGAAAATTATAATGCACTATAACACATCGAAAAACTGCACGATCAGAAATACAGGGGACGTTTCTCCAGGTAACAGTGAGGTTCCTACGATCAAATTCAGACCGAATTTAATAACGATGGTAACGTGTAGCTCAACATCTGGGTACCATAATTAGTGCTATCCAGATGGGCATCGTGTAATAGACTAGCTATAAACACTGACAAGACTAAAGATGTTGTATTCCGAGCAAAAAACAAACAGGTGCACCAAAATCAAACTCTTTTTCTAAACGGGTCTCCCATTCAAATAGTAAGTACCGTATTTAGTCGCGTAATGGGCGCCCTCGCGTAATGTACGCACCCCCGACTTTAGTCGTCAAAATTAGGTTTCTTTTTTTCCCCGCGTAATAAACGCGACCTCTACATTTCAACCCTCCAGTCCCACGAAAAACCGTACTGTAACTTCCCCGCTTCACTCGCTCCCGCTGATTAGCGCGCATGCAACTTGGAGCCATCTCTCGGAGTAAAAACGAACAATGTGGCGTGGCGTCGTGGGACAGCCAATCACAATGACGCTCAGTTGGCTCACTCCGCTGAGCGTCTAGCCCATTTTTTTTCGTGATAGTATTGTTACTTAATTGCTTTTCTGGTCGTCTTGCAACTTTCAGTCGGCGATGGGCCGCAATGTTAGTTACATGGCCAGTTTAAGTTAAAGGCTCTGGAGTACGCAGACGAAGTGAAGCCTTGACAAACGAAGACAAGTGGAGTTCAATAAAAACGCTGTTTGGTGACCAATTGTGCACGCGTATATTTACTGCAAAAGATGTGTTATCTAATGCATTATTTTTTATTTTTTCGTTGGGGTCTTCTTTCGTCACTCTGAAAAAGTTTCTGAAAAATTACCCCGCATAATAAACGCACCCCCAACTTTGCTTCTGTTTTAAACGAAAAATAGAAAAATAGTTCGTTCATTACGCGAGTAAATGCGGTAGTTCAAAGACTCTAGGAATAATATTTTCTGAAAATATGCTTTGGGACTTACGTACAGGTCAAGTCGTTACTAAACTATCGCGGGTCACAGGGGCACTTTAATGTCCCCGAGACTTACTTCCAATGAAAACTACACTCTTAATATATAAATCGCTGTTCTTACCTTAAATTGAAGGCTGTCGTATTGTATTACTCAATAAATCTAGAAATATCCCCCTGAAACCACAATGTTCATGCTTCTTTAAGAGAGTGGTGTGCGCGCCCTTTCACGCCCAACCGCGCTGCTATCACGCACCTGTTACGCCGAGACCGCGACGGAGCGAATGGGCTGACTACGACGCATGCGCGCGCCAGCTGCTGTTGAGAGAGAGGAGGATAATAAGAAACATCTTAACCGTCGTCTCTGACCATCCCGTGCGTCCTTTGATGGTCTCTGCAAGGAGCTAATTACAGAAAGAAATAGAGGTACGAGTGGCCAAGTTATTATGACTAGATTATTAAGTAAAAATGTCCATGCACGCGCTACGAGAGATCCGGAGTTCTGGTCGGTCTCTCTTAACAAAACCATTTACGGAGACAATATGCTACGAAGCAAAATACCGGTATTGCTAAACAGTCTTCACAGGCTAGGGAAGGAGATACATTACCAGTTAAACACGCGTTTGAGCTCTTCCTTAATAGTTACGTATTTTGAACTTCCTACTATTTCCTTGTGTCATACTCCTGATTTGATTGAATAAATATTGTGTTTACTGGAAGATTGATATCGATGTAAAAGCATGAAGAGTTGTATTGGTGTGTTTTGTATTTGTATGTGGGTGTATGTACTTGATACACTTCTTACTCGCGTTCATACGGATACATGTGAATTTTGGCGTGCATGCCAAGTTGCTCTTACCTTTGCATACGTATTTGACATATCTGTGCGTAACTATGTATGTATACAATGTTGAAAAATTGGTAACATATTCTTTTGTCCGTGGTTGACAACAAAATGCTGTTGTATGTGCTGTGCTCATTGTTGCCCATGTTACACGGGGCGGGGGCGTCGTCAAGCTGCCGTTGGGTGGCTCTTTCTCCTGCCTCCTCGTGTACCAAAAGCATGAAATAAATGAAATAAATGAAAAAAAGTACGTGCGTGAGGTATGTCCCAAGTTTCATTATGGCGGGCCTCATAACGGGGATGGTTTCGAGTTAGGTTAGATAGTTTCGGAATGGAAGTGCTGTTATGTTTTATTTTAAGAATGTATCGCTTCGTAAGTATATGTAGGTATATAAATCCGGAGCAGTGCGAATACCCAGTTTTTGGAAAAGCGGTTCTGTGCGCGCATCATACTATGGATTGCAGATAGCGCGCACGGCTTTCTTTTGCAATAAGTATAGTTCATTAGACATAGCACTATTTCTCCACACCGCATTGCATGCTCATCACGTCAGACATTTAGCCATTTATAATTACCATTTGGCAACGGAATTTGAGATATCTACTCAATAAATCTAGAAATATCCCCCTGAAACCACAATGTTCATGCTTCTTTAAGAGAAGGGTGTGGTTTAGGCGGCCAATGTTTTGCTAAAATCCACAAAGACGGCCAGTGTTAGCAGTTTATTTTCAATAGCCTGGAGATTATTTCTTTTGTGTTAAAAGCGCGCATGAATTCCGTGGAAAGGCCTGTTCTAAAACCAAACTGTGATCCTGTTATTAGTTATGCTTCCCGCAAAACAGTCATTCGGTCATATATTAGCTTTTCAAGTCCTCTTGAAAAAACCAACCGGAAGTATCGATATTGGGCTATAGTTAGATAAGCGGTTCCAATGACCCCTCTTGAAGATGACGCTTACTTTCGCTGGTTGCATGCCTTTTGAAAATACGCCCTGTGAGAAGCAAAGGTTAAACACATGTACAATCACAGGGAAAATTATATCCAGTGTGTATTTGACTGGTCGTATCTGCATGTCATTTGCATCAGTCCCTGCTGTTCCGAAAACTGAAAAAAAGGTGCGATAGATTTCGTCATTCCTTGTTGGGGACAAAAATGAGTTGGCGCAGTTTTGGGCCGGCATGTAGTCTAACGCATGCAAGTCATGAGCACTTTTATCGAGGCACGCAAAAAAATTATTAAGGGCGTTGGCAAGCGGTGCGCCAGATGTCAACGTTCCGTTCAAGATTAGCTCCTGTTTATCTTGCGTATGCTGCAGTCCTCCGTGGTCCTCGGCCAAGTAGTGTTTAGTCGTTTCCATACAATGTCGTTCCTTCTTAGGGTCTCTGTATTAAACAAACTATGCAAATAGTTCCTTTTGGCTTGTCTTAAGATCCCAGTTACTTTACTTCGAAACACTTTAAACGTGTGTACGTCGGCCTTATCTTTAGTATTTAAATAATGTTGGAAAAGAGCATTTTTATTTTTTATTAAATTTAAAGATTGCGGTGCAATCCAGGGTCTGCGTGAGTTTTCAGGTTGGAATGTCTTGCACGGGAAGCAGTCCTGGTAGGCCGATTTAAATATTGACAAGAACGTCTCATAAGCGCTGTCAGGGCAACTTTGAGCATGCACTTCTTCCCAGTTTACTTGCGAGAGCTTGTTTCGGAACTTTTATAATGTCGAAGGGTTTATATCTTGAAATGTTACACTGCGCACCGGTTTAAAAGTTTTGTGGACTACATTTTCATCTGTCGTTAAGAATTAAGTAAGGTGATCACTAATATCAGCTGCGATGACGCCTGAAACTATTTTTGAAATTCCTATGTTCGTGATAAATACATCGATTAGGGTTGCAGACTGATTTTGAATACGAGTGGATGTATTGATGGCGTTAACTAGCACGTTTGAGCTTAGTAGACTTACTATCTCGCCTTGGACTGTTGATTCGTTTAGCAGGTTGACGTTGACATCACCGCCCAAAACCAGGTGGAAGTTGTCGCCATTATTCCAACCAAAAAACGTATCCAGGTAAGCGAAGAAGTTAGAAACATTCCCGCTAGGTGGTCGATAAATCACAGAGAAGATGTTTTGTTGTCATTTGAGGGTTAGGGCTTCAAAATCATTAGTTATAGGAGTAAATTTTTTTATTAATTCACATTTTAGGTTGTGCTTAGTCATCAATAGTAAGCCTCCCCTTTTTGTGACAGCGGTTTATAGGACGAGTTGTGCATCCAGCCATTTTAAATACTTCGTCCTCGCCCCGATACCATGTCTCACAGAAGCTAACGACATTGAAGCAAAAATCCAAGCAAGATAACAAGGTATGCAGCTCATCACATTTTCTCCGAGCTGATTGCGTGGTCAAATAAAAGAAAGCTGTGCATTTCTTCGTGGTTTTGTATAACTTAGAAACATCAGATGGTCTCAGAACATTAATTGCCGTCATTGATCAATGAGACACGGCTGGTCGCCTACAAACTTCGCGAAAGGTTCACTGTATTTTTTCCATGTCTTTCGGGGGGTTACACGGAGAGTACATGACTCGTCCGTCTTTCTTGCGTTTATTTTTCTTCCCTTGGTCCACATGTACTACCACTTTTCTTTTCATTTTTTTTCGAGCAATAACTTCGCCGAGCAGCTTATTCAGTACTGGGTAGAAATGGTCATTCACGAAAACATGCGAGTTTCCTTCCAGCTTGAAAGTCGAGGCAGACAATCGCTTCTTACGTGCTTTGTCGATAACCGCGTCTCGCTTCCTTCTCGAGTTGGACTGCACCACGATGTTTGGGCACCCACCGTCTTTCTTTGGCCCGTGGTGACAGATGTCAGCATCAGCCTCAGACATTGGTTCAGCGATTGCCTCACCAAGCTGCTGAAAAATTGTTGGGAGGCTTTTTTCTGCGGAAGCTGGAATGCCCTAGGTAATAAATATAGAATCAAGATATTGTTTTCTGGTCACACATCCCTTCCAGTTTTGCGTAGTGAGTGCGTTGATTGGCAAGCTCATGTATCTGATCAAATATTAAAAAAAAACAGTGCCAGCATAAAATATGCTCCGCATTTACAGTTTGAACCAACAGGGCACACAGATTAACAATATGAATAAATTAAAAAAAAATGCTAGAGAGGGGCCGTTCATGAGTAGAAAAACGTTTAGCGTCGTTCCACAAGCTGAATTCGAGATACGACTGAACGAGGTGCGTTCCCTTGGTTTATGAAGGTTATACTTGTGTTAAAGGTGCTTATGCCCTCACTAGTTATCAAATAGATCGACACAGCACACAATATATTCTTGGCTAATAGACCTTGAAGACAAAATGCCACCTTGTTTAATCTGACAGAACTAGCTGTCGGTAACTACCCAAATAACTAGGCTTCAATCCAGCCCCTAAATATGTTTTAAGAGGATAGCCTTACATGGTCCGTTCAGCGAAGATCGGCGAAACATCCCGCTGTATAATATGTCAACATACCCACCCACCATTTCCATCTCATTATCTGCGAACGAGGGTATGTCCCGGGCTAACGTTCCCACTGGTTGAGACGTCCCCATGCGGCGGCAAATGCGGGTTTGCGGCGGCCCTACGTTAGGCCTAACGTCACGCTTAGAGGTCTGGCGCCGATAAACGGTACCCGACGATTGACGTACACGATGGCGTTGCTTGTCCCGTTGTCAAGGTCACCTATACAACGAAAAGGTCACTTATACAGCAAACGCTGAGCACAGGGCTACGTTCACACCAACCCACTTAGGTGGATTGGCCCGTGACAATGGCTTGTGCCGTCAGAAGCTTGCGGCCGATTGACCGATTCCCATTTGGCTATGACGTCAACATAGGCACCCACGTCACATATGAACGCCCTCAAAAATGGTCACTGACCTGTGATTCAACACCATCTAGCTCTTCAAGACATCAAAGCCGCTTCAAAGCAGCTCCAAGAAATTCGGCGAAAGGTCTGCCCAAGACCTCATTGGGGGTACCTCTGTACGGTCCAGGTTGCCGCACACTCTTCCATAAGTCTTCATATAGCGGTCTTTAAGGTCTTCCATGAGTATTTTCGCATCTCCTGCGTAGTTGTTTAATGTGCGCGCCATGCTTCGGTTTGTCGCGCTTTTGCTGGCCAGTGGGTCTGTGAGGTGGCGGAACAATTGCCAAGTCTTGCGGGTATACAGAGCGCCCGCGTAGACCGTCACAGCGGCTGACCCAACTCTCTTTACAAAGCTCGGCGGCATACTCAGCTGTTTTCCTGCTAATTTCATGAATTACGAACGGCCATTTCTGAAAGCAACAGAAGCAGTTCCCCAGGGCCGGACGCAATTACCACAGTCCTTCAATGCTTTCCCGGTCATGAAATTCCCGCCCAAGTTTCGTTTGGGGACAAAGGCTACCGCGAGGGGCGCCGCCGCAAATCGGAGGGCATCGGGCAGCCGCCGCTGCTCCGTGCGTGCAGCCGCGCAGCAGGACCTGCGCACGCCTTTGGCTGCACTTGCTCAATAAAAAAGCGTTGTTGGTAATTATACCCTCCATTGCGGCTATGAAACGACGCCGACAGGAAAGTCTTATCATTGCAGCCCTTATGGGGACTCCCTTTCAAGCAGAACACGCGCTAAAAACTGTCGTCTGATCACAGTTCAGCGCAAAAATAGACAGGGACTAGAAAAGACAACATAAGAGCGCTTGGGTTGTGAATGGAATACTAACTAGGCCAGTCAATTACGTTACTAAATCTATGTCGACTGATGTATGGGTTTGATTCTGAGAAATTTCTGAGAAGTCCCTACTCGTGGGGGCGTTTAGATGAAGTTGGGTTCCGAGCTGATGTAAATTCTCTCCTGGCCTTTGACCGCGCTCCTCATAGCCCAGCCCAGCTGGAGCTGTCAACCTTGCAAATCGATTTCACAGCACCGCCACCGAAGCTCTGGAAACGCCGCTGTTAGCTTCTAGGGAAAATTGACGCGCGTCGAAAGCCAAGTTGGCTTGGCCATGGTGCTTTGTGCTTGGATGCTGTAGGCGGCTAGGTTCGACACATTTTCTTTCTTTCAGTGACATGCAAAACTAATTTCTGGCACCTGCTTGGACGCAACCCCGCGCGAAAAGCAGGGGAGACAGCGGAGTAGCCAGAAATATCTTTCGGGGGGTGTTATAACCAGCCAGTAAAAAAAATTAGAAAGCGTAGTCTGCGCCCAAATGATACCTCATTTTCGTTTTATTATCTTCTTTTGTTTTTATGTTTAAATTTATAGATGAAACGTGTAAAGAGTATGGACTGGAAAAAGGCCTAGAGGAGGGGGAATGCCCCACAAAATTTTGGGGGGTGTTGTGACGCCGAAGACCCCCCCCCTTCGCCCCGGCGACGCCTTTGAGGAGAGACATACCGACGCGGAGCGAACAAGCGAACAGAAAAGTTACATGGGTGGACATTTTTTTCTTTCCAGCTCCCTTCAGACTCAGATTCCTCAATGCTTTCATTTGACGCATGGTTGAGGTGCGGCGCGGTATCATATTGCGCTTTTTCAAAACGCTCAAAACCTTGGAAATATTGAACAATATAAAACAAAGATTACTCTTGCGAGTGCTTCTGGTTTCTAATGGAAACAATTTGGTTGTAGAATTCAAGTTTAGAATGGGAAGGGCAGTTTAAAATGGGAACGGCAGTTGGAGTATTTTTTTTAATTCTCCTCGGATTTGTCCATTTCTCGCTACACGTGCGGTAACGCAAACTCATTCACAGCGAACATTTATATATTCACATTTTTACAAATTTATTCGAATTACGATACTAACATAGTTGACATAGTTACAGGCATATGGTGACGAGGCCTTTTATATAGCGAGGGTCTTTCTAGCCCAGAAACAAAGATCTTCCGGGTAATAAAAAAAATGCGGTAGTTTTAAGAGCTCCTTTTACAGTCCGGCAATGGGCCTGATTACAAAACAAGCAACACCTTCCCCCTACCCCCCACAAGAAAAAGAAAACAAAAAACTGTGGTTGATTCCTCTGTCATAGGAATCGGTAAAACATGAAAGTGAAATGTGCAGCGAAATCTGCAGCTGAGCATTATTTTGCGGGACGGCGCCTGTCTTGTGGGTGGGATTGGCGGGCGACGTCCTGCTGGTGGGTCGCTTCGGCAAAGGTGTACTGGCGTCATTTCCGTGACGGATATGACGTCAGGGAAATCTTGGTGTATCCTGGCATAAAACACTTTCGTGTTAAAATATAAAACCCGAAAACGAACAACCCTATGTATAATTTACTCTTTAGTACTAAAGGTTGCTTCCCCGCAAGAAGACCCCGTGTGCAGGGGTGCACTCTTTACAGGCCGCTTGCTTCGCTGTACTGGCGTCACTTCCGTGACGGATATGACGTATGTGAAATCTTCGTGTACCCGGGAATAAAACACTCTCGTGTTAAAAGAAAGACAATGCCAAAAAAAAAAAAAAAGTCCACAGCAGCTCTCACTCGCTCGGGTTCACCTTCACTCGCTGGGAGTTTTGAGCAAACCTCTGTCCTCGGAGGCTTATTCGTTTTGCGAGTAAAAAAATTCAGGAGGCACTTCTTTTCTACTGGATCTTTTCTACTGTAGGGCCCACAATTTGCCGCAGCACAGTTGCCGAGGGGTATGCACTCTACAATGTCTGCGCACACATTGACGCGCTATTTATCTCTATTCACGACGCATTCACCAAGCCGGTATGAAAATGTTCTTTTTTACATACGTGGACGTGCAATAAATAAAAGCTCAATTCGCTAACTTTTTTCCGGGAATTATACGCTTCTGTATCGCGCGCAGCTCGGCGTCAGAAGGAGAGCGAAATAGCGACGCTTTGTCGCTGTTTCCTCTGAAGCCAGATCGGCAGAAGGAACGCAGTAAGAACATGAACGTTCACCCGAAATTTTTCAGCACTCACAAAAAGCCACATTCATTTTAGCGGCACACGACAAGTAAAGCGACCGTCCACTGCTACTACCACGGCGAGCGTCCATTTCCTGCCGAACGCCCTCTGACCACGACCCCGGCTGTCCTTCGATCAACGCCAGCGACGCGCGCGGTATCCTTGGGCAGCATCCGAGGCTCTCCTATAGCGTTACGGCGGGGCTTCATGACCAGAAAGCATTGAAGGCTATGCTATTACTTACAGACTCCTCAACAACTTAAGCGACAAAGTAAAAAAAAATTTCTTTGAACACATGAACCGTGCTCGGAGAGCGGCGTGTTGCCAAGCAGCTGGAAAGAGGTGGAGGTCAGGCTCATCCCAAAAACTGGGAAGTCAGCACACATAAATACCTTACGGCGTATCTCCATCACGTCCTGCGTGGGCAAGATCACGGAAAGAATGGTGTTGAACAGGCTGAAAAAACATCTGCACAGCACTGATCAAATGCCGGACACTATAGGTTCGAATTTCGGAGGTACTTAAGCACGCAGGCCGTACTGCTGCAACTGAAGGAAGACGTCATGAGAAAGCCACGAAGTAATCGCCTAGAGCCATCTTAGCACTGGACCTCAAGGGAGCGTTTGACAACGTTTGCCACGCTAACATCCTAGCCAACCTTCAGGCCACAGGCTGTGGAGAGCGGGCGTACAATTACGTGCGGGATTTCCTGGCTGACCGTAACGCTCGAATCAAAGTTGGGGAAGTGGTATCCCCACCCATAATGTTGGGAAGTAAGGAGACCCTACAGGGATCCGTCCTCTTGCCCTTTCTATTTAATATGGCACTTATTGGTCTGCCCAGGGCGCTCGGGGTGGTTGAAGGCTTGGGGCACGTGTTCTATGCCGACATTTTGTTTTGGACAACGAAGGCAGGTTCCTGAGGATGAATTCAAGACACCTTCCAAGCAGGCGCACGTGTGGTTGATAAATACGCAAAGGAATGTGGGCTGCGACGTTCGCCTCAAAAACCTGAACTGGTGGTCGCTCGGTTCGATAGCCCAAGAAACAGAAGGAAGACATGAAGGGGGTCCTAGAGGGGGAAGACATCGTGCCAGGACCCAGCGTTAGGATTCTGGGGCTTACCATCCAGGCAGGCAAGGCAACAACGTTCTGCGCAAGCTCAAGCACTCATCAGAACAGATCCTGCACATGCTTCGGCGGGTGGCAACCAGGTGGAGAGGAATGAAGGAGAACGACACTCTCAGGCTAGTCCAAGCCTTTGTGGTGTCAAGAATAACGTACGCCACACCTTACCTCCTGATGAACAAGGGACAATTCAGAGAGGCACAGGCGGACACAAAAATACGCAAGGCACTTAAACAAGCCATCGGAGTCCCCATGAGTGCGTCGAGAGAAAGCTCCTGCAGATGGCTCTACCCAATTTAGTGGACGAGCTGGTTGAGGACCACCTATCCAGCCAAAAAACAGCTAGGATGAGTCAGACTAAGGCGCGTCCGCGCGTCCTGTGAAGAATTGGCTGGGGCGTGGCAGACCTGAACTATCGAGAACAGCTTGCGGACAAATGGCTAGACGCAGTCAAGACCAAGGGCCGTATTCTAAGTGGCTCCTCCACTCCACTTTCTTCCTCCCCTCGGCTGAGGGAAGGGTTCCGCATTGCTTATGCGTGGGAAAAACGGTTTCAAGGATCTTCACCACTGGAGGCTCGAGTGGAGTAAGGACTCAGAATACTAGGGCAAGCCTCTCACAAAGAACATGAATCGGGCTCACCATGGCGGCAGTGGTGAGGCCAGGGCTCGTGCTCTCAACAGGCTACTGGGGAGCAACGAGGGTGCCGTCTTCACGGAAGCCTTCAAAAACAAGGGGACGACCAGAGCAGTGCCGGTAGTAAAAAGCAGGAGCGAGATGCCGACAAGCGCATCGTTTCAAATAATACACGTGGAAGAAGCGGAAGAGTTGGCCCTAGCCCTCACCCTTCCTAGCATTACCAAGGTGGTCACCGACTCGCAGCAGGCGTACGGGAACTTCCAGTCAGGCTGGGTGTCCCGGCGGGTGCTTCGCGTCCTGAGAGACAAAACGACTCCGGACAGCCAAGTAGAATTAGTATGGGTTCCAGCCCACTCCTCGGTGGAGGGCAGTGAGTTTGTCTACCGACAGGCCCACGCGTTATTGTACATGGCAACGGCCCTGGAGGAGGCTAGAAGTCAGCCTACGGTTACTTACAGGGAGATAGGGAGGCACTATTTAGAGGATAGGCCGAGATTTCCTGCCTCGCACCCAGAACTCACACGGGAGCAGCAAGTAATGGATCGACAGATACAATCGGTATTTTTAACGCCCCCCCCCCCCCCCCCCGCTTAGTCAATGGCATGCTTCCCAGACAGTATATCCTGCCCATTATGTTAACAGCTAGGTACTCTTCGCCACATGATATCAGAGTGCGACTTCAGCACACAACACTCCCTCCCATCCGCATTTCCTCCCCTAATAACCCCACCAGTTCCCATAGCGAGCCATGGGAGATCTTGCTGTCCAGCCCCGCATTGGAGGATCAGCTACGGCTGGTTACCAGGGGCCAGGTGGCGAAGGCAGCATATACAATCCCGTGAAGAGTGATCCACTCTCATCCAGCGCGATTCGCGCTGACATTCTCTGGATTATAATGTTTCCCCCTCCCCCTCCAAGAAAGTCGTCAAAGAACCTTCTTGGGCTAGCCGGCAATTTCCTATGCACGCTCGGCCAAGAGTATGGTCATCACGCCGCCCTGTAGTGTATCCTGTCACAGTCGTGTCCCAAACGTGAGTCACACGCGACAAACGCCATGATGACGTATCAGCGAAACATACATCTTCGTCAAAGCCTGTGAATAACTGATCGCATGTGCATATATTATCACGGCAATCATCATCATCATTATCATCCATATATTCATCTGGTGTTGCAAGGTAGGCATCTTAGCTCGGCTGACGTCGTCAGTCACCTTAAAGATAGTTCTTTACCCCCCTTTCTCTGGACACTGGTTTGAATGGGAGTAAGATCGCCGAATCTAATTCAAGACGTGCCCTGTGGGATGCCGCCCCGATTCAGATCCCTTTTTGACGACCGGATGTAACTGCCTAGGCTTACTCGCTTCCCTCCCAAATGGTTCCATGGCGGATCGCTGGGCTCAACCACACACACTTTAATGAAAAAAAAAAAAAAAAAAGCCACAGATGTACAGATCATGTCAACGAAAGTGTAGATTGTTGCCAGAGTTCAGGTACTCAATATGTAAGGCTTGAAGTGAATCAAAATGTTTCAGCTAAATATCGAGAGATTTTTGGCACAATTTAGAGGGCCGTTGCTTGAGAGACGCTTATTCCTTGCTACACAAACACAATCACACGAGAAGGGTATCAGCGATCTAAACCTCATTTGGTCCTCAGCTTCAACCATACCCTCCCTCAACCTGAAACTCGTCGGGCGAGGTCGTGGTCAAAATTTCTGACCTCTCTAACTCCGCAGGTTGCCGCCTCTGACCCAATGTCAGTCCTTTAGCGTTTTTGTTACCTCTTGCCTCGGTGGCTTGCTCCCTCTCGACGATCAGCCGGGGACGCATCCTCAACCTGCTACTTGTTGGCTTGCTCGCTCGCTTGCTAGCTTGTTTGCTAGATCGGAGGCTGTATGGCTATGCGGGAAGCTTCAGTTTCACGTTTCATACACTCGACGACTTTCCCGTTGGGAGACCTACTTAAATTCAGCCTTTTGTTCACCATTTTGCGCAACAAACTAGACCATTAAATTGTGCATGAAAAAAATGTATAACATTTTTTTAGCCTCACCGCTCTTATTTTTTGTATTTGTCTTCCAAACGAAATCGCATACGTACCACACCCCGTATACACGTTGTAACAAAGTGTTTACGTAGCAGCTCAACCATGACGCGCGGGTCCGCATATGTAGTTACTCGGTACGTGGCCAGCACGGGCTGCTTTCTGACCTCTCGTAGAGCAGTTGTTCAGGGCTCGCCGGTAAAGTCCACGCGCGTGCTTTACAGTGGTCATCGCCTTCCAGTGCACCCTTTGCGCGCGAGTGGAGAATGAAGATAGCCAAACGTGAAGAATGGAACACTATTTTTTTTTTCAAGGAAACACGAAGAATGCAGAACGCGCTGTTCTGGGTTTCACCTCGCCGCGCCTCCACCGAAAGAAGCCCTAACAGGACGAACTGCTGGGCCCGGACAAGACAAGTGATTGATGCGGTCTGCCCGCATGCATAGGGCTCGGAAGGCTGCCAAGAATGAATTTCTCGGAGGCGCCGAAGCGCTGAAGAATCGTGCTCGGCTAGTAAGAGCACTTTTTGGAGCTGCGGCGCTTTTAGCCGAGGGTGTAGCATGAGCGTGGCGTGAGGCTGATGCCAGCGCGTAGGCGATGAATGGCACGCGAAGGCAGCGCGGCCGACCTGGGCTGTTGCGCTCCGCGTAGCGCCTGGGGGCCTCAGTAGCGAGGCGAGCGCAACAGACGGCCGCGTAGCGCGCAGCTCGGTCTTAGCGTACACGGAGCCTTTCCCAGAAAGTGCCAGAGGCGAATGAAACAGAGTGACATAAATGCGCTTCGGGGAAGAGAGCGTCGGATTCAAGCTGCACGAAGCTGGGAACTCCTTGAGAGCTAGCGCGCACTATACACCAAAAACGTGAAAGACCGAAGTAAAGGCAGGAGTAACACGGAAGACGATGCCGAAGTGAAGGGAAAAAAATTCCGCGAGTGTCGTAGATATGCACGGAGGCCGTAGAAAAGCAAACGGGCTTGCAGTTTTGTTTTAAGCTTTGCGACATCCAGCGGGCGCGCACTTTTCGATTTGGTGCATAGACACGCGCGGGCCGGCACGGGAAGAGGCCACACGTGTTGTGCGGCTGATATCTTCTCTCCGCAGCCGCCTCCCTTCGATTGAGAGCCCCTCTAGGTTGGCACTCCGCGCTTTTCTTTCAGCCCCAAAGGCCGGAGAGGGGGGCAGAAATCGGGGCCTCTTCATATTTGCATCGGAGGAGAGCTTTTTAGGGGACGCCTTTCCTTGCGCGCCCGTCTCCGCTCCTTCACAGGGCGCCGAGAAGCAAGAGTTGGGGGAGGAAGGCGGGAAAAATCACGTCACCGGCATGCCCAGGCACCTCGCGAGCCGCATATGCATATATCGCTTCGGCATTAAAGGCCCTCTTTTTTTCTCCTCCTCCCTTTTGGCAGCCGGAGTCGGGTTCCCCAGTGACCGCGCAGCCCGAACACGAGGAGGGAGAAAAATGGCCGGCTCTGCAAGGGCCCTCGTGGGGCTCCTCCTCGCGAAGAAAAAGCGCAAAGGGGAAAGCAGCAGCGCCGGACGACGCCTCGTCGTCGAATTACACGCACCAGTGGCACATGCAAAAATCGGGCCCGGCTTGTCATAGATGGATGCCGAGCACCTGCGGGAATATGGCCGACCAAGCGCAGGAATCAAGGCGCTCCCTCTTGGAGGCGAAAAGGAGCGGGACCTGTCTCGGGCCGGCCGTGGGCAATGAGGCAGCGCTGTTGCGCGGGACGTCGCGCGCTGCGCGGCTCGGCCGCCGCGCGGGCGCGCGCACCAGGCAGCCATAACGTAACCCGTCGGTGGCCGAATCAATTAGGACGACGCGCCACTTCGGACGAATGGCACGTCGCGAGTGTTCGCTGAACGCCGTGACAAAAGCCCCGTTGCGACTGTGAAGCTTCTCGCAATGGATCTGCGTGGCACCGCACCGACTCTGTAGGCACGGTCGCGTGCAGAAGGGAAGCAGGGAAAGAAGAGAAAGGGGAACAGGTCATTTACCTTCACTCCAATTGCAATTGCGGAATTCTATTTAGAGGCTTCCAACGCTAACGTACCTTTACGGTACACAGTTGCTCATTTAGCTTTTTTTTTAATAACGATGATTTTGCAGCTCCCCAGATCACCGCTACCTCTTCCTACCCTTTCGACCCTTAAATAGTCACCCCCCGCCCCTCCTCCCCCCAAAAAAAAATAAAAAGAAAGAAAACGCCCCTTCGCTTAGCGACAACGATGATTGAAACGCTCAGCTTTCTCGTCAGGGATTCGTTCGCTGTCGTTGGGGTTGTAGGGGTTCATAGAGTTTTGGGGACGGGATGATCGCCATCAGTGAGACCAAGAAAGCTTCACTTTAAAGCGCTAAGTTGGGCGAGTTGGTTACTGACTAAGGAATTCATTGTACTAGCGAACATTAAGACAGGGACAAAGCTGAAGAGAAGACGAACCACGCGCTGGTTCGTCTTTTCGATGGGTAGAGCACGAGAGCCTGAATGAAGCGGCAGGACATCGAGAAATTTGACAGTCAAAAGTCTCAAGACAGAGTAGACCATCGACGAAACAAAGTTGGGAGCTCGCCTCAGAAACAACGACACCCTCTCCCCGATAGGACACGGAATAGAGATGTGCGATAAAGAGGAATATTGACGTCGCTGTTGGTTACGTCTTGTCACAGTTGCGTGCCACCGACGCTGCATGACAGGGTGCCGCACACGCCAATATACGGGTGCTACCTTCACTTCCCTCCCGGCCTCTGGCCCTCGCCGTTGAAAGGCGTGCGCCACGAGCAAGCGTGTATGGCGGCTGTAGAACACTTTTGGCCCCCGCTGCGTGATGTAGAGGTGTTGAGTGCGTGGTGCGAATAGTCGGTGCATCGCACGTCCCGCCGCACTATGTGGTCAAGTCGGGGACACACCCACTCGAGCCCGCTCTTTGTACTCGAGGTGTGCGCGCATGCAGCGCACGTTTGTCTCCCGCTTGCCGCCCCCAAGGAGAGGACGCCCCGCTCATCGCGGTCTTGCCGACACAGGCAGTTATCCCGACGAACTTTTCCCTTTGTGTTATCTCGCGCACAACTGTGGAGGTCGCTGGGAAAGCCCTCGCGATACCACCGTACACTTTCGGGCAGCATAGACGACCCGTGCGCTACTTGTTAGTCTCTGAACTTAACCCTGTTAATCATGCTTTGTATGCAGTCATAGCCTCATCTCTCTCCCCCATCTTTTCCATCCCTGTCATCCTCTATCCACACTTGTTTTTGCCCTTGCTTTTTCAACACACAGAGTAGCTGGCCAGAGTTTATGCCATCCCACCGACATTCGTGGGTTGTTTCTTTTCTTTTCAATAAAAGTTACTGTACCTCTCTCTTGCGGCCTGTTAAATCATCGTGGGGGGTTGTGAGCTGCCACGATTATTCGCACTACCACCGCCTTCGTTCCCGTACTGTGTCTTTGTATTATTTGTAGTGCACGATGCCGGCAACCTGGCATAGAAACGGGACCATTTCCCCGTCTTTTTGTCTTGCTTTTCAACACAGCACTTGCTCTGCCCCAAATAAAAGTTTATACTCTCTCTCGCTCTCTCTCCCCTTAAGGCGGAGGTGAAAGCGGCGCCCGGTCGCCGCGAAGGAGTGCATTCACCATGCACTGTTAAGTACAACAGGCTACCTCAGTCACTAAAACGTACACAGCTGCAAAGTCTAGGCGGTATTGGTCGTATACCGCACTCTCCATTTTTAGGCAACACGCCGCCCATAAGCTTGCTCCGCAGCTTAGATGGGCCTGGAGTCCCATTTGGAAGTAAATATAGGCATGTGCTATTTACGCTGGGATATAAATTACCCCATTAATAAAATAATGCTCGTACACGTAATGGATGGATTACAAAATAATGAACAACAGACAGGCGGAGAGCCCCCATCTGTTGTTCGTTTTTATTTGCCCTTTTTGTGGTGTGGTGAATATAGGGATAACCAACTAGCCAGTATCCTCACGTTTCTAGCATACAGAATAACTGAGTTCAATCAAAGGTGCAGGAAGGCAGGACTCACCTGCGGGACTAGAAATGCGGCAGTCCATGCACCCATCCCCCATATATACAGGGTGTCCCAGCTATCATGCACCATGATTAAAAAAAAAAGAGCGATGGAGTTACTCAAAGAAAACCTAGCGCATTAGGTTTGCGGTACTGTGGAGAAGCGAACAGTATTTTTGTTAATTAGAGTTAATTAATTAATAGTAATTAATTATCTAACTCTAGAACTACTGTCCTAATCACTAAAGTGTCAATGAGGCCCTTGTAGGTACCCACGAGGGGCATCTAACTGCGGTATTTTCAGCGAAGAACTAACTGCGTACTCATTTATTCTGGCTGATAAAGGATACCCGCGAAATATGAAAACTACCACGTGACGGCGCTCCAGCGCGCATCGTAAAGCAGCGCCCCCAAATAAGTTGATTGAAAGCAACTGCTTTACCTGTCACCCGCCCCAAGAGACAGCGCATCATCTTGATAATGGCATGCATGAAAGGAGCAGCAGCAGCAAGTTTTGCGGGACGCGTGTGGCAGATAAGGCACAAACTCGGTCACATTTCTTCTTTCTTACTTTTGTTTATTTCATTCTGGCTAACTCAGAGTCAGCCTGTTTGAGGGCATTGCTTTACGATGCGCGCAGGAGCGCCGTCACGTGGGATTTTTTGTATTTCGCGGGTTTTCTTTATCAGTCAGAATAAGTACGCAATTAGTTCGTTGCTGAAAATACCGCAGTTAGATGCCCCTCGTGGGTACCTACAAGCGCCTCATTGACACTTTAGTGATTAGGACAGTAGTTCTAGAGTTAGATAATTAATTGCAATTAATTAATTAACTCTCAATAACCAAAAAACTATTATCCGCTTCTCCACAGTACTGCAGACATTACGCACTAGGCTTTCTTCGAGCAACGCCATTACTCTTCTTTAAAATCTTGGTATATCTATCTATCTATCTATCTATCTATCTATCTATCTATCTATCTATCTATCTATCTATCTATCTATCTATCTATCTATCTATCTATCTATCTATCTATCTATCTATCTATCTATCTATCTATCTATCTATCTATCTATCTATCTATCTATCTATCTATCTATCTATCTATCTATCCATCCATCCATCCATCCATCTATCTATCTATCTATCTATCTATCTGTCTATCTATCTATCTATCTATCTATCTATCTATCTATCTATCTATCTATCTATCTATCTATCTATCTATCTATCTATCTATCTACATTCACGCCAGGAGGATATACTTTTGGGAGACCAACAAGACAGATGTTAAAGAGAGTGGGGCTAAGGACACCGCCTTGCGGAACACCTTGTCTTATAGTGTGACGGGTAGTAACACCGCTAGTAGTGGTCATATATACCGTCATGTCTTGAAGATAGTCCCTTAGCCACGTAAACATCTGTCCCCTGATACCTGCAGCCGTCATTTCTCGGCAAATAGCATCAAGGGTGACACTGTCAAAGGCAGCTTTGATGTCCAGAAAGACAGCTACGACAATGTTCTTTAACGCCATCTGCTGGGTTATGTCCCGTGTGTGTATGTATGTATGTATGTATGTATGTATGTATGTATGTATGTATGTATGTATGTATGTATGTATGTATGTATGTATGTATGTATGTATGTATGTATGTATGTATGTATGTATGTATGTATGTATGTATGTATGCATGTATGTATGTAGAAATAATACTTTGGAGAAGGTTGCCTTGAAAAAGACAAGCCCCCTTGTCGAAACGTTGGCAGAGGTCTGAGGCCGCTACGTTCTCCAAAGTATATTTCTATCTGGTTACCATCTTCAAAGCCCCATCGTTGCCTGTATGTATGTATGTATGTATGTATGTATGTATGTATGTATGTATGTATGTATGTATGTAGAAATAATACTTTGGGGAAGGTTGCCTTGA
This sequence comes from Haemaphysalis longicornis, assembly GCF_048455015.1. Classification (NCBI taxonomy): domain Eukaryota; kingdom Metazoa; phylum Arthropoda; class Arachnida; order Ixodida; family Ixodidae; genus Haemaphysalis; species Haemaphysalis longicornis. The sequence continues at coordinate 400,514,983 of NW_027526203.1, forward strand.
AAAAGACAAGTCCCCTTGTCGAAACGTTGGCAGAGGTCTGAGGCCGCTACCTTCTCCAAAGTATTATATTTCTATCTGGTTACCATCTTCAAAGCCCCATCGTTCCCTGAATGTATGTATGTATGTATGTATGTATGTATGTATGTATGTATGTATGTATGTATGTATGTACGTATGTATGTATGTTTGTTTGTATTTATGTATGTATGTACGCACATATGTATGTATGTATGTATGTATGTATGTATGCATTAATGCAGGCATGTATGTATGTATATACGTATGTATGTATGTATGCATGCACGTATTTATGTATGTATGTGTGTATGAATGCATGCATGTATGTATGTACGTACGTATGAACGAGCGCATGTATGCATGTGTGTATGCATGCGCACACACATACGTACACACGCATACGCGTGCACACACACACACACACACGCGCGTGTGCGTGGAAATGAAGCCTTCATCCTGTCTCATCTGAATCCATGAAATGTAATTTATTTCCAAAGATAAGTGAACACTGCGCTTCTAAAACTGAGGCATTTTAATTATTGAATGGTGATACGCGCTCTTTTCACTCCCCTTTCATCCTCCTTTTCAAACGTCTTCCTACTTTTCTTGCGATAGAGACGCTTACTTTAGACGTGCACTCGAGAAGAATATCTCCCTGAAAAGGGTGCTTCTCTGCAGCTGTACATTTGTGTAAGAGAAGCCGCACTCCAAGGATTCCGGATTGACTTGGTGTAAGTCAAAATACATAGAAACACTCTATCGTCCCCACTTGCAGGAAAAGAAGCTTTAGAGCATCGGGGGAGGGTGGGGTATATTAATATAAAAATCAAGTCAAACTAGAGCGGATTGGAATAAAAATAAATGAAATATAATGAAGCCCACGAGGCATTTCACACTGTATGTATGAAGGCACAAAAATTGAATTGTTCCTTTATCCCTCCCTCCCTCCTTACCTTCCTCCTCCCTCCCTCCCTCCCTCCCTCCCTCCCTCCCTCCCTTCATTTTTCTATCTGCCTCTCGGTCGTACCTCCATTGCGAGTACGATGATGTCGCGATAACTTCAAGAAGAAATGTCGTTGGGCGAGTTTTATGATTATGAAACCAACTTTAGCGCAGTTACCACAAAGATGTTGAAAAGACTGGATGGGCGCTGCTCCAGCGCCACAACACACGTCCAGTCTTTTCAACATTTTTGTCGTAACTGCGCTAAACCTTGTTTCGCAATCATGTCGCAAAAAATAACATGTAAATCGAGTGATGTTCTTTCTGTGTGTCTGACGATGTGGTTTTCGTGTTTTTTCCGTCTAATGTCTGTTACGGTTGCGGACTTTCAAAGGTAAATTCGAAATATCTAAGCCACCCACTTCGTCTCCAGCCGAGACAAAAGTACTAACGGGGAATGGTGCAAAAAGGGTCCGTTGCGCTGCGTTCAACATTCAATTCGCCCGACCACAGTGTAAGCAGCATGTCCATGCAGCCCCCCTCAGAGGGTTCATTACAGGCTGTCATGAATTCGGAATGCAGAAAACATGTTTTTTTTTTTATGCAGCATCAATCTTTTTGGAAACGGTATTCGAACCTGTTCTGGAGTGGTGTGGCGTGATGAAGGCTGCGCCATACACGTATTGTCAGCCTCCCTGGTAAAGCGCGTCATCCTGGCATCAACCCTCAATGTTCAGTTTACCGCCAAGGGCAAACCACACATTGAATGCGCCTCCCTTCACGCCAGCTTCCGTGAAGATATTTCCTAAAAGGTACTTAGGAACCAGATCGATAAAAGCGGGGTGCAGTGAAGACTAAGCAGGCAGAGATTGCGAGCTTGAAACTGAGCTTCACATTTTATACACCAGGTGGTGGGAGTTGGCTAAACTGGCAAATGTAGCCTGTTTAAAAAACGCACGCGAAGAGCTTCGAATCACAGGATACTCGCGAAATAACGCAGAAACACCGTACTTTGGTAACCGTGGGATTTATTTTAGGTGCGGGGTACCTTAGGACCGCACAAAGTCCGTCCGCGTTCGTCAGCATAGCATTTACAATCGCAAAAAATCACACCGGCACCGGCACCGGTGCCGGCAGGATTCGAGTCTGTGTCTGGTACACCACACAGAGTTAGTGTCAGTCGTCTTACCAATTGGGCTACGACCGTTTTTTTTTTTTTGCTTTATTATATTGGGCTACGACCATGAGTTAGTACCCGAGAGTCAAACGGCTTACTCCCTCGCCTGTAACGGTGCGGAGTACCTTAGGACCTCCCAATGTCCGTCCGCGTCCATCCATGCGCACACCATCTAACGAAAATCAAGCGAATTTATTTATTTATTTATTTATTTATTTATTTATTTATTTATTTATTTGCTTGCTTGTTTGCTACGTCCATTTGCTGCTTTCCCGAATTTGTTTGTGTATTCATAATCGGGGGTCCCCTTACACCCTGTTGACTCTGGGACCCTCGTATTTACATGTGTTCCTTATTTTGTATTGCTTTTTGAAATAAACTTTCACTTCCACTTTCTTTCCTTCTTTCTTTATTCGTTTTTCTTTTTAGATGCAGAGCATCTGATTCACTCGCCTTGTCCCTCCGGCGTCGTCGTCGTTGTCGTCGTCGTCGGCGTTGTCCACCCCTCCCCCATCCTCCTCGCCGCGCCAGCTGCGCTCTCCGCCGCTCACCCCCTCTCCTCTCCGATAGCGAGCACTCTCTGGCGAGGGGCATTGGATTGGATTCGATTGGATTTGCTTGGCTTGGATTGGATTGGCTTGGCTTGGCTTGGCTTGGCTTGGCTTGGCTTGGCTTGGCTTGGCTTGGCTTGGCTTGGATTTGGATTGGATTGGATTAAAGTGGAATGTGTTGGATTGTGTTGCGTCATAGCCGCGGCAGACGCGCTGGGGCCGGCGCATGTGCAGTACTCTCTCTTCCGCGGTTTCCTCTCCTTCGGGCGCGCTGCGCATATAACCGGTGTGCCGCTTTCCGGCGAAGCAACATCCACGCTTGGCTCAAACACCTAGAGTCCACGCCGCTTTACAAGTACGCCAACGTCGTCATCGACTGGGACCGGCTTACGCAGTCCCCTCAACGTTATGCGCGCTATAAAACGCGGTCCCTTCGCCGCTCCGCCTATGCGTCGCATCTACACAGGGGTTCCCGCGAGGGGAGGTGGGAGTTTTTGTTTCCTGAAGCCATTTAAAAACGAGCTTAAAATGAATTTCTTCATGCGAGACAGACTAAAGCGCTCCCCCTGCACCACAATAGCTAAAAACGCTAATTTATAAAGTTAGGTGTCAAAGATCTTCGTCTGTATAGTTGTCTTTAGTGTACTAACTGTGATGGCGTGCTCGATTCCTCGTAATAGGGACGCGGAAGTGGATATGTTGGAGCATCATTTGTGACTGCAGGGTGAGTTTAAACACTTTTAATTTATTGCTTAATCATTAAGCTGGATTGTAAAGCCTTAGTTTATCTGCAATGGGCGGCAGAAGAGAAAAAATAGTGTGCCGTTCACGGACGCCCCGCAAATTACCATAATGACGCCAGGCTGCCCTGCAATGTTTTTGATGATGCCTATCACCCTCCAAAATTTTTATTTTCACCATTTTATGGTTTATATCGACTTTTCTCAAGTTCCGCCACAGGTTCTAGAGGTTAGACAAACTAGGAATCCGCTAGACTTAGACCGGCGAATTTGCTCCTGTGTCGTCGCGGCCGATGTCAGCAAATCAGAAGGGAGGATGATGCGAAGAAAAAAGAACTCTCCAATGCTTTTTATCGTTTAAAAAATGCATATAAAGCGCGCGAGAACAGCTTAAAAATGACCTACCTGTTGTATGATTTAAACTGGTAGGGTAATAATTAGACAACGTTGACAACTCACATCAGTGTCCGTTTGAAATCGTATCGGCAATGGAGCCTTGGGAGCGTCAGTGAACGAGAAATAACGTGCAATTTTATACGCGCTCCACTACAGTCCACAGCTCACAACACAAAGTGGGTCAGCAAGGGCTGCCCTTTCCAAATTCAAATTGGAAATTTACGTGGCGAAGGAACACCCTGGCTATGAGCGGAAGGCCGCCGTAAACTTAGAAGAAATAATTTAAACCTCACCGCGATCTTTAATATACGCCGTGATCTTGAAACTCGGGTGTCTTTTTTTCGTCTTCACCGCAATCAGAAAAAAAAAAAGCTTCACCGCAGCCTCGAATCAAGCCAGTGACCTCGTGCTCAGGGCCGCTGTTCCTTAGGCACTGCGCCTTAGCGCCCAGTACTTTTAACAGCAGAGCTGTTTAAGCCGAGCGTTACCCATCCGTCGCACCAGAAAACCTCGCGGAGCGATGACGTCACCTCGCGTTGCCTAGCAACCCCTGGCGCAGCTGTACATAGCTTCGCGCTTGCTTCGCTAGCCCAGGCACTGCTCCGCCGAGCCTCACCGGCACCAGTCAAGCCGTGGCACCAGTCGAGATGTGACTCTGCTGTTTCTCCAGCCTTGCACCACCAGTGCAAGCTGCGCCAATTTTACTTCTATGTTAATGAATCCAAATATAAGGAATGATATGCGCAATAACTATTTGCAGATCCTGGTGCTTAGAATACAAAACAAAAAGGGGTAATCTGAAATTCGGCGAACAAAAGCAGTGACGACATCAATGGCCGCCAGTAAGGGGGCAATGATACAAAACGAAGCAGAACAGGATACCAATCAAGCATAAAATCATTTCGGTCATAGTAGGCTTTAACGTTAGTTAAACATCATTTGACTAAAGGCGAGTATCCCGCTGTCCTTGGTGTGGTAGATTAGAGCCCTGTGTTTCATCTACGACCGCTGCAAAACCTCGCCTAATTTAATTCGGGGAGAAAAATCGGTTCGCCATTTCGCCGCAGAAACTGCGCATGATAAAACGAAAAACAGCGTTTTGATGTGGAAGTGCACTGGTGTGACAGAACTCACAGGGGTCCCAGCGACGTTCGCGGAGCAGTAGAAGATCCTCATGTGCAGCGAGGTCCTAGGGAACCATCGTGGCGTGGCGATCCGCGCCAGGCGAGCAGCTGAGGGCCATGGCATCCCTGCAGACTACGGACGCCGCCTCCCCACACAACCCCCGGATCGTCAACGCAGGGACAAAAATATAGATCACCCTCGCTCCTTTTCACCTTTCTTGGTATCAATAAACATTCAATAAATGAGGAAAACCGTGCGTCCGTCCGTCCATAACGCTTGATGTGTCACACATTCTCCGCATACGAAAATGCTGTTAAAAATAATAAAAGGTGCTAGGGCCTTTATACATTAAAGGGACCTTGTAACACTTCACATAAACGCTTTCAATCTTTCCTTCGCGTCTGAAAGCCCTGCGAAAGCTGTAGTTACCGCCAGCACGGAGCGGCACTGCGTGATTAGCTCGTCGCAGTAGGTGCGCCTTCCATTTATCCTTTGCTTTTGTGGCTTTCTTTTTAAACTGGCTATCAAATACGTTAATTGCGGCAACTGAAGGAAAGCCGGCCAGTAGCCGCTACACCGCTGTAATGATTTAATTCCAGTGGTCAAAGAACGCCAAGATCGGGGAATGGAGAAAATTATTTTAGGTTATGTGATGAGCATAGAGCAGTACTTTTTGGCTGAGGTGCTTTGCGACCCCCTAATCTGATTGATTACGTTCTGCAAGCATTTAAGATTTCAAAAATAGTTGAAAAAAGTGTTGCAGGGTCTCTTTAATATCACGCCTTCGAGCAATGCACTTGCGTATAGCAGTGAGGCTATCTTTAAAGGAGCTCGGTATATACCCATTTACATGGATACATCGTGTCTTGTGGAGTTATTTAATAAAAATTAATCGAATATGCATTGGTGGTCCTTAAATAACGCGTGAGCCTCTCCGCCCTCCCCATCGCGAACTTGGACACTTCGCTGCGCGCGTGCCTTGATGTGGCTTCAGGTGTCTGTAACGCGGCGTTTCTCGCAAGCACATCGTAACGCGTGGCAGCTGTGCTTAGAGCTGTAACCGTCTCAGCAGTGTTGGCTTGCTTTGTATCGACATTTTTTCGCCGTAATTCCCACTCCTTCCTATTTGGCCGACCGCACTGGCTGCAGACGGAATCTACAACGCGTACAGTTGGCGAGAATCACAAGACCCGTCGAGGAGGTAACTGGAGAACTGCGCTTCAAATTTTCTCTTTGGTAACGTTGCCAACGTCGCGAAGGCACTCGCTCCGCTGTCAAACGCAGCCCACTCCACTCGCTCTCTCCACTCTCATGCCCTGTGCTCTTTTATCGCTCGCCTTGTTGACAGAATGACGCTAAAACGAACAGAGCACCGCGAAAATCTTTCTGAAATGCTCCACCTTATTGGCGCAGTAAAAAGGGCAGTCGGGCCTTTTTACTTTGATATTTCAGACTGCTTGTAGTATGACGCATAAAAACGTCTTCACTGCAATGCATGTGTGGAACGGTGAGGCCAACTTTAGAGTAGCAGAGTGTACTGCAATTTCTATTCGACAATTCCCACTTTTCGTCCTGTAAAATTTAGATTGGTGGTATTTCATTGATTTTTGATCCCTGCTCGTTTGTTTCTACTTGAAACGTGCACGAGAAGGAGAGTGTTCATGCTTTTGCCACACTTGTGCAGCAGAGAATTTTTTCTACGTTACTGCAATGTATACCCCTTGGTAGATAACCCCTGAAACCATTTGACTGCGAGGCAAGAAAAGTCAGCTTAAAAAAAAAATCCTCACGCAAAAATAACAGTGGGCCATTTATTTATGCGTGCATTGTGCCGTCTTCCCAATTCCACTTAGTGTTTGTACGCGTTCGCAAGAGAAAGAAATTGTAGAATAACGATAGCCTGCTGTAGTGCGACACTCAATGACGGAAACACCGGTGCCGCCCGCGCTGGGAAACTAACCCATGCTACCTCTGTCCGCCTTTGTAAATCTGTCACGCACCTGTTTTCCTTTTTTCCCCTATTTTCTTTTTCATTCACCGCGAAGATTCCACAGTGGCTAATTTATACCTTTTCGCGGACTCGGAAGAGTGGAAAACTGTACTCCACATTAAATCTGAGCATATTACCGGCGATTCGGTGACCGAGGGGGGAAATGATGGGTGGCGGCGCGGCTGGAGCGCAGGTTGCACCGCGGGGCCCCCAAGACCGGGAAGTCCTGACAATGGCCCTCATCCTCTGTAGCCGCGTGCGAGCCAGAAAGCTTTTTCTGAAATGAAATGGACGGCCGGAATGTATTATCAGCTCGGGCCAAGTCTACCGCGGTCTAGGGTTGGGCGGCCCGGTGGACTCCTTTATAGGCGCTTTATGCGGCCCTCCGTTCACTTAATGCGGCTCGTTTTTCTCCACCTCCCTCCACCTTCCCTCCGACAGGAGCGCTCTTGCATTCGCCGTCTGGCGGCAGCAGCCCTCGTGAGTGCACGGGTCGACCCAGCGTTCGTAGTGGAGAAATACGTGTCAAGTGTGGGAAAGATTCCTTTGTTCACTTTCTCTTTCTTTAGTGACAATTGCTTTGTTAGTCATTATCTCAGGGAATTAATGTCAGATCCTGCCATTATAACCCCGAGACAAGTTCCTCTGGCAGTGGTTTATATGTTATACTGTCAGGGTGGGGAGAGGTTTTGCGCCGAGAGTGGGCCTTGGCTACTATGTTTTGCTCTATGTGACCGAAAACAAAAGGGAAATTGAAGGCGGAAGTGGAGGTTGCAATTAAACTAGTGTTACCAACTACAGCAACAGTGTTTAAAAGGCTATCATCCCGAAAAGTAAGTTCCCACAAAGAGCCATCAAAACTTTCGATCATCACTCCACGTCGTGGCTACAAGGTGGTTTCATTTCTGGGTGGCTTAGGTGTTCCCTCTGCACTCCTAAAAGCCCCCGTAGGCCTGCTTTATCCCAATTCACGTTAAAAAGCAATGACAACGTCCAAAGGAATGAATTTGAAAATGATGAGACCATTTCGCCCCGAAACTGAGCCATGCACTGTGGAACTACGTGATGAATAACACCGTTTGTTGCATTGCGCGCTTCCGCAGTGCAGTATGTACACCTAAGATTGTATGCTGGGGCCCATGTCATTCGCCGACGCCCAGTTGGGCGCATAGGTGATTTTTGGCGGAGCAGACCTAAGTCCTTTGGGGGTGTTTAGCAGAGGTCTACAGCTCATGCGGTTCTGTCATAGTCGACCTCAACCTCAAATTAGCCTCATTCATAGCATATGATGTCAAGGTTAACTGAAGGCGTAGGCCGGAGCCTGTTTAGCGTGGGTATTTCAAAGCCTTACCTGAACTTTGGCCAGACTAGTCGGAGGTTGAGAGAGATTAAGGTAGGAGCTTATGTTAAAGCGAGGTCCAAGATTAGCGTGCTTACTTCTTCGCGCGGACACTTCATAGCGCCGACCAGTATGACTGACGTAAACTCTGCTGTGGGTCATTCAGGCATTCCACAATACACCTTTGCGCCGTCAGTGTACTACACCACATGCTTCTGTCTACATTGGGCGTCTTGCTTTTTGTCATCATTTGGAGAACCTCGGCCACCCAGCTGGGCAGGCCAAGAGCAGCTTTGAAGCTGTATCTCAGAGCGATATTAAAAGCAGAGCTGTTTAGGCCGAGCAGTATATCCGTCCGTCACACCAGAAGACCTCGGAAGTGTGAGGAAAAGGGCGAGGAGGCGAGGAGCCCACGAGCAGTTGTTGGGAGTGCGGGCCTCAAAAAAAAAAAAATGCGGGGGTTTCCGGGAATCAAACCGGGACCTTTACACCGCGACACCGGCAACCTTAACCCTGGCCCAGCACAAAGTCCCGAGGTGTACAGGGTTAGCAGCGGCTGGGAATAATAACATTTGCAGCCAATTGGAAACGAAAAAATGGCTGACAATTACTATACTCCCTAATGTGAAATTTGTGCGCAGCGCAAACTGTAGCCTTCTCGGTTGCGGCGTGTAGCTGTTGCGTCTCAGGAAGTGATCGCGTGATCAGCGAACGCAGGGCGTCGCGCGCTACTCTGCCGTTTTCTCACGGGGCGTCGCCGCCGCCGAGCGTGTTGTTTTAAATTGTGGTTGAATCTCCCGCGCCAATGCCCCGTGGTTTGCATGACACAACGAGAAGGAGAGAGAGAGTTGCTTTATGGAAAGAGAGAGCAGCAACAAGGAAGACGCTGGAGGACCTATTCAAGTCGGGATCAATTTGAAGGTGATCGCGGGAGCATCGATCAGCGGGCCTGTCAACCTACACACGGCCGTTTTCAGAACTTTGGAGTGAAATGAAGCAGTGCCTTATTCCTTTCGTTGTGTCTTGCACGATACAACCCTGATACAACCCGCAACATGGCGCTGCCTCCTGTTGCTTTGCCACCCGAGCGATCCCCTTCAAATTTATCCCGTACGTGCACCACGCAGCACGAGCTGAGTTTTTGTGGAGCCGCCTCCACTCCGTACACTGCCCTCGCCCTCACACTATCACCACACTTTCCTCCTCCGTTTTCCCTCTTTCTTCGGTGTTTCCACCGTTCGCTCGGTTACGAGGCCGACAAATCCGCCATATCACAGCAGTGGACTCTTCAGTGCTGTGCACTAAAGCGCTTCCGGTGGTCAGCATCGAATCTGTGTCCGTTCCTCGCGTTAAGAAACCGGCATCTATCCGAGTGAGCTATTATCACATTCCGGGCGCACACCATTTCCTTTGGATTCGTAGCGCGGGCGTTGGCCTTGGACCGGGCCGCGGGTTCTAGCGCGTGCTAACGCAGTCAACTTTGGGGAGAGATGTGAAAGCCTGCGGACGAAACGATCCGGGCCTGCCAGTCACGGAGAACTTTAAAGCGGCAAGTGCGGAAATAAATGTGAGGTGCAACAGCCGGGTCTCCGACAAAGAGAGAGGGTCCGCCAGCTCGGCTGTTTCTCCAGCCTTGCACCACTAGTGCAAGCTGCGCCCTTCTTGTTTATTTCCGGATTAGCCGGTTGCAATGATGTGTAATGATGGCGAAGCAAGCGGTAGTAGTAAAGCGAAGCATGCTGACACTATATTTGCACAACACACACTACATGCACTACTCACACTCCCACTACGCTCACTACAGAATTTTTTCCCTGTGCGGATCCGGGAACATTTATTTGTGGGTGATCAAGTTATTGCCCCAAACCAAAGAATGTGTCGCAATGAAAAACAAATTTCGGAAATAAACTCCGGATGTGATGTATTATTAGGAGTAACGATGACAAAAGTATCTTCCTGAGAAACATCCCCTAAATGCGTCAGAAGGTTAACAATTTTTACCGTAGGTATTACAAATAAGTTATTATATACCGAGCGTCTGTGTGCGAACATTTCGTTTTGAGGAATTGGTCAGTTGTTCGATTTGAAATTAATATGCATAGAGAATAAGCTGGTACAATAAGAAAAAAAAATAAAACCAATAATTGTAAATAAAATAGAAATACTAGAAACAAAAAAAACACGGAGCAATGCAAAATCGAGAATGCAACAACAATTACACAACAACAAAATAAAGTAGACAAACTAAAAACGAACAACAACTATCAGATGGAAAATAATTTCTCGGGAGAGTTACGTGCCTTGAAGGCTACAGCGTTGTTACGGGTACGTTTTATATAAACGCCCACCCGTCGACACGGCCGCCAGGCTATTTACCATCCCTAGTGCACCTTAATGCACCTTATTTATTTTAATTCCCCTAATCCATATCAATACACCATAATCTATCTTAATCCACCTTAGTCGTACCTTAATACCACTACAATTTACCTTAACCTACCTTCATTCACTTTAATCAATCTTAATATAGCTTAAAAGACCTTAATCCATCTTATTCCACCTTAGCCACCATGGTGGCCCAGTGGCTAAGGCGTGCTGCTGAGCAGAAGGACGCGAGTTCGATTCCCTGCCGCGGCGCCCGCTTTTCTGATGGAGGCAATAAGCGAAAACGCCCGTGTTTTGAAAATTTCGGCGCACGTTAAATATCCCCAGGTGGTAAAAATTAATCCGGAGCCCTCCACTACGGCCCGCCTCTTCGCCTGTGTAGCGTCGTCGCATTAAACCTCATAATCAATCAATATCCAACCTTAGTCAATCGTCACCCACGGAAATCTTACCCTACTGACCCTACTGTCATTGGCATCGTACTCGGCGATGAGAATGACTGTATTGTACCCGACAAAGATACACGGCAGCGCACATACTATCAAGAGCGAGCGAGCGAGCGAGCCCTTTTATACTTCAATGCGCGCCCCTTGATGTACGCGCAAGTTCAATTTCTACCATTGCACGGAACAGCGGGCTAGCCGCAGCCTGCAGCAGACACAGTGGCGCGGTGCGGCGCAGACACAACGTGTTGTGGGTGATGAGGCTGGCGTCGCCGGCGCGAAATGCAGATGCCACATATCGCGCCGGCTGCCGCCGGGACGCGCCGGCAGACGCAAATCTTTCTGCAGCGTTTTTAGAATAGGTCTAGTAACGCTGACCTTCTGCTCCCGTTCGCACGCCATCTGCAGGGGCAGCGCTTTACGATCCCATGGTTAAAGTGGGCGCCGCAAGGTGGCGCTCGACAGTTTTCACTCACGGTCAACTCAGCCGGCGGCCCTAGCGTTCCTGCACCAAGGGCCTTAAGCGCACTGCGCTAAAATACGTTATCGTCGTGGTGAGAGCAAACATCAATGCCGAGTAAGCTTGATGAATTGCTTCCGCAGAAAAAAGAACAAGGGCAGCCGTTGATGGGGATAGGCGGAGTCAGTGCCTCCGTTCGATCCTTCCCCCTCCCTGATACGATCCCCATACGACCCATGAACCGACAACATTAACCTCCCACCTTTACTTGTGCTCCTTTATACCCGGAGTGTGAGAATTCTGGTAATGAGCTGATATTATTGATGCGCTGAATGGTTTCACGCATTAAAGTGCGCTGTTCTTGTTCTTATGCGTAAGCATTTTTTGGCGAGTACTCCCCCGGAAAAGCGTGGCGACTCACAGTTGCAACAAAAACGCATAATTAGGCGCGCTAGCATGGCAGATCATGATAAGGGTGAGAATGGGATTCCTTGAGGAACAACAAAATTAAATAGAAAAGAAATAAAAACGCGTGACATTACGCGCTTTATACCTTAGGTCATGCTTTAGCGTGACGCCTTCTTTCTGAAATTAAATGCATTATTGTTCACGTTGTTCAATGATAGTGCAAATTTAGGCGATCGTGAACCTTCGAAATTGATAAGATAATGAAAAAGTGCACATGAAGACGCATCCCACGATGTGCTAGCAGTGCACGTCTGTACAGTAGTGAAGCCGACTTTAAGAAAACTTTGTGTTCATCGTTTTGATTGATTGATTGTGAGGTTTAACGCGCCGACGCAACGCAGGCGCGCCGTAGTGGAGGGCTCCGGATTAATTTTGACCACCTGGGGATCTTTAACGTGCGCCGAAATCTCGCACACACGGGCGTTTTTGCTTTTCGTCTCCATCAGAAAAGCGGCCGCCGCGGCCGGGAATCGAACCCGCTACCTCGTGCTCAGCAGCGCAACGCCTTAGCCACTGAGCCACCGCGGCGGGTCGTGTTCATCGTTTTAGATGAGTGCGTATGAGCGTTCATACCTTGATCGTATCCCCAGCAATGCATTTGTGTATAACAACAAAACCGACTTTACAAGAGGCTTGGTGTCGAGCATTGGTTGGAAAGAATGTTTACGCATCAGTACACCTTTTTTTTTTTTTTCAATTTGTTCATTTGATCTTTCTGCAATGACGCTGCAATAGCGGATATAATTGCACTCTCTTAAAAAAAAGATACTTCGGCGGCACCGGCTACCTAAGCGCTTCTCATAAGTTGGGAACACGAAAGCATTCCCGCCCAATACAGTGACACGGCGTGTTCAATTCAACGCTGCGAGGCGCCAAACTTACGGATTCTGTGTATCTGGTGTTCTCTTTCTTGGCCAGTCTCACGAGTTTCCGTTAAAGGGTGTGTTCACTAATAAAAAAATCCCTGCTGCTCGTGTTATCACTTGAGGGAAATGTAATGGCGAGATCCCCCTTTCATACGGACCCATTCCGGGATATCGTCATTGCAGAAAGATCAAAATATAAAAGCACAGGCAGGGAGCTATTTTGTGTGAAAGCTATAAAGTGGTTTTTTTACAGTGAAACCTCTGCGCGTAATGCTTGAAGTTTTAACTCCGAACCAGCGGTTTCGGAGAGCCTCACGTTCTTCCGAGCAGTTTTGGAAGCGACGAGGCATCACTCTACACGAACTCTTTCCTCGATAGCGGCTCGGCTAATCCACGTTGCTTCTGCGTGGCGACGCGCCGCTAGCCCGCCTCTCTCGTCGCATCCATTCTATCGTACAGCTCCCAAGCGAGCGGTGCGCTGCATTGAACGCGTACTTTTGCTACCCGACAATACCGCAGCTCTTGAAGGCCACGTTGGCTTTCGCGGTCCGTGGGCGCGCGTCGCGACGAAGCCCTGCCTACCTCCTGTTGGCAATACTTGGTACCAGCGGCGTTCCGCGTGGCCAACGGCACGGCTCCTACGGCAAACCCGCGCCCTGCTTTCCTAGGCAGACAAACGGAGGCACAGTAATTTCTCGTTATAATGAAATGCCTTTATTAATGCGACGCTTTTAGCCTCTCGCTGATGTCGTCTGTTGTCCACCCAAAACGCACTGCAGTAAAGCCAACTTTCTCTGTCAATGGAAAAGCGCAGAAAAATCGGGAATAATGGTTTTCAATGACGCTACCACTGACGCACTGTCTATCCAGCAAGGCGAATTACCCGGACTGAAGGGATGTAAATATTTGGGAGTGTGTATAAACGAAGGGGATAACTACTTAAGAACTCACGAGGAGCAACTTAAGGGTAAGGGAAATGCGAAACGCAGCTATAATGAAGCATAGAGCTGTGTGGGGGTATAACAAATATGAAGTAGTGAGAGGAATGTGGAAAGGAGTAATGGTTCAGGGTCTCACATTTGCGAATGCTGTACCCTGGTTAAAATCAGACCTTCTATCAGGCCTTAAAGTAAACCAGAGAACGGTAGGCTGTTTGGCCTTAGGCGCGCATGGGAAAACAACTAACGAAGCAGTGCAGCGAGATATCGGATGGGCGTTGTTTGAAGTTCGAGAAGCGCAGAGCAAAATATGTTTTAAGATGAGATAGAGAGCAATGGATCAACGTAGGTGGGCAGCTAAGGTTTTTAGGTACCTATACTTGAAAAACGTGGACACGCTGTGGTTAAGGAAGACTAGAAGGCTAACGATGAAATACGGAAAGTACAGTGGAGAATCCAAAACAGCCAATGTAACCATAAAAGAGGCAAGGCAGATAGAAACGAATAAATGGAGAAAACAAAATGGAAGCTATAACGTCTTTAGACATCAGAAATTGGACATCAGAAAGGAAAATTTCTACGATAATTCTCAGGGCAGTGCTTTGCTTTTTGAGGCTAGAGCAGGTTGCTTGCGAACTAAAAGCTTTGTGGGGAAGTATGCACAAAATGATGGTGTATGCGTGGTCTGCGGAAAAGAAACAGAAACTATGCGGCACATAGTGTTGGAATGACAGGGTATCCATCCAAATATACATTGTGGGATATGAGGGATTCCTCGGGGCGACCTAGCCAGTCCTGGCGTAAGCCACCACGCTAGCTCCCGGCGTGTCAACCACGCGGGCTTCCATGCCTACGGCAGCCCAGCGAGGTTCGCCGATACGAGAACAGTAGACAGTAGTGCCAAAGCACAGCCGTTTATTTGGGGAATCCCAAAGCATGCGAGCACAAGGCTCGACGGCGTTCACGAATCACGCCGTCCGGGTCGTGATCGCGAACGGGAGGCAGGCACTCACGGCGCCCGACAAAGTTCCCACCTGAGATACATGTATCCTCCACCGCCGCGATGTTCCGCCGAACCAGCCCCGACCGGGTCTCCGACGAGACTCTCCCGTCTCCCGCGCGCACACGTTCGCGCCGCCCGCGCCCGCGCGCATATGCCCGCACAGATCGGTGGTGCCATCTCTCGGGGGACGCCGACCAGCGGAGCGCCGTACCGGTTTCAGCGCACAAGTCTCTCCCGAAGCGCGCGCCGGATCGGGATCACGGGTCACGGTTCTCCACGATTCCCACACTCCTCCCCCCTAAAGACTGGACGCCCCCTGAGCTCAAGTGACGCCACGTTACACACCCTCGTCACAACACCTCAAGTCAGAAAAACTGCCACCAAACGCCACTCCTATGCCAGTCCACACCAATGTTCGCCACACGATGCCACCGTCGCGATGCTCGCCTCACAAACCCGCAAACACCTTGCACAGGTTCGGAGTCCCTCGCGGCTGGGCAGCACAGCAGGTTGTCAGGCCCGGGGGTAGCCTGCAGCCGCAGCCGACGAAAGCCGGGGTCGCGCCATGATGCGACCCCCCACTCCCAGCTCGAGGCGGCAACAGGAACGGCCGCGCCCTCTGCGGCTGCCCGAAGGCTCGCGCCGTTCGCGTAGGCGCCGGATCCCGCCGCCTCCCGGGTTCCGTGGCCGCTTCGGCCGCAGGTCCTCCCGAACGGTTGGCTGCCTCCCGGCAGGCCGGAGCAGCAACTAGCGGTAGCAGCAACTGGCGGTGGCATCCGTTTGCTGCAGGTCTCGCTTTCACCGACTGGTGCAAACGATTCCCGAACTTGAAGTGGGGAGCAGCGGGACTCCGCAATCTCTTGTGACTGACCGGAAACCTTATCGACGACCTCGCCAAATAGGGTAACAAAGATGCCCGAGGGTACTCCCCCTTGCACGTTCGCTTGCTCACGGAATCACGAGTCCGGCAACTGTGCTCCAGCAGCCACCCCCGCCTGGAGGCAGCTCGCCTATTAAGGGGGGTCGGCATCGAAACACCCGTCCGAGTAATTTCGGCTTGGTGCGTTGGTTGGCAAAGCTGCGTCAGCATCAAGCAGGCGGGGCTCCTGCAACTCACTCGCAGCAATACAAGCTGCCGTAGAGCCAGCGCCAACCGCAATACCATCGGCTTACGGGCGCACATCACCGGTATAGGTCGCCTGAGAGTGCGTCTCTTCCTAAGACTGGCGATATCTCGCGACCAACGAGCCCGCTGCCGAGCCGCGCGAAGCTCTTACTGCCTAACGCAATCTCGAGCGGAGACTTCACGGCATCGCGACGCACGCACTCCGGAAGCGCGGAGACAACGGTCCCATTGCTCCCGCTTCCCCCCGCAGCGTCGGTGACTGATTCTTCCGCGATCCCCTTTGCTCTTTGTCAGGCGTCATATCGGCTAACACTCCGCCTCAGATTCGAAGCGCAGTAACGGCGGGCTCATCGTGCGGCTTGCGAACTCCCAAACGCCGCACCCTCGCTCGGTAGTGTCCGCCGCGCCTGCGGGAAACTTCAACCGGCGCCGCCGGCGCGACTGCGCGGAGACGGCGCTACGAGGAAGGCGACCCACCGCCATGTTGGAACAAGGCCTACGTACCTCCCGTCTCGCAAGCGGGCCACGACTGCGGTGCTCGGAGGTATCCTTCTGACGTACCGCCTGGTGCGTGTAGGAAGGTTACACATTTGCCGTCACAGCTGTATCGGGCATCAAAACTGTCTGCCTCCAACCGACTGGCGCGAGGCGTTTCGTACGAAGTCTTCCGGACAACGCGTAGCGGGCTGCGACTGCAGCAACGCATTTCTCGGGGAGCTAGCAACCTCGAATTCGTCTGAAGACGAGACCCACGTTCGGGCGCCATGTGGGATATGGTGGGTTCCTCGGGGGCCTTGCCAGCACTCTGGGGTAGGCCCCCACGCTAGCTCCCGGCGTGTCACCCACGCGGGCTCCCATGCCTACGGCAGCCCAGCGAGGTTCGCCGATACGAGAACACAGTAGACAGTAGTGCCGAAGCACAGCCGTTTATTTGGGGAATCCCAAAGCATGCGAGCACAAGGCTCGACGGCGTTCACGAATCACGCCGTCCGGGTCGTGATCGCGAACGGGAGGCAGGCACTCACGGCGTGCGACAAGGTTCCCACCTGAGATACATGTATCCGCACCGCCGCGCTGTTCTGCCGATCTCGCCTCGACCGGGCCTCCGACGAGTTCGAGTTCGTTTGAAGTTCGAGAAGCGCAGAGCAAAATATTTTTTGAGGTGAGATTGAGAGCAATGGATCAACGTAGGTGGGCAGCTAAGGTTTTTAGGTACCTATACTTGAAAAACATGGACACGCAATGGTTGAGGAAGACTAGAAGGCTAACGATGAAATACGGAAAATACAGTGGAGAATCCAAAACAGCCAAGGTAACCATAAAAGAGGCAAGGCAGATAGAAACGAATAAATGTAGAAAACAAAATGGAAGCTATAACGTCGTTAGAGATGTACAGGGCTGATAAATTGGACATCAGAAAGGAAAATTTCTACGATAATTCCCAGGGCAGTGCTTTGCTTTTTGAGGCTAGAGCAGGTTGCTTGCGAACTAAAAGCTTTGTGGGGAAGTATTCACAAAATGACGGTGTATGCGTGGTCTGCGGAAAAGAAACAGAAACTATGCGGCACATAGTGTTGGAATGAGAGGGTATCCATCCAAATATACATGAGGGAAATATTAGGCTTCCAGAAGCCCTAGGATTTAAGGGTAGCACAGAGGAAGTTAACTTCAAAGCTGTCGAGGCGACGAAAAGAAGATTAGAATGCTGGTGGACGAAAAGCAGAGGGGAATATTGCCTAGGACCGTTACCACCTGTAACCGGGAAAAAAAGGTATTCTGTGCCTGAGTTTTTTTGTGCCTGCCCTAAGCAGCGCTAGTATTGAACCCAGAGTGGAAAACATAGGTATATTAGTCCTTTCTGGTAAAATGACACGTCATCACCCCGCTACAAAGGGGAAGCCAATAGCAATCGCCAATCATCAATCATCATCATCAGTTATGATCATGGGTGAAGTAAAGAAAAATTAAAACGCTTCCTTCTGACTGAATCGAACCTGGGTCACTCGCGTTATGAACCCTACGTCTATCCGATTGCGCCTTTCCGCCACCCCCCCCCCCCCTTTATTTCAGGGTATTTATTGCAGTATAAGTCATTGTATGAAATGATATTTACGACACATATTTACAACTATGTACACATAGAGATAAGTTGATTACAAGGTGAAGAACAAAACTAAACATAATGAACAATTATGTTCATTTGGTTTAAAACAGGGGCAAGCGTGAACAACTAATACGCAGGGGATACCAGTCAGGGCGTGAATCATTTTGGTCGTAGACACCTTTAAGTTTAATGATCATTTGGCAAAGTGTGACCCTGAAGGAACCATAGGTTCAGCGTTTCTATCCAGCATTCGCGTTTTCCATAAACTACGCACAGGTGATCAGGATTAGAAAAAAAAGCAATCATATGACACATCACCATCTGCGGGTGATACAAGATACCTTGCACTATATGGAATCAAATCAAAGTGCTTGTTAATGAATAGTTCTTTGGAGAACATTCCAAAGCAGTATGGCTTTTTTAGAATTTATGGAGCAGGGCTAGATCGTTTCCGCTACATCGCACAGGCGACTGCAAAGTTTCAGTATGCAGTTTGAAGAAGAACGTTTTTTTCGAGGGAGAGAGTGGCATTTTACGGACACGTAAGAGCACATCTTGTCCAGGCCATGACCAAAACAGTTCGGATTTAGAGAGGGGTGCATGGATGCACAAAATTAGAAAGTGCACCCTTCCATCTGACAACGACAATGTTTGAACGCTAGGAAAAGCCATGTAATGCCGGTGTCACTTAAGCACTACAATCGCAGTGCAGTAAACCGACAAGATGGGTCTCGGTAAGTGGATATGATTGGCTTGACAAACGTGCGCAAACGACGCTGGGCGGTCGTCGCGAGGCACGCACACACCAGCGCTAGGCGGTGTGTGGTTTTGTTCTTGGTTTTGTTAACTGCCATGCGGTCGGCGCGAGGCCCGCGCTTACGTGCGCGCGCGCGGCAATTTCTTGGTATTTTGTAGCGTGAGCTACACTGGCCGAGGTTGAGCAGTTTCGCGTGGCTCCTGGAGAGTCGTGCTGCTCATGCGCGAGTAGCAGTGACATCACACGGTGCGCAGAACGTTGCTCGCTGCCCGGCGTCTCTCACACACCCCACGCGCCCAGCGTCTTCGCCGACCTCCGTTTCGCACGTGGCGGCCCGGTCCACTTGATGATCATGCGAGGGGTGGCCGGGTGTGGAATCGATTGCTCGTGCGTAGCAGCAACATCAGAACCAGCTTAGCTCTGGGGCGATTGGTGACGCTGTGCCGGAGCCCCTTGGTAAATATACATGTGTCCCATAATGCGTATACCATGTGTGTGTCATTGAAGCAGCAGTAAGCATGATAATCAAGCTAATCCTAGACACCCAGGAAAGCTATAGGAATAACCAGCTGAACCTTAGCTCACGCTACGTATATCCTGGCATAGCTGTGCTAGGTCACTGTTTATATTTTTATTAACTGCGGACACGAAAAATTACGATTTGCTAAAAAGCTTCGCTCTTAAAAGTCGCGCGCATCCATTGCCATAAAACGCATGGGCACACGCGTATTTCAGCATGCGCCCAGCTTCGCACTTCGGTTGCTTCTGCACCTCTCGCCCAGCGGCGCAGTAGTCCCCAGCAATCCAAGAACAACGAATGCATCATCATTTCACGTGTTCCCGAACTTAAAGTGAAGCCCAGCTGGGAAGTGTGGTTCAAATGTGTCAGGTTTTGGGCCAATGTGCCCGCGTCAGAGCAAAGTTTGATGGCAGCGCAACGCGTACGAGCGGTGAACAGGACACAAACGCTTTCCCATCCACCACATCATAAGTAGTGCTTAGGTGTCATCGTATGCGTAGGAATGCATTAGCATTCCTACGCATACCTTTTTCAATTTTCCATGTGTCTCGTCTGTCCCAGGAGCAGGCGGCTTTTTCAATTTACGCTAACGGGCCTCCCCTAGGCCTCACTCTGTAGTTATTCGTGACTTGAAGGCGAATAGGCTAGGCTCCCACATCGTGATCTCAGATCCAGTGTTTGGACTCATAATATGCCATAGTGGATGGTGCCGTGTTTCTAGCGTCAGCCAATATCTTGTATACAGTGGAAGTATATGTGTACCCTCGTCTACACCTTCTCATTCAAAACATATTCATCAAGCGGAGAGCACGTGCAACACTGAAGGAGCGTTTTCGTTGAGGTGACACAGAATCCATTGTCCCATTGTCGCCAAAGCATAACGCTAAAAAACAAAAAAGAACCGCATGGAACTACGACGCGAACTAGCCTACTTCTGTGAACACAGAAAATGCTCCATCAGAAGGACAAGATTAACGAATTAATACATGATCTCCCCCGCAAAAGAGTAATTAAGGGCACAGATATCCCAGGTGAGCCACAATTTCACAATTGTTGTGGAGATAAGATTAAGAAACAAAACCGGGCCATCTCCACTAACGTGAAACCTAAGGAGGGGCGACACATGCAGTGTATAAGTGTATTCTTGGCGCCTTGGCGTTTTTGCCCACGGAAATGAAACCGTTGGGAAGTACCGGTATACAGCTTTTCTGTAAAAGTATCGTGTCTTTGAAGCACGAAGAGTTCCGGCGTGAGGCGTTGGAAAACGAGTGTCCCGGTGCGTTCTTTTAATTCGCGTTGTCGCCCATGAAAATGAAATGTTCTAGCGCGATGCGTTGGAAAACCAGTGTTCCAGTGTTTTAGTATTGTAACTACATGAAATCACGACGACGACAGGAGACGCCGATAGCCCGAGCCCCTAAGGGGCTTCGCCCCTAAAATAATCAGTTCCCTTCCACTCTATGAAGAAGGACAACCAGCACAGCGGGGTGCAGTCTAAGGGGAGCATGAAACAAAACACGCTTTGCGATTGTATTGTATTTTGCGATTTTATTTTGCGATTGTGCATATTTGCTAGCTAATTAGCCGAAGGAAACTTGGAAGGAGTACAATTTTGATCTAGGTGACAAACAAGGGGCTGTCCGTTTCCCTCCCGCGTCGTAGTCGTCTGACTCTCTGCGTAACCCCTCAACCCAAACTGCTCGACCATTGAGGACAGCAGCCAGGTTACATCGCGCTGTGAGACGTCCACGTTGAGATATCCCCCCATCAGAACGGGTATACGTCCACGGTGAGTGCGTGAAGCCTACCCGCGCGTGCACGCCCCCCCCCCCCCCCCCCCCCCTTCGAATGCAGGCATAAATATGGCAGGGGGAGATAGACGTCGCGCGTGGCGACCAGTACACACGACTCGGGAAAGAGACGGCAGCGGTAGGAAGCAGTAAAATTCGGGCTGTATTCATACTCCCTCCGTAGCTGGCCATGAATTACTGCGCAACACAATGTGGGAAAACCAGCTTACAGAGGCCCAGATAACACTGATATCCTTCAAGTTGGCTACATCTTTAAACACATATGTAAGACATCAAATATATGGATGCCCTGAGACCCTGTTTTTATTTTTATGAATTTCTTTCAATACACCGAATTTTCGTTCCACACGGGCGTAAGAACTTGGGGGATTAGACATACAGTTTAGCTGTAAAAAATGGTGCAGCTTGCAATAGTGGTGCAAGGTTGGAGAAACAGCTGAACTGGGGGTCCACTTAGCTTCTCCCCATGCTGACAGCGGATCCCAAGAGAGAAGAAGCAGAAAGGGCAAGTCTATGCACGTTCCTCGTACGGCAAGATGCAACCCAAGACTGTCACCCGTGATATTAGTGGCAGCCAAGACGTCGTTGCCGCCGACCGAGTCAAGCCTGCTTACATCGCCTCCCTCCGACCCATCCAGGGCTTCTTCGTCTCAACAACCCCGCCCCGGAATTCACAAGTTCAACCGACCAAAAACGTCACGTGGGCAACACAACAGACTCCGGGGGGGAGGGGGGGGGGGGGCGGTCCGCCAGGCCGGAGACGACGACGACGAAGGCGGAAGCTTCTCACGTGGCGCATGTCCACGCGCAAGCCCCCGCGCAAGCCTGGAAGACGCCGGGCGCTCCTCACGAGGCACACGCTCACGTGCGCTCGGTATTTTTTTTTTTTTTTGCTAAAGCCACTGCGTGAAGGTCATGGTGGGCGCCTCACGCCAGGAGAGTTTGTTTTCTTCTTTGTATTTTTTTTTGCTAACTCTAAAGGACCAAGCTCAAGCTTAAACAGCTCCGGTGTTAAAGTTTATAGGCATTAACCACTCGCAGACGATTTCATCGACGAACTGCCGAGTAATTTCAGCCACAGAATTTTTTATTCTCTGTCGCGAAGTAGCTACATTTTTTACTTATAAATGATGCCTCGGGCGCCGGTGCCCCACGCTGACGGACGGAAGAGCGAGGGAAGCGTAAGGTTCAACAAGGCCGGCCGGAGCACTCCCTGGAGGAGGGCATTTCAGGACGACCGGTCGCGCCGACGTCGCGCGGCGGCCGTGACGCAAGGTGCGCCGTCGCCGCAGCAGCTGCTCGCCGGCCCAGCGGGCTCGGACGCAAGGCGGCGCCGGCGCCCAGTACGCGGCGGCTCCCAGGGGGTCCGAGCCAGCGGCGCGGAGTCAGCGGAGGCGCAAATATCCCACGGGAGTGAAACCCCGTTCTTCGTTGGCATGCAGATTCCTTGTGGGAGCCCACGAGGAAAGAAGGGCCAGATCGATGCATCGATCCTGGTTGACGCACGATGCCCTCGCCCTCAGCTCTGGCGCCGATGAAACGTCCCCTGTGACCGAGTTGCCCCGGGATAAGAGCAGCGCTCGATGCGTCGTCTACGGGGCCCGCCGCTGCCCACCGGCCACAACTGCAGCCGCCGACGCCGCCGTGCACCGCTCGCTGGGGAACGCGCACGTGCTGCATGCGGCGCGCGCCGGCGGCGAAGTCCGCCGTGCCGCCGTGGACGGCCTCCGCCGCTCGGAAGGAACTGCTATCTCCAACTCCGCGACGGCAGGCTGGGACAAACTACCCACTCAGTGTGCACTTTGTAGCATCAGCAAGCTACCAAGAAATTGATGCATACATACATACTTCCGCGCTACATACACCGTACATGCATGCGCACATACATACATACATACATACATACATACATACATACATACATACATACATACATACATACATACATACATACATACATACATACATACATACATACATACATACATACATACATACATACATACATACATACATACAATTCCTAAGGAATACACTAATACAAAATAGCGACATTATTTTCGACGAACATATTATTTTATTCCAAGAATTTTCTTCGTACAAATAATTTAATTTCCGCAAATGTGCAAGGCTGCACAGTCGCCGGGCACCCAGTTCACCTGACCTCAACGTATGGAAACGCATGAGAATAACCATAAATTGCATAGCACCTGCTTACCATGCACTCCCACTTGTCTGCAGTCTTTGTGCCCCAATGGCTATTGCATGCCGGCCAGCTCTTGTCACTGAATTTGGGGAGCGAATTTTCTATTCGTAGAAGTGGGAAACTTTTTCACGAACGCTTGATTGATTGATTGTAGGGTTTACTGCGCCGACGGAAAGCAGGAGACGAGGCGCGCCGTAGTGGAGGGCTCCGGGTTAATTTTGACCGCCTGGGGATCTTTAACGTACGCCGAAATCTCGTACACACGGGCGTTTTTGCTTTTTGCCTCCACTAAGCGGCCGCCGTGGCGGGGAATAGAACCCGCGTCCTCGTGCTCAGCTGCACAACGCCTTAGCCACTGAGTCACCGCGGCGGGTTCTTTTCACAAAAGCACTAAGCGTGACCATATGTTGAAAATATGGGAAAGAAGTCCCATTTGTCTGTCTGTCTGTCTGTCTGTCTGTCTGTCTGTCTGTCTGTCTGTCTGTCTGTCTGTCTGTCTGTCTGTCTGTCTGTCTGTCTGTCTGTCTGTCTGTCTGTCTGTCTGTCTGTCTGTCTGTCTGTCTGTCTGTCTGTCTGTCTGTCTGTCAAAATCTGTCAAAGCATCAGCAAACTATAGCATCAGCATATAGTAACGCCGTGATGGCCACAACGCATCCTCAAACACTCATAAGCACTCTAGAAAAAATCGTGTTAATATCCCGATTATTTATGGAGGTACAGCGAGTTTTTCTGAATATCCTGGTATTCAGAAGCCGAAACTAAATTGTATCGGTTCTAGAAATCAATATATTTTTTTTCTTTTATACGTTACTATTTCAAATATTACTTATTTCAAATATTATTTCAAATATTACATATCTCAAATGTTACTGCAAATATTTAGTCTGTATCATTATGAAAAGGCATTCCTACTCTTGTCTGCGCAATCATTATTCGGATAAAATCTAAATCGACCACAAGATGAATAAATGTTCTTTACGTTGGTTGGGCATGGCTTTGCAACTTTGGCCGAGGCTGAAGTCAGCATTTATTTTATTTTGCGCGTCTTTAAACTATCTCTAAGCATTCAGAAACAAGTTAGAATAAACTTTACGTTCCTATTATAATTAGTTTGGGAGTTGCAGCGAGTTTTTCGACCTTTACCCTCGTTTCACGAAACCGGAAAAGAAAAATTAATCCCCGAAATATAGCCTATGTTGATAACACGTTGCCTATTTTCAAGTTTTCTTATCTCATTTTGAATGGAATGCTAGTAACTTGCATCATTGTTGTCTGTGCATTTATTATTCCTATAAAACCTATAAGTGTCGCGACAACGATCTCCGATGTTGAATGAACGTTATTCACTTTGATCAGACTGGCTTGCATTTCTTGCAAGGAGTAAACGACAACGCTTATTTTACTTTGTACTATTCAAGTGTCGCTAAACATTCAGAAGTTACAATAAAAATTACGTTCCTATTATGATTATTTTTGTAGTTCCAGCTGGCTTTGTAGCCCTTGCCGTCGCATAGACAAAGTGAAACAAAGCCGCATCGGTTCTAGAAATCACGAACAGTTCCATACACAGCCAAGCGCCGCTACAGTGAACGCTTCTACTATGAAATGGCCTGTGCTACGAAGCATACCGTATGGCCGCGCCAGATTCCTGTTTCCAATGTATTCGATGCCACTATAGCGAATACCACTACTGCGAATTTGCCTGTTTAACGAGTAAATTCAAGATTTCACAACCGCTGCATTGTTGCTTGATAAAGAATACGCCTAGCTGCACTCGTAGTAACGCGCAACTGATAGGTGTGCCGACCACCGCGAGTCATCCAGTTTAGCCACAGATATGCAGGAAATTATAAAAATGTACAGTGCGTGTCGTGGCGCAGCATCGGTTGTGATGGCCCACCATTACGTTTCGGTGGGCTACCAGGTCGTGATTTGCTCTGACCTGACCATTGACAACATCAGGGAGGCCATCATAGAGAAAATTGACCAAACAAGTGATCAGGCGAGCAGTCATAAAGAGCTTGCACAGAGCCAAGCGTTATAACTACCGCGAAACGGTAGCGGTATTTGACGCGCTGCAGATATAGTATATTTCATCTGTCCCTGACGTCGCGCCGCATAACGCCGTGAACAGCGGCAGCATCTCGTCGGCGGTTGTTGCGCATTCGGTACGTTATACTACTGTGCAGAAGAAAATTGTTTTTTTTTTCGCGTATTCTTATTTAAATCTGTAGATTGTGTTTCTCAGTATGCTTTTCTGCTTTATGGAGGGTCAAGGTTGCGGACCACGCATATAACAAAATTACGTGCATAACGAACAATTACCGCCATCTCATGCGCTTCTTTATACAGGCACTTGACTGTAAACACATTTCTCTACATTTCCTATTCCCATAGAAGCCCAAGCTATAATCTTGGAAAATTTAGGCCTCTATGTTGTATTTTAGAGCTGATTTTGAAAAAAAAAATGTGGTTAAAGGAAGCCATTTTATTTTTTATTATTTATTTATTTATTTATTTATTTATTTATTTATTTATTTATTTATTTATTTATTTATTTATTTATTTATTTATTTATTTATTTCACAATACTGCAGGCCAATGCGCTGGCCCAAGCAGGAGTGGGTACATCAAAACATAATTGTAAAAAACAAGATACAACAATACAGCAGAAAGAAAAGTTAAGAAAGAAGGTGACGCGCCAAGTCACGAAGCACGAAAAAAACCTGTTAGAATGCAAGAGGTCACACGGCAAAGAATTCCAATCTTCCACAGTTCTTGGGATAAAAGGCTATTTGAAAGCATTCGATCGGGCGAAAATAGCTTAGAATGGTGCGTCGTAGTAATCTATGTTGCCGGGACGGCGTCTCTCATGACGTCCAGTGCGGACACTTTGTCTTGGCCGTTGTGGCGCTATTGTTAGTCGAGTGCGCACGCGCATGACACGTCGTCTGCTCTGCGGGTCGGGCGTTGGGCAGAGAGTCGCCGAAGCGATTGTACTGTCTTTGTGGAAACGCGAGCGTGGGCGTCCGTCCCTCGCAGCGTCTGCTCAGCGTGCCCAGCTCGCCAGCCTCTGCGCGGGAGACCGAGTAACCCGACAGGACAGGTGAAGCGCAGCTGCCGGCGGCGGCGGCGGCGGGGGCCGCATGCGGCCGCCGGCTCGGGGTCTTCATTGTTCTCGCCGAGGCCAGCGGCCGTGGGGCGGCCGTTATTTACATGGCGTCACCAGGTTGAACGACACGCGGCAGGATCAATAGCTGATCGCTCGAGACGGCGAGGCTCCCAAGGCGTTATTTACAGCGGCAGCCCATCGACAGTGCGGAAACAGCCACTGCGCGACAGCCGCATCCGACCAGAGTGGCCCGCGCTAACACCTGCGGACGCCACCGCCTGCGCCGCCGCACC
Source organism: Haemaphysalis longicornis (assembly GCF_048455015.1). NCBI lineage: Eukaryota > Metazoa > Arthropoda > Arachnida > Ixodida > Ixodidae > Haemaphysalis > Haemaphysalis longicornis. Next base: position 400,541,753 of record NW_027526203.1, read on the forward strand.
CCCGCCGCCACTTCCTCCTACACCCCTGGAACAAAAGGGCTGTGCAGGAATCCGCAGAGATCCCTGGAGGCTTTGAGACGACGATTGCGCGGATCCTGATGGCCGGCTCTTGCAATTTCTGAAGGACACCACTGTCCTGGACAGGCCCCTCTCAGCCGGCGCATCATATTTAAAGTCCGTCGTCTTCGGTTGCGTAATTTGGTCAAATCGTCCCGGAAAATCGGCCGCTAGATTGAGAGGGCAAACGGGGAAGAAATCTAGATCTTACAGAAAGTCTTTCGGAAATTCGAATGTTATGTTAATTAATCCCTTTTTCAGGTGCAAAGGGTTTCGATGACGGTAATGTATGCTAAATAAATTTTAGCAGAGCGAAAATGAGGCTGTCTAATTCGGACAATCTCTGCATGTTGGCTAGGTTATCTTCACTATCTCACACCTGAGCCCCGCTTCGATTTGTTAGTCATGAATGGCGACAGCGTGGCCCGCAGTGCGCAAGCTGGAGCGAAGGCCCCTGGTAATTTTCCTCCCTTGTGTCTAGTGATTATGGGGCAATTGTCTTCAAGCGTGTGTACAGTACCCACATACAAGCGAACTTCCATAGGCCATCGGCGTACTAAAACAATTTTTGAAATGAAAAAAGGATTCACTCCATGGAACGGACATACCTGCAATTGATTAGGAGTCACTGCTAAATTAACTCCTTGTTCTCAACGCCGTTTTCGATTTCTTAGAATTCATTTGTTTCGGGATACAGTCCATTTTGTGACTACGCGTATTTCTGTGAATGGCAAATTTCCGGAAAAAATTTTGGGTGTAACTCAATTTTTTATAGACGTCGTTTGGTGGGGCAGGGGGCGGGGTTGTGGGGCACCGCTGAGTTTTACCTAAATACGATGGACCTCACTTGTATTCTGTCTGGCTGCGTTGACATATCTGAATTCAGGGGTTGAAAGATAGTTGTTCCATCAAAAAATGACGATAGGTACAGTTCGGTATCAAAGCTTCAGCTAGTATGTAACGCGGGAAGCTGCGTTGCCTCCCACAATAAAATTGCGTAAAAATTTATTTTGCCCTTCGCTATTTCTTAAAGTACTGATTACTTCGTAATTTTTGTACATTCATTCGTTTTCCTTTTTTAGAATTGTTTTATTCGCTCTATCGTTTATTTGTTCGTATTTTCGCTCCCGATTTGTCGACTCTTGTGCTAGCACACTGTGAAGTTCAACTCATTGGTCTCACTGCTAGTCTTTCGCTCCTTTGTTCACTGGTTGGATGGTGCACTAGTGTCTACACACATTCCTAACTGTCCATGACATCCAAATTTCTTCACTTATTCTTTACCTCGTTAGTTTATTGGACAGTTTGTTAATCAGTTCATCACTAGCCATGTCATGCTCGTTCTTCCATTCCGCCTTTGCGGCGTTATTTATGCCTTTCTTCATTCATCTTTCGTTCTGCAAGACAATAGCTGCTTACTTTTATACTCCTCCTTTGTCAGACTATCTACTGTTGAATAGTTTGTCAGCTTGGATACGTCAGCTTTGTATCCCAGTATTTGTTGAGTGAAAATAACAAACTAGGTGTACGCCCATAGTTTCAATCAACGAACAATGAGCAAGGCCAGCCTTGTCCAAAACAAATCCAAAGCTTTCGTTCTACATGGCAATCACCACGGGGCGTCCATTGTTAAGGCATTTCGAATTTCCCACGACGATATGATTCAACAAAGTATGTTATGCGAAAACACACCCGAAAAATAGTGATACTTCTTGCAAAACTGTCGCAAGCGAGCGACTAGAAAACATTAAAATCAACAAGAAAACAGCCGAGGAACGTGTACCAGTTTTGGCACCTCTCTCTTTCCTCTTTCCGCGTGCTAGTAAAACATACATAGAGCAGAAATAACGAAGCTATTTCTTTTGTTTGGACAGGCGGTACCGAGATTCACAAGTTTCCTGCAACACCTCCGACAAAACTTATCGCTGAGACTTCCCGTAGTTGCCAAGTGGTCGCCACGGGATGTTCACAAGTTTGCTGTAGTTTGTTTGCGTAACGATGTATTTCACGAATGTGTTCTTATTTTTGCTATGGTTTTTTTTTTGTGTTATGCAGGGAAAAATATGAGCTCCGTATATTCTTCCAGTTATAAGAGTGTATAAGCTATAAGTGTTACAAGCGTGTCTTTAGAGAATTTGAGCTTGGTACTCATTCCTATCTAAAATTATAACTGAAGAAACTTGCTTTCTATGCATAGCCTTCACTCTAATACTTTGGTAATGACTGTCCTCGCATTAGATTCCTCTTTCTGTTTCGTTGCGTGGTACTGATATATTTAAGTACTACCTCCAAGCATAACCTGTATGCCCACCTGCTATGGTCTCGGGTAAGAAAATGGAAGTGCTGAAAATAAGTAAATAAAACATCAGAGCTTTTAAACCCTACAGGAAGAGGGAAGTCCAGTGAAGATGCCTGTATGGTTGGATTTGGCATGTTGGGGTGTAGCCATATTGGGGATCTGCTCTATTGTTTTATAAGGACATAGGCCCGATCTCTACGTCACATACTAAGTACACACACGATTGTTAGGTAGAGACAATGACGTTTTACTATAGCGTGACTACGCCAATCACAGCGCAAGCTCTAGTGCGACGCACAAGGGGCCGCCGAAGAGCGCGCGGCATTCGCAATGGCTGTGGGGAGATAGAGGCCGCGCGTGGCGAGCAGTATAAAGGGGTCTGAAACCATATTCCTTCCGTAAATGGCGATGCTTCACGGTGGAGCACACATCGCGGAAAAGCCAGCTTACAAATACCAACATTACAATGATATTCTTAAAGTGGGCTTCACCTGTAAAATATTGCCCGAATCTCCACTAAGTGAATTATGACGAGTGGGCGAAGCACTGGGGATCGTTCCTACCGCAAATCACCCGTGGCATTGCCCACTCGCGCATGTAAATGTGTGAGAACGCGTATGTACAGTATATACAATTCCAATCCAATCCAATCCGATACAATTCAATTTAATCCAATCCAATCCAATCCAATCCAATGCTCCTCGCGCATGCGAAACCCTGGGAACACGGACGCCAAGCCCCGGACAAAGCGAGGTCCTAAGTTGCTTCGCCCCTAATATAAATGAATTGCTGGGAATACATGTTTCCAGGGGCAATATAAAGCAAAAATATGGAGAACATAAGGCCTTTATTTTTACTTTTATGAATGCTTTCATACGCTGGATAGACGCGCCTGAGTAAACTAAGGCGCGCACGAGGCGGAGCCACCACCTACCGACAAACAGCGTGGGTTCCCAGCAAGACTGAGCCCTAATGCCCACCATATGGGGAACTAAGTTTCCAAATTTGCGTTCCACATGGGCGCAAGAACTGAGGTATTGGACATATGCAGCTTCTCTGTAAAAAGAAATAAATAAACAAAAGATTTTGCTCCAAGTGTATTTTTTTCTAGCTTCACCGTGGTTTGACTATACTTGCTGAGAAGCACCCTTTAAAGGCAAGGCCTTTACAGCGAACCATGCGGTGGTAAGACTGCTTTCACAGTAACAAGAGCCCCCACTGTGTTGAGTAGTGTCGACAGACCAAAATTCACTCAAGACGTACTCGTGCAAGGATATAAACATTAGGCCGAATCCACTTCGCTGCCCTGATGAAGACGCAGGATCGTATAACTGCCATGAGAACATTTAACAATCGCGATTGTAAAAGTTTGATATCCGGATCAAAGACAGGCTCTTTGAAACAGAAAGCCAAATTTTTACTGGAACGATGTCCTTTGCTACCATATCCCCCCAGGTTTTTTTTATATCCAAATCAGGTCTCGGTTAACCTCGGTAGGCTTTCTGACGTCACTTCATTGAAGCCGATTTTACTTCAAGGGCTCCTGTATCCTTTCCAAAAAGCCCTTCTACCATAACAGTGGGTGTGACGTCAAAATATTTATAGGCAAACAGAAGCAATGACAACTTACTCTGGCAGCACGGTTTATAAATGCCAACATTGTTCAGCAGAAGGAAAAATTTGGGCATATTAGAGGCAAAACGCCTGTACATAACAAGAAGTAGCCCTGTTTTTTTAGTAAAAAAAAGCATTGGATTTGTTTTCCGAAGAAAACAAATTACAACCACCGCGTCTAAGTCAATAAACGGCGTAAAAAAGGGGGCGAGATTACTGCACAACAAAACGAAGAAGCGCCTGTCTAGCGCCGTTGGCTCGAGCAGCTGCAATAACTGAATTTGCAAATTCCCGTGCAAGATGTGCTGTTGGAAATTGCAAAGTGGAAGAAGTGGCTCCTGATACATACCGCACCGCTATAACCACATCATTATTCTGAGCTGTTCCCATTAAAGGGGCCAAAAAGACGAAATATAAGTTTGTTTAATTTAAGGAATTTGCCTTTGGTTGCTCAAGTAGCGCCGTTGTATCCGCGGAAAAACCGGAGAAATGTTGAAAAACTTCACATTTCGCTCGATAGAGCGACGTGTTATTGGCAGGAGTGACGTAACATGGACCAGCACTGAAAACATAGTTTGCGCGTTGGCATTCAAGTGATACTATTATATTTATTATCTTATTTAGAAGCCGGTGATGATTTGTAGCCCCTCTTTTCATGTCAAGTGTATTATGCGCGTTGACAATGTGTGCTTGCTTCTCTTCAAGTGTGTTGCATGCTGTTTCTGACTTACCAGTTGGTTATTATTCCCTCACCTAATGTATTGTTGACACTGTTGTACCAGGTTTATGTATCCCCCCTTTATGTAATGCCCTTTGGGCTTTTAAGGTATGTAGATAAATATGAGGAAATAGAGGTGCAGTACAACCGTCCAGTCATGTTCCTTGGCGGTAGCTGAGGTCGGCGATCGCCAACCACACAAAGAAGCTTTTTCGACGTCATAGTAAAATCGCCAGAGAGGAAGTTGGGAGTCGCCACTGCTCCATATGTTTTCCTTAATATCTCGATTATTTTTTTAGCCTTGGGGTAAAATTTGTATTATTTTTATCGGGACAAAGCAGTACCTTTAGTGCACCAAGCTCGTATTTTGTCTTCATGGCCCCCTTAAAGGGGCTCGGTTGGGCGTCTCGCGGTTCCGTTCCCTGGTGGCGCAACCTTGACAAGGTGGGCGGTTTACAGCGTGTACAACCGCCATACTGGACTTCGAAGGTGAACAGTGAGCTTCCTGGGATTTGCCGTATATGGACACAGGTTTAGGCCGTACCTGCAGAGGAGCCGGTGAGCAAGTCTAGTTGATGACCCCAACTATCAAGCTGTATATGGTTTGTGTGCATTCAACCTGTAAATACAGTTGTCCTCGTCTTATTTTTTGTTTTTTTTCTACTCTCAACGTCGGTCTCCTGCTTGGTACGTTAACACTGAGTACAGAAAAGCGAAGAGTTCGTGCGGTAAACACACCGAACCGAACACCGCAACCCCCTTCAAGGTCTTACTGATGCAGCCAAGGTAGGTCTCGGTAAGTTGGTCTGCGCCACAGGCCGCTGCAATCAAATACTCCCCGGAAATAGGTTGGATGCCCAGGAATAAAGGGGTTGTCGATCCACTGCTCAGGGTTATCCACCTCTTTGGGCAATCCTTCTCCATGGCTTCACCTATAAAGGAGGAGAGAATTGTTGTCCATGTTTATTATTTCAAATACCCGCGCGAAAACTATTGACAGCGTGAATAAATTTATTTACGAACGGAAAGGTGTTCTGATTCGTTTTTTGAGTAGTGGGCTGAGAAAGTACACAGTTCCCATTCCTTGTGCCAGGATAGACGCTCTACGCACACTGCACGCCCTGCAAACGAACCACGTTCATGCCAGTTTTGTGAGTCCGTAGCTTGAGAAAATGTATAAAGGGGCATCACAGCAGAATTTTGGTTGTTGGCAAGCAAAACTTTAAACGATACCCACAACAATGGCCCATGCGATCACTTGACTTCACACACGGGGCTCTACAAAGAGTGAAACCAGAGATTCTGCTAGCGCTTACCGGGAATTCGCGGGGGCGGGGTCCCGAACGCAGCAGCAGCGTCGGCCACGGCCGGGCTACAGCGGCGGACGCCGCCGCTGTAGCCCGGTCGTGAGTTGAAAGAAAGAAAACGGAGAGGAGCTTCTTTCGGAGGGTGAGACAGCGGAACCTAGCCATCCTGATGTGCTAACTGGGGGCTACACCACCGCAGATACCAAAACAATTCGGCATGCGGGCTTAGTGATTCCCATTTATACCGATTTAAACAAGTTAGTTAAGCAAGTTTGAGAATTGCGAGGAAGCTGAGGGAACTTTTATAATCGCTATTTATCAGAACCTATTGCTACTTCCGCCTTTTGTAATACCTCTTAAAACACAACCGAATTGGTAATCCCCAATTTAGAAAACGAAGTCCCATTCGTGGCAAGCAGTGCGCAAAAGGTAGCGTTTCTCTAGCGGCCAGATGCCTGTATGAGGTTTGTACATTTTGTTTTGCCGCCCTGCAAATTAATCCTTAACGTATGTTTACCGTACGACCACTTCATTCAGTCGGGTACGGGTTACCCTGGAGGTGCTGTCGAACAAGTTAATCAAGCCGTGCGAAGGCACCGCCCAATGGACGCGAAGCTGCACCAAAACAGGCCCAAAACAACCGCCTCTGAAGCAGACTACATATTCGTACCGCCGACGCCGCCCCCGGCAAGCAGGCATTCCCGCGCGGGGGGTTGCTGGGTGAATTTGCGGCGCCATCTTTAGTGTGCTCCCTGAGTGAAAACCTCCGCCCCCCTCCCTCCACCCGCCGCCGCCTCCGAAGCGATAAGATTTTGTTGTCCCGCACGCCACGAAAGAACCGTTGGCTGGTAGAGCTAGAAAGTTTTTCTTTAAAAATCGAAGCCCCTTCCTTAAGAGAGAGATTGTTGAAGCAGCGCGAAGTTTTCTCCCGTGCAACCTGACTCAAAATCCGAACTGCTTCGATCACGTTGTAATGGCGCAATCGGATAGACGCCGATTTCATAACGCGAGGGACCCAGGTGCATTCCGACCACGGGAAGCGTTGTTTTTCTTGAGATGCTCGATGCGCCTTCGCATATCATTATTACCGTTCAGTAAATCCCGCTGTATAAGGTTGGCTTTCCTCCAGTACCTTCTACTCGGAACTATTCCATCAGTGAGGCGTAGAAAGCTCCGCTTTAATACCACGGAAGAAAAATAAAAGAAACTGGGGATTTTAAGAGTATAATCGTGGGTTTTAGATCGAACGCCCCCGCATTAGAACCTGGGCAATTCCAACGTTTTATCTAAGACCCGTGATTTTGTTTATTGTACAATGTTCTCTTAGGTCAATTCTTTGCATTGTTTTCGTAAATAAAGGGGGTTTGGCATCTTTTAGGTCGGTGTAGAGGTGGGCGCGGGATACCTACACGTTCCATCCCACCGGAAGTGCCCGGCTTGTACCTATCTTGGAACGGAATATCGCTTTGAACAGTCGGTGGTCCCGAATACCATGACCGGCAGTACCCCTTCCGATCACTCTGTAGACCACTGTAGACGGGAGGTGTGCTCCAAAAGTGTTGGGAATGTTGCTGTAGATAAAGGTTTGAATGTGGTCACTGTAGACAACGATTGATGTGGGGTCGTGTCCCGCCGTTCACTCTGTTATCGGTCGTCCAGCGGTTGTCAACTCTCCATATTCAACTAGATGAAATACGAGGGAAACCCAGGGATTGTAAAAGATTCTGCAGCAGTGAGTGAGTGAATAAACTTTATTTAGATGAGCTTTAGGCAGTGATGGTTGGGCACCCGGCCGGTGGGGGGGCCTCCTCTAGTCCGGGAAGCCCTGGTCCGCGCTGACTGCCCTGGCCCTCTCCACCAGGCTACGCTCTACTGAGAGATCGGTGCTGGCCAGCTGGGCCACCCACTGTACGCACGTTGGGTGAGGATTGGGGGCAAGGGATGGGGTTTTCTGACACTCCCATACCGTGTGGTACAGGGTTTGAGTTTGAGTTTGAGTTTATTTTGTTAAAATAGTACATAAACAGGCAAGGAAATGTTGGGCCAATAGCCGAAGCTAGTGGAGGCCCATATACAAATGCGTTTGCAGCAAAAAACATCAACACAAGGTTTACGCTAGTAAATTTGAAAAGAGTAAATACACATCAGCATATATGCACTTGAATTCATTCTGCAGATTATACATACATTTATATACGCACACACATATATATACATATATATATGTATATACATACACACATATATATACACACATACATACACAACATATATGCACATACAGACAGCGCACTCATCTATTTAATCATATATGCATAAATTCACGCGTGCATACATGAAATTGTACATGAATACATGCCAGTTACTGTGTGCACGCACGCATATTATTACACAGCTACGACTGGATAAACGTGGATATGTCGGTATATTTGTGTACACACAAGCATATTCTCTGCATGTGCATACATAGCGCACACTGGATACATGTATTACATATACACAAAAGCACAGCAATGAATAGCAAGCCGTACACTGCAATGATAGGAAATACTTGGCATGATATTTCGCAGATGCACATATAAGAAACGCAATCAGTTTTTAAAGTTTACTCTGAAAAAATCTTTTCATTGTAAACACAAAATTACTAGATACTTTAATTTCCAATGGAATCGTGTTCCATATTTTCGCTCCGTAGTATTGTATGAGTCTTTGGCCGTGGTTATTTCTAGTGATTGGTAGGTTAAAGTTCCCATGGTTTGCATGGCGAGTATTTCTGGTTGGAATTGTGAACAGATCGACTGGCATTGGGTAGTTGTTGTGTATCACCTTATTTATTATTATTGCAACTTTCATTTCAGCTGTTAGTGCCAAGGGAAGAATCTGTAGGTCGCGGAATAGCGGGGCACTTGGTGCGCACCAGGGTGAGAACGTTATGGTGCGTAAAGCACGCTTCTGCAATCGAACCAGAGGTTCGAGATGTGTTTTGAATGTAAAAGCCCATGATTCGCAACAGTAAGTGAGGTGACAGTGGAACAGGGTAAAATAAATTTGTTTTAATATAGGACCGCTAAAATAGGTTCTAGTTCTTAGCAATATGAAGCATATAGAGGCAAGTTTTGAACAAACGCTTTCAATGTGGGCTTTCCAATTCAATTGTGAATCTAGTGTGACGCCAAGGTATTTAATGCATTCTACTTGTTCCAGTTCGCAGTTGTCTACGAATATTTTAGGGGGTGTATCCGTTGCAGGCCTCGGTTTCGATTGGAAGACAATATATTTTGTTTTGGTTCCGTTTATTGTTAGTTTATTACCCTTGGACCAATGACAAATGCGCCTTAATTCTACATTAGCACTAGCTTCCGCCTTAGCTATTGTTTTCTCTGTAAATATTATTGCAGTATCGTCGGCGTAAGATATAGCCTGAGAGCATGTTAGTATGCTGGGAAAATCATTTGTGTAAAGAGAAAACAAAATAGGCCCCAGCACTGACCCTTGTGGGATTCCAATATTAATAGCCGAGAGGGAGGATTTGTAGTTGTCAAGTGAAACGTATTGCTTTCTGCCAGATAAGTAACTTGAAAATAGGTCACACGCACAATTGCTGAACCCGAAGATTCGCAATTTGTGTAATAATATAGCGTGATCCACAGTATCGAATGCCTTCTTTAGATCCAAAAAAACTACTAAGGCCGTGTCACCATTGTGCAAAGAGGTGTGTATTTTTTGGGTTAATTCCATTACAGCGGTGGACGTTGACCTATTTGCCCGAAAGCCATGCTGGCTGCTCATAATTACATCATTCTGAACTAAATAGTTTCGCAATTGAATTGAAATTAGTTTTTCAAAGATAGTGTTTATGACACTGAGCACTGAAATTGGGCGATAACTACCAGGGTCATTGACGTCTCCGGCTTTAAATACGGGAACAACCTTAGCAAGTTTTAAAATGTTGGGGTAAACACTCATATGCAACGCATGGTTAAAAATTCTTAGTAGCACTGGAGCAAGGACGTCGATGCTATCTTTCAATGTCCTGACGGTTATCCCGTCCTGTCCAGTAGCTTTTTGGTTTACCAAGCTGGTAACTACAGATATCAATTCGCCATGGGTAATGTCACGCAGCGAAAACGTGTCCTGTAATTGCGGTAAATTTATTGTAAATGAGGTAGGGGGTATGCCGCGAACTAATTCCTGACCAATGTTGACAAAAAACCTGTTAAATTCTTCTGCTTTGTCAGAGTTAACTATATCCGGGGTTATGTTTTTCTTAACAGGGCGTCCTATGGCGTTGTTAATTATATTCCATGTTTGTTTGGTGTTTCCATTCGCCTGTTGCATCAGTGACATATAGAATTCCTTTTTCCGCTTCCTGGTCATGCCAACCACAAGGTTACGGGAAGCACGAAAACGCTGAAGATAGTAAACGTTATTTTTGTGCTGTTTCCACCTATGGTACCAACTATCCTTTTCTTTGATAGCCTCAAGTATCGAGTGGGTCATCCAGGGACAGAGCGGTTCAGTGTATTTGTTAGTATTATACGTAGTACTTTCATCTATTGCGCGTTTTAGAAACTCGATCAGGTTTGAGTGTTCTTTGTGGACGTCAGAATCAAATATAATACTTGTGTTTATATCAGCTATTTTTCTTTGAAGCGTTGTGTAGTTAATTCGTCCTTTGCCAGTAGCAAGAGTTATGTTAAAGGATGACTGTTTTTTACCCAAGAGCGCAAACACTGGTGAGTGGTCAGTAATGGGTACATCGTAAACACCAGCACAAATTTGTTCCTCATTGCTCAGAATATGGTCGATACATGTGGAGGAAGTGCCAGTAGTTCTGGTAGGTTCTGAAATCAGGTTTTTGTAATTGTATGACTGTAATAAAAGGAGGTAGTCTATATTCTGGTTATGGGCAGTGTCCAGATTAAAGTCACCGCTGATTATAACAGGCCCTTTATGAATCTGGCTTATATTGCCTAAAATGGTTTCCATTAAATCTAGGAACTGCACCACATCAGAATTTGGCGGCCGATAAAGCGCGCCAACGACTATGCCATCGTGTAGTCTGATAAAGACAGATTCCAATGCTTGATCGTTTATCAGCACGTCATTCAAAACAGTGTACTGCAAGGATGACTTAATGTAAAGGGCAACGCCCCCTCCTCGTGCGCGGTTGTTTCTGGAACTGCAAACGGCACTGTATCCAGTGATAGGAAAATTTTCACCTACTTTAAGCCAGGTTTCCGATAAGGCAATAACATCGAACGTGAAACTGTGCTTGGCTAAAAATGTCAAAAGCAAGTCTTCATTTTTTCGAACACTGCGTATGTTGCAATGAAACACAGAAAAACTCGGATTTTTTTGTATTGTGTCGTTCACTTCATTAATGGAGAACATTGTTGTGCAAAAAGTCGGAAATGCCTAGCGGCCTTCTGTGACGAGTTTAAACAACCTTTTCGAGATCCTCCTCAGATATTATACGTAGGACTCGTGAATTTTCTGTTTTCCTCATGAGGATTTTTCCTTCATTCACCCACGCAAACTTCCAGTTCTTGTCACGTTTAGCCTGGATGGCTTTGCCCAGAAGAACCTTGTTCTCTGGGCACAGGTGATCGTTTACATATATTGGCTCATTAGACTCCAGACCTAGCACGGACGTGCTGAGCCTTTGCTTTTTGGCTTTGAGCATGAATTGGTCACGCCTCTCTCTCGAAATGAACTTGACAACAATGTTCGGTTTGTTCTTGTCTTTTGTAGGGACACGGTGGATAGCGTCAATGTCCTTAACGCTCAGTTCGGTTTTCAAACAACCGGCTAGTGTCAGCATGATTTCTGGCAGCGACTCCTCAGCGCTCGGCGGCACACCTTTGATTTCTAAGTTGTTCCTACGGCTGTACTGCTTCAATTGTATTATCTCTTGCCGCATCTCGCTAACTTGTACTTTCAGCTGCTTCGCATCAGCATCGTCTTCTAGCTGTTTCTGTTTGACTGCCGAAACGTCGCGACACACATCTTGAACGTCAGTCTTAAATTGTTCAAACTTCACGCTCATATCCGTCACGGATTTAACCAAATCCTGCATTTCGGTGTGGGAAGCCTTGTAGTCCGCGGCAACGGACTGGATGTCTGCCCTTATACAAGTGGTGACCTGTTCAAGGCGAGAGGCCAAATCCACTAAGGCTTTTGCCAGTTCTTTTACAGACCCAGGCGGCTTTTCCGCCAATGACTGGCTGATCGCTGTGAGTGGATTTGAATCACTGGCCATGATGAGTCAGATTGTGGACGAATTCAATATGAACACTTGGCAAGAAAACAGAAATCGCGTCACAAATTTGCGGAGCGATCTAGGAGCCCATAGGCAACTCTGTGTGCAATCCAATTACAATTGTTTGCACGTACCTGGAATTACAAAGAAGATTCAGCGTCGTGGCGATGCCTTCGGCTGCCTAGATCGCTCTCGAATGTGCAGAGGGATGGTCTTGTGCAGAGGGATAGTGCCAGGCAGGGGACAGAAATCGCAGGTAGCGCAGTGGAGGATGGGGTACATGGCATGAAGGAGAGGGGCGTGAGGATAAGAATTCGTTTGAAGTCGGTGAAAGGTAGTCCCCTCGGCTCTGGATAAATGTGGATGTGGTGGCGGGAACTGTCGTCGTTCGTGACGGTAATAGGCCAGGATGTCTGCGTATGAAGTAAGAGTAGCGGGCTTGGGAGAGCGAAGGGGCTGCGTGTCTTCGCCTTCTTTAAAAACGGCCCGGTGGGTATGAACCCGAGCAGCGGCGTGTGCCACCCCATTTCCCTCGAAGGACTCGTGTCCGGGGGTACAGATAATGTATATTCCGGGAGCCGGCGCACACTTTGCAGAATTTTGAGGGCGGCGGGTGTTATGCAGCAGTCTCTAAAAATAATGATAAAACGTGGGGATGTGCCGCAAACCTGGTCACAAGTCCTCTCTGTTATCATATCTGTTATCCGTACAGTTCCGCACGAGTATGGTAGAATACGTATACATGGAGTGAGTTATAGGTGAGGTCTATTGGGGTGGTGTCGGGAAAAGCTTCGCTCGTCACCTGGCTGAGATATTGTATAGTTCGAAGGGTCTGACTGAAAACGGCAATTTGTTGCTCGATGCGGTCAAGCCGGGCGAATAGTTGTTGGTCGATGCTGTCCACTCGAGCAGTGAACTGTTTGTTCTCTCTCAGGAGGGGCGCAATGGACCTCTCCCGGAGTACCTCACACGGCGGCCGTGACGTCACGGAGAGCGCACGCGCTGGGTGTGGCCGGGAGGGTGGTTGGCAAAACATTCGAACCGGCGCGCGGCGCGTAGGCAGTGAGGCTGCGTTAGACGCGCGCAAAAGTGGAGTTTTAAAGACGATAGTCTTTCTTGGGCTATTTAAACCCAGAAATTTTGGTCTGTCTGTATGTCTGTCTGTCTGTATGTCCGTCTGTCTGTCTGTGACTCGATTCAGCCACCCGGCCAAAGCAAAGCAATGCCTGCGCAATAGTCTTATATAGTCACAGCTAAATCTACCCGTCTATGTCCGGTGTAATGTTCATACTTGTCTACATTGTTGAAGAAGAACAAGACATTACGCAAATATGAGACAACAAATTAATACAGAAGTGATATTTGCAGTGTTCCTTTATAAAAAAACCAAACATGCTTGACTTTTGCGAAATTAAATACTTCATCAACTGCAGAAAAAGAATTCCCTCCGCCGTCGATCGCCTGCTGTCACCCGCGCCACTATAGTTTCTAGCGCCATTTTAAGAAATCAACCGGCAACAGTTACGCAAGGTGCCACCATGTTCCACGTTCTGCTTGCAACGCACGTGGAGTAGGGAAACGCGGTTCTATAAACGTTGAAGTAGGGCGCCTCGATTAACGCGCGTCTTCGCTGTACGGCAGTGTTCGCATCGAGACACCCGGTTTGGAGCAGTGGAACGCGGGAAATTTAAAATGATTTAGGCAAACCTTTGGCGTCTTTACCTTGGGAGGAGCGCGACGCAAGAGGAACAACATGAGAGGTGAGCGGGAAAGCGAAGGGAGGCATTTTCTTCGCAAAAGCCGATAAAGACTATCGTCTTTTGACGGCATTTGCAACGAAAAGAGCAGATACGCGGCCAATTTTTTTTTTGTTTATGCGTTGGCTTTTCTGATGCCGGTGGGCTGCTGTGCTCTCGGCTACGCAAATCGTGCGAGCAAAATAAGTGGTATCAGACACTTCCGCTTCCCCAAATAGGGGAATTCGACGGATACGCGCAATGCGCCGAAGAGGCTGGCAGCCAAAGGCGCGTGGTCTGCTCTTACTCATAGCAACATTTCCCGTTCTCGAACTTCTGCTGTTTTTCAAAGCGCAGTCATACCGTCTACATTTGCAGACTGCGCTGATTAGTGCCATGAAACGATGCTGTTTGTCAATCGTCTGCTATCATGCAGCACCAGCAGAAAGTTGGCCCACTGAAAGAGTGCCGTGGGTAGGGGGCAGAGGGAAATTTTGTTTACTGCGAAATATTGCCATGTTTTGACGAGGTAGAGTGCTGTACTAAGAAGACAATGAATGCCTAACCTGCTGAGGCGACGCGAAAAAAATATTTCAACGAGGGATCCGCGATAGCCGCCTGCCGCCATTTCGACCACGACAAAAAAGTTTGGTAATATATGGGGGATATGTTCAAGATGAACGAAATTTATTGCTTGTAAGTGCAATAAATTTTTACCTTGATCAGGGTGCGGCAAAACAGAGATGCTTGCTGTGCTCACATGTAGCATCGTGCCTACGCCGCGAGATGGGCCGCTCACGCGTCTCGAAAAAACTCGAAAAATCTGTTTTCCCTAAGCGAATGTACTCTGTGAGTGTACTCTTTTGTTGCGGCCTCCCGACGCTGGCGTATGCAGCAGGACGTACAAGGACACTAACTTTAACCATCATGAAATAATGACTACCGATAATTATTTCAGTGCCACTCTGCTGTGTTTAACTCTCGCAGTGACGATGAACCGCTTCGCGATTTCACTGGGGCAAAGGTAACAAAACAATCGGTCACTTACGTGGAGCACGTCATAACGATATTTTTATTGGAACAATTTTAAGCTTTTGCTTTTTGTTTCATTGCTGCTTATTTTACCTTTTAATCATTTCTTGCTTTACCTTTCCTTTTTCCCCTCGACATGAAATTGTGCGTACGCAACTGTCTCCGGGTGACGCAAAGAAACCAAGAACAGGGAGCGTATAAGCTGCCTGAATCACCGCGCTCAGCTTAAGCGGACCTCGAAAACAACAATGAATGAGCTTTCCTTGGTATGTGTCCGGACACAAAGCATATTAAAAAAAAAAAAACATTCTACGGACGCGTCGCAAGAGCACCAACCTTCAGAATGACTCGTGTAGGCTGTTCTGTCGCGCACTGATTATCCGAAAGCGTCACTCGTCAGTTGACCGTCCGGTACACGAAAGTTTTGTGCAGAAAGCTACATGGAGGTGCGACGGGCGCAGCTGGGATAGCCACACCCCCCACCTGCAATGTAGGCGGCCAGCGACGGTCCGAACCAACGGCACATCATTCCTTTCGGGCGCCGCGCGGCCAGGCCGGACCGTCGGCGCAGGGTCTTTCTGCCAACCGCCGCCGCACTTCGCGGCCACCAGCAGGCGCCACCCGTCGCGCACGTGCGCTTCGTGACGTCACGGTGTTTACATACAGGGAGAGGTCCGTTGTAAGCTTGCATTGTCGAGCCTTGTCGTCTGTCCGGCAGTGTCACACAGGGACAGGAACGGCATTAAGGCCCCTAAAATAACTAAGGTAGCGCCATTCGGTGATCTCACCCCCTTTCGCCCTCATCCGCGCTCCTTCCACCCGTGTTTTGTCATTTTCTTGTTCGCCGCCCAGCACCCCCCCCCCCCCCCCCCCCCCGGCCAGCGGAGGAGTCACGTGGTAGCGCGCCGCCTTACCTTTTTTTTTTACCTCCTTCGGGGCCGGATGTGCCTTTAAACGGCGCCATCTTTGTCCCTGCAGCCTCGGAACCGAGATTATCGGAGCCGCCCCCGGATAGCAACCAAAGAGTTAGCTGCTCGCTTCAAACCAGGGTCGCGTCGGTGTCGCTTCACGTAGCTTCGCGATGCCGATGTGTTGTGCCTTCAGTGTCCCGAATAGGGTCAGGGATGTCAAAAGACTTTTTGTAATTCCGTCCGGGAAGCACGGCACACAAAGGAGAGAAGCTTGGTTGCATAGAATGGGACCGGCGGACTTGAAGCCGACGCTATCACGCCTTTGCGGTAGGAGTATTCACAGTTTTCGTTCTCGCTTTGTGAAATTCTGCGCACAAGAAATGCGTATTTTCTCCGCGATGGTCCTCCACCCTTTGGTCGAAGTAGGCATTACGCACAGCAGACAGTTCGTCACATCGTAAGCTTTGCTTTGGACCTGAAGCCGTCTATTTGGGTAGTATTAGTGAGTTTTATTATGGCGTTTGTTGCATTTGCGTACGCTAAACGCTAAATTTTTGCTTCACCCGGCGTCAACACCGCGAGGGGAGTTTTAGTAGAGCGTCTCATCAGTTCTGCGTAGCAACACGCTAGCTCTTACGGCGCCATCTCTTGAATGGATTGCGAAACAACTCGCCGGCTGTTCTGCCAGCTGACTGCCGGGGCCGAATTCTACTGGGTGCCGGAAGACGTCCGGGAGGATGCCGGAAGATATCCGCCGAGGTCTACGTGCCGTCACCGAATTATAGCCAAAACGTATTTGCGTGACGCAGGCGGGGTGGCATTTTCGCTCTGCGCCAATCGCGTAAGACCCCGCGGGAAACCAACCCCACCGGATATCTTCCGGCGCCCTTTCGGATGCCTTCCGGAACCCAGTAGAATTCGGGCCCCCGGAATACCTGATATTTTACGACTATCCAAACGAGTGGAAACAAGCGCTTTCCTGTTAGTATGGAATTCAAAACGTTCATAACATGATACGAATATTCTTTTACCTGAGTGCTCTCCATATAGGAATCTTTAAATCCTCGTGGCACTTCTTTTGTGCAATCGCACACAACGTCCTCAACGAAATGGCCGGGTTTGATGCATTATTTTATTGCTGGTTCGATTCCCGGCCGCGGCGGCCGCTTTTCTGATGGAGGCGAAAAGCAAAAACGCTCGTGTGTGCGACATTTCGGCGCACGTTAAAGATCCCCAGGTGGTCAAAATTAATCCGGAGCCCTCCGCTACGGCGCGCCTCATCGCCTGCGTTGCGTCGGCGCGTTAAACCCCACAATCAATCGATCAATGCATTATTTTATTAAACTTCAAAGCAATCCAGAGATGCGTCTCAAACGAGCACAATGTCACGACATGTGTTACAAGTCTTTACAGCGATTAACAGATGATCGGTTGCCTCCTGCCCGCCGTAAATTCGGCACTCACCTTTCGCGGTTTGCGGGGACGAACAGCGAGTCACTTGACTCTGGTGCGCAAGCCGAGAAGACTTTTAGCCCCTCACACTGTACATACCCGATGCGAGGTTGAGTCGTACGTCGCTAGAGAAAGATAATCCGGAGCATGGTAAGCACAGTATACCCGCGGAAGCACAACGTCGCATTTCATCGCGAAGCGAACGCGTCCAAACCAAGGGTCCAAACACACAGACAGCTTCGGTCACCGTCATGGCTGCATAGCTTCTCTCGGAGAATCACCGATGTCACACCGGTAGAGCGCTGCGAGACGGCGACGTGCAAACCACGCGACGTATTTAAAAATACAGAAGCAAAGAAGTTGGTCCATCAGAGGCAAATTACTGTCCACAGAAGAGCGGAACTATGGAGTGTCGTCGCGCTACTTGCCGTTATGTTCGAATCAAGGAGATACGCAAGCCGCCCCTCGTACGCACGCTATTTCGGTGAAATAGCGTCCGCTTGTCTTCCGTCCGCTAAACGCAAAACCGGCTTCGGGTACGGCGCATACGCAGTGCGAACGCCGCAATTAAATAGCGTTCGCTAGTCCTTTTCTATTCTAATACGATATTCTAATAC
Source organism: Haemaphysalis longicornis (assembly GCF_048455015.1). Classification (NCBI taxonomy): domain Eukaryota; kingdom Metazoa; phylum Arthropoda; class Arachnida; order Ixodida; family Ixodidae; genus Haemaphysalis; species Haemaphysalis longicornis. The sequence goes on from NW_027526203.1 coordinate 400,559,758, forward strand.
GCTAGTACGCTATTCTAAAACTCTCTATTTAGCCCGTTGTTGTAGCATTGGAGCGATTTGCTGCGTAACGTACTTCATTGGTGCGGCGCAAAGGGGAAAAAAAACTGTGGCTAGGTAAAAATTTAAGGCCAGCTAATTTAGTGACCGCGCCTTCGACGTAAGTTTGATTCGCAACTTCTGTTATCGCTTTCCGCATTTGAGTAGGCACTTGAAATGCATATTCGCCCCGCAACGGTTTTGTACGCCCTTTGTTCCGTGTATGCACAGTGCGCAGAGGACCGTTCATTACGTCTTAGCGTTTCCTTTGCACGTGAGGTCGTGCATTTGCAGTTTGCGCGCTTACACAGCTTATATGTCAACGGCGTAGCGTATCCGATCATTGTGATGTGAACAAAAGCACACTGGGTAAATATATTTTCAGAATACCTATTTTTGTTCACCCAGGCGCTTTTAGAGCAAAGCTGTATACCTTTATCCCCCCCGCCCCCTTCCGGTTCCAACTCCGAGGGCAAAAACACCAAGGCCTAAGGCGCTGAGTGCATGCGTCAGGCTAATCAGGCGTACAACATAAAGCTCAGAATTCTCTTAAGGAAACCACAAAACAAGCATCGAAACCGCATTATGGATGATAAGGCACCTGTGAACAATGGGACCCCCCCCCCCCCCCCCACACACACACCATGTGTTCCTGGTATAGGTTATGTTTTCAGATTATCTTTGAAGGCTAGGCGGGACAAGTGTCACTAAATAGAGCATGCGTCAGGCTAGGCAGAACCCAGCATTTGCCGTATTAGGGTACCACCACTGAGGCACGCAAGTCGGCAACGGCGGCCATTATGGCGTTTATCAGTGTTGCGAGATTGCCGCACCTACGGCCTCGCCGTTAACTTCAACCGGATCGTTTGTTAACAATACTACCGAAAATGCAGCAAAACAGCATTTTTGGACGCACTTCTGCTGCTGAAATGCTGTTACACGCATTTCACACCTCCTCCATCACCATTTGTAGTGGTTTAGAACAGTTCTGCTGGACATCCCCTTTCGCAGGGCGGGATGGAGACTAATTTTTTAATGCGCAGCATTGTTTGCCGAGTACCCCCACAGCCAGGACCATGTAGCGCCCTGCATTTCCACAAAATGCTGGTTAGGCGGAAGTAACAGCTGTAATCGTTAAAATAGCGTAAATGGAGATAATTGCTCGAACAGAATTTAAAAAACCAAATTTGCAAAAATTATCTGACAAAATCCAAAAAATGGCTGCGGCTTAGCTCAACTAACCCTGGATATGCAAATCGAAAGCTTGGCTTAGCCTTGTTAAGTCTTGGTTTTGTTTGAGTAACCTTTGATTTAGCTGTAATTATTATACTATTCGTCCAAAGCCTGCCTTTGTCTACGGTTGTGGTCCCGCTTCCGACGTTTTCCGAGCCGAACGGCCCGCCGGGTTATATCCGTGGGGTGGTCAGTCGTCGCTTACCGCTGACGGCTCAAAGCCTCCAGCTATCCCACAACGCTCGGAGAAGACGGCCCGGCCTCGCTCTCATTCATAGCCAAGCTTGCATGCACGTGGTGAGTCACGTGGTCAGGCCCGAACCAGCTGCGGAGAGCGCATGTGCCAAGCCAGCAGCAGCGGCGACAGCGGCGAACGCGGCCCTCTGCGGAGCTCAGCCGGGTGAGTCACGTGTTACGCAGCTGCGGTCAGACGAAGATCAAATCCACTGCGACGGGGAAACCGCTCGACGAGACTAGTAAAGCTTCCCTTTAAAATATCAATCTCATACATCTATCCCCAAAACCCAAGAAAAAAGAAAACAAGTCCGCAGAAAACTGTTCAAAATCCGAATAAAAAAATGGCGGAAATGGCGAAAAACCGTGTAACGCCCTGCATTTCCACAAAAATGTAGATGTGGCAAAAAAACACCCCTAATAGTTATATTAGAGTAACTGCAGATAATTGGTCGAACAGAATTTTGAAAAACCAAGAAATAAAAAAAACAGAAAAATAACGTTTCAAAAAAAAATGATTTCACAAAATCAAAATAGGCACCTAATACATCTCACCCTAACACCCAGGAATAAACAAAAAAAGTCCGCAAAAAACCGTTCAAAATACGAACAAAAATGGCGAAAATGGCGGAAAACCGTGCAACGCCACACGTTCCCACTAAAATGCACATTTGGCGAAAAAAATGCACCTGCAATCGTTATAATAGGGCAAATGGAGATAATTGGTCAAACAAAATTTGGAGAAGCCAAAAAATAGGGAAAATTGAAAAAAAAATTTCCAGAAGACTGATATGACAAAACAAAAAATGTGCATCTATCCCCCAAAAACCCAAAAATAAAAGTCTCCAGGAAAACGTTCAAATTACGAATAAAAAATTTTGAAAATGGCAAAAAACCGTGTACCACCCTGAATTTCCACAAAAAGGCAGATTCGGCTGTAAAAACACCTTTAATCGTTATAACAGCGTAAATGGGGATATTTGACGAGCAGAATTTTGATAAACCACAAAAAAGGAATGAATGAAACTTTATTGACACAAGGATGGCGACTCGGCCTATGTGGGGGCGGGTGGGGAGGGTGGTGTGAATTCGGGAAAACTTTACATCCTCAGATGAACGCCAGTAGCGAGAGTGAAGTCCCACAAGGAGGCAAACACCTGCTTGGCTGTGGCTGCGGGTGGGTAGAGCCAGTCCGTCAAACACGTAACGCTGCTGTGTTTGCAAGAGGTGCGCTCCGCGTGCATATCTGGACACGTCCAAAGGAGATGTTCAATGGTCGGTGTGGCTCCTAAAGAGCACGTCACGCACGTGGGTGCTGTCATGGCCGGCGGAGGTGAATTGCTTGCGGTAGTGCCTGGGAGAACGGGTGGCCTCCCTTTCTTTGGTATGTAAGAACGCCACTTGAAAAGGATGTCCTCTGTAAGCGCCGCCCTAGCACGAGCCTTGTGTATCAGAACCTGAAGGCCACGTGGCAGTCCTGTAGGTAACGGGTAGTCATTGGTAGGGATGTGGCTGCCGAGTCGAGCTCTAGCACATCGCTGGTAGGTGGCACGGGCTTCGAAGGGGTCCAAGTTTGGGTCGTGATTAGGCAAAACTGGGTGGGAGCGGGTGGAAAGAACATCGCTCGCCAGGGCACGCACGGCCTCCTTGGAGGAGTTAACGCAGTGCCCTGGCACCCAGTCCACCCGAATTTGTAGTCCTGTTGTACAATGTAGCCTTCGGGCAAGCATCTTGATGGACGCACAGATAGAATTCTGATAAGGTACCCGGCGCAATGCGCGGAATGCCTCCTGGCTGGCTGTGAAGATAGTTGCATGAGGCTGGTTGGTAGGCCAGTGAGAAATTTGAAGTTGTCGGACAGCCAGTAATATCGCTTCGAGCTGGAGGTGGGTAGACGATGGCGCTGTTGGGTATTCTTGTTAACAGGCGGCTTGAAATGTCGAGTGAATGGCCGCTAATCCGGCAGTATTCGTGGTTGGGTCCCAAGTGGCGTCGGTATAAACAGCGCTATGTGGAAACCGCTCGGTCATTTCAGCTGCGCGTCTGTGTTTGTTAGAGTGGCGAAGCGTAGGACCGGTGACTGGGAGTGGCTTTGGGTTAACGACGATGAAGTCGTCCCATGGTGGAAGCGGCAAAGGGATGGGATATTCTGGAAAACTAGAAAAAAAAAAGAAAAAAATAGAAAAAAAATTAAATTTTCACAAAAATGACCTGAAAAAATTAAAAATATTCACCTTGCACATCGCCCCCCAAAACCAAAGAATGAACAAAAAGGTCCGGAAAAGAACGCCGGAAATACGTATTTAAATTGAGTAAACGGGCCAACTCCGCGGTACCCCTTGCTTCTTCGGAAAAAACAATAAATCACTAAGTAAAGGCACTTCGTCGCTATAATCGTATATTTACATCATTGGCGAAAAGAAACAAAAGAACACGTAAAAAGAATAAAATAATCCAACCACTTTCGCTACTCATGGCGATATTTGGCTGTAAATAACTCACAATGTAGGCAAGCGGCATAAGAAGGCTACGCATTACACAATTCTCTGAATTTCTGCAGATGTTAAACGAATTTGTTGCCCTCAAGTTGAGCGTAGATGGGGCACTGAGCAGATACGCAAACACGAATTTTACCCGGCCATGGTTGAACGGTCGCTAATACTCCTCTGCAATGCATTGTTGCCTATACTTGCGGAGTGTTTGTGGCATATCTGAGACACGGGGAAGTGAAGATCTGTTCTGCCAGCTCCGCTCCTTGTAATTTTGCATTTTCTTCTTGGTTAAACTACTGACCACTGATCTGAAGCCTCGAACATTACTTTGCTCATGATGGCGGGCGCGACACCGCAAGGGTCACCGCCTGGCTCGCTACAAGTCATTCTTAGGCCAAACCTCGGCGTCGAGCGGGAAATAGCGACCCCGCTCCCAGATCCTTCAATGCTTGCCACCCCAGTGGCTGCGCCCACCGACCTGCTGCCAACTTCTGGAGACCCTGCTGGACCCCCCCAACGACGGCGCAAGCTTCTGGGCTACTAGCTTTAACGTCTCACGCCAACTCTTTCACGACCAGCTCTGGTCATGTACAAGATACGTACCTGCTTTTTGACATAACAAGTTTGTCTGCTAAAGTCATCTACAATCCTGAAGGGCTCAAGACGTGCGACCAAAACGATGCTTTGAACTCGTACTTCCTTCAAAGTGTCGTCGTAGCACAAAGCACTCGCACCTCGCTTTTGACAGACAACCTTATGTAAGCGCCCCAAGGCGCAACCCCACAGTAACTATTAAGCCCGTAGACGTGAAGAACGTCATCATTCGTTTTAACACTCAAAGACGCCTTGAGAAAGTTCTTCCTGACAGTGTTCAAGTTGCAAATCACCGCCTTAACCTCCTGGCTTTGAACACACGCGATGTTGCCGCTACGGAACACTTCTTCAAGGTCTCGACTATCGGTGTCACTGCTGTTATGGCTTACGCACCTCGTCCCAAGAACTGTGGAGTTGAGGTGACAGATCCATCCTCATTGCTCTGTACCGCAAAAGGAGAAAGCCATCTACAAACTCAAAAGTTCAGAAAATAGGGACAGAAAAGTTCAGAAAAGTTCAGAAATGGCGGTAAAAGCCGCATTGCAGAAGCCGCGTGATTTTCTCCGACAGGATGCGTCAGCTACTGCTAGAAAGTCAAGCAAGCAAACTAGGGGGAACTAGCTGAGCAAGCACCTGCAGAGCAAGTTGCGACTGTACCTACGCAGGGCCCGGGTAGGAAGCCGCCGAAACCTGCACCTCGCAGGGGATCCAATCACGCGAGTAAAGCACGCACCATAGCTCGACAAATGTCTTCCACTTGGTGGAAATGATACTGGACACCCTTCGCAACTTCCTCCAACCTCCTTCCTCCCCAGCGGCTCACGCCACACTTAGTCTCATTGATTTAGTCTCGCCGATATTCTCTCCATGGCGGTAACAATGACGTCTACATTTTCGGTACCTGTACTAAACGAAATTTGAACTCGTGTGGTCTCCGTAGCTGCTTCTCAGACCTCCAGCAACTCGACCATTAGCACCGTTTCCCAATTACAGCTATTTGAGAGTCCCGGCTGTCTTCCCAGATTCGCCTTTCTGGATACTCGATTTTCTAGTCTGCCACAAGCACAGGCCAAAGCAGGGTTCTACTTGCGATTCGGAATGACTTCACCTTCGTATTGCACACTGTGCCAGAAGACTCGTCGAACGGATATGTCGCAGCTATGGTGCAACATAAAAATATAAGGTTCACTGTAATCTATTTATTTATTTTATTTATTCAAAAATACCCCTAAAGGCCCTCGCTAGGAGGGTATTACATAGAGGGCAGGATACATTTTGAACGAAAGAAAAAAGAGTACTAGCAGCACGTTAATAGGCAAACAAATAAATACAAGTGGGTGCGAGGCAAAAAAAAAGAAAAAAAAAACAGAAAGCAAGAAAGAAGGAAAACAAACAGAAAAAATCTTGAAAGAACTCTAGAACCTATAAAAGCACTTTTCAGTAAAGTTAGCATACGAATCGCAGCCTATGTACCACCCCGCGCTAGGTTTGACGCCAAACGGCTTAGTACTCTACTCATGGCTACCCAGCCACCACATGTGCGCTGACACGCGACTTCAATGCACATCACCCTGCTTGGGGAAGTGACAAAACCACCGTGAGGTGGGGAAGTGACAAAACCACTTACTGGATGTGGCCAGTCAGGCAAGACTGGTGGGGGTCAGCGCTGGAACCTCAACATTCCTTCGTGGCACGAGGCCAGTGCGTTGGACGTCACAATGGTCTCTGGCTCGTTGATGAACTCTGCAACGTTGCACGCCCATATTAAAAGCCTTGGAAGCGACCATGTGCCAACCTATATCCTTATCAAGGGTCTCCGCGGGGGATTATTCCTATCCAAAGTGGCCAGAATAGATTGGAATAGCTACAGGACTCATTTAGAGGCTTCCAGCGACAAAATCGCAACTCGCGAATAGCTTTTCGAGGCTATAACAAAAACCACTGCCGCAAGAAGGTTCAAGTTCAGGTATTGAAGTCACGTTCTGTGACGGACGCTGAATACAAGCGACTTCGAGCCATCCGGCGTTGAGCAGAACGCCGTGCGCGAAAGTCGTTATCGCCCGATGATATCCGTGCTGCCCGGAGCGCACTAAAGTGCGTTCAAAATCACATCGACAAGCTGGGCAAGGAGCAATGGAGCCTTTTCTGCTCCGGGATGGACCCACGCAAGCTTCTCTCGCGCATATTGCCCGTAGTCGGAAGCTTAAAATTGGAGCCGTGTCAGATACTCCCATTTCCATCAGTAGCTGTACGTAGCGGACTCAGCGAGGTTGAAGTGGTGCAAGCGTACTGCAAAAAAATCACTTCCCCTTCCATCTCCACTGTAGTGTCTCTTTTCGCGACATCTGGACTCCCTACGTCAAATGATGTGGTTTTGGACTGTCCTTTCACCATGCGGGAGCTCCTTCATGCCTTAGCGTCTGTGAACCGATCGTCAAGATCACTTACTCCACCTTAGCCCCTCTTGGTGAAAGGCCCTTCAGCAGTTACTCTCCATCTACAATAATTACGGGAGCTCAGGGCGCCTCGTAACCAGCTGGAAGATCAGTCTTGTGCGACCAGTTCTAAAACCGGGCATGTCACCAGCGGACATAAATTCTTACTAACCAATAACACTTTTGAGCTGCGTTGGCAAGGTTATGGAGAAGATGGTTTGGGAGCGCCTGGTCCGGGACCTTGATAACAGGGCAGTGTATCCCACACGAATGTCGGGCTTCATGCGCGGAAGGATAGCATAGATAATGTCCTTATGTTATCATGGGACATAATCCAGCAGATGATGTTAAAGAACATTGTCAAAGCTGACTTTCTAGCCATCAAAGCTGCTTTTGACTGCTTCGTCCATGATGCTATTTGCCGAGAAATGACGGCCGTGGGTATCAGGGGACCGATGTTTACGTGAATAAGTGACTATTTCAAGACAGGGCGGTGTATAGGACCACTACTAGCGCGGAGGCTACCCGCAACACTATAAGACATGGTATTCCGCAAGGCGGTGTCCTTAGCCCCACTCTCTCTAACATCGCTACTGCGACTCTGGAAGTCACTCTTTATTGGTCTGCCTCGCTACAGCCTGCCTGTCCTCGGTGCACTGTCCAATAACAACGTCAAGCAACTAGAGGCACTCAGGCGCAAGCTCTGGGTATTTGCCTTGGACTCCCTAGGTTCACTTCAACGACCGGAACGCTGTGTGAAGCGAGATGCCTCCCAGCCACTGTACTATTAAGACAAGAAAATATCCGTGTTTGTCTCCGTCATGTTAGCGGTTCGTTTGCCCATCCTTTGGCCGATAGCCATGTGCAGGAATTTCTGCCGCCATACTATCAACGTCCGATTCGACCCGAGTTACCGCCTTGGCAGATTACTACGTGTTCAATAACAACAGTGCCTGGAATCAGCAAAAATTCAAGGATGCCTCCACCAGCCTTGACCTAAGTATACACATTTCAGCATATATCTCGCTGGTACGGCGGGTACACCCATGCATATGCTGATGGGTCTGTTACTTCCGGATCTTGCGCCGTAGGTGTATGGCTACCATATTCAGGGGCACCTGTGAGCCGGAAGCTTAGCCACAAGACATCGGCTACAAAAACCGAGTTCGCAGCAGTGAGAGCTGCGCTGCACATTGCCGAGGACAGTGCCTCAAAAACGCTGAGTTGTCGACCTGGACTTCCGCTCTGCGCTACAAGCTCTTCCAGAGCGAGGGAGTAGTCAAGACAAGCTGATTCATGAAATCAACATCATACACACAGAGGCACTGCGCAAAGGGCACAATATTTCGTTGCAGTGGTTGCCCCTACACTGTGGCATAACGGGCAATGTAATTTCTGAGCGGCTAGCACGCGACGTCCATTCCACAACAGCCCAACTCCCTTTATCCAAGGAAGAAGTCAACGAATTAGTCACTATTCTCGGGTGGCGCATGCAATTGCAGCACCGGCAGAATCCAAACCTGCAGTACTCCCCCCTTTACGCTGTGGACCCATGTACGTTTCGTGTACCACACAGATTATCCAGACCAACTGGGAGTGCTATACATCGCCTGCGCATCAAAAGGGACCGGGCAGCTGGACGGGTAGCGCCACCACTCTCCGCTCCCCTCGTTAGTGGAATGAGCCGGTGCATTGGACTACGCTGCCTTCCGTTATTTTTGTCGTGCTTGCTTCCGTGCTTTGAATGTTTTGGTAGTATTGTGAGCGGATATCTGCGGTGAAACAAAGTCAATACAGACGTGTTGGGTTTTTAGATGAAGCAACGGCTGCGTAAACTTGTCGGACGCTTCTATAGTTGGGTATGCGCTACAATGACATTAGCGCTTTTTGCAGCGCTCTACGCTTGGCTCCACCTGATCTGAGTACGAATAAAACTATTATTATTAGCATTCATTTATTCTTAAATGCACTAACGGCTACGTAAACTTATTTGAAGCTTCTAAGGTTCAGAACAGGCTGCACTGACATGAGCGCTTTTTGCGGCGCTCTGCGTCAGGTTCCGCGCTATCTTAGTAGGAATAAAACTATTATTATTAGTATTCATTTCTACCACTTTAAATTACCTTCACTGGTTCCAACGACTGCGGTTTACACGCCAGCATTAACGGTGGGATACCTGGATACGTGTGCTTGGAAGAGGAAGGCACTTACGTGCAAGATCGATTACCGTACGTGGCCGTGGAAACGTCGCGGCAGTTTACACTTTCTGTAACAGAGAGCTTTGTGCCTTCGTTTTTTGAGTGACAGCTGAAGCGGAAGTCCCGCGTTTGGAGTGGTCATTTCATGAAGAGCCAAAGTTATTCAACCACCCAAGAGCCCAAGCTAAAAACCATCCCCCTCCCCTTCCCATTTTACCGCCTACTTGGAATAAAGGCTTGCCGCGATAGTTAAAAATGTGGCAGTGTTAACTTAAGCAATACAAAACACGTGCTGAAGTATTCTTGGCCGAGTACCTTAACAAACTGTGTAATACCGTGTGAAGAAACCAAAAACGCGCGACTAGTTGCCTCAAATAGGGGTGCATCAGCCCGAGTCTACTAGAGCAGACGCATTTCCGACACGCTGGTAGCAGTTAGGATTTGGAGATGGGTACATGGAAGTGAAAAATTAAGCCGCGAAATCATGCACTTTTCCGTTTAACGACAGGAATGGTTGAACGCAAAACTTTCTTCATGCGAAATAGAATGGAAAAGCGTCAAAGTCAAAGACGCAAACTGTGTGCTGGTCAAATTCAAAGCTCCACTAGTCGAAGTTTAAATCCAGAAGGCAACCAAGGAAACCCACACGAGAAAGCTTTGCAATAAACCACCATCGTTGTTACACGGAGGAGTGCATTATTTTTCAAGTTGTGGGAATTGTGGCTGCCCGCGATCCCGACTCGGTACGCGGCAGCGCTAGGGCAGTTGCGCGGCTTGCGCGGGATTGCGCAACAAGACGGCAAGAATCGATGGGTTTTCTTGCGCGTCGCGAGATGGCGCCACCGGCGCGCGTGGAAGCAGGGAGCTCGGAGTCGCTTCGGCGGGGAGGCGGCTGCGGAGAGTGGAGGACTTCGGCTGCGGCGCTTGGCGGCGGCGGGCGACCGCTCCGAGCGAGGACGAGACGGCGTGCGGCGGCGGCGGAGCGACAGGGCGCCTTCCCCTTCGAGCCTGGACCGACCATCGTCCACCGGTAGCGCCGGAGTCGAACGACTCCGGCCGCTCGAGCAACGCGGGACTCGTCGATGACCGAGAAGACGGGGCCAGATAAGGGAGGTTTTGGGAATAAACCCCCCTTGGAGGTTGGCGTCGGTTGCCTTTGTCTCTTGCCTGCCTCTCACGCCGGCGCCGTCTACACGGCAGCCGCGTGCGGAGGATCGTCGGAGTATGGCCCACACCACAAAGTGTAGGTGGCTGCTTGTAGAACTCCACCGCAGAATTCAGTTGTGAAACAGGGCAGGTTTTTGGCACCCTCCTGTCTCCTGTCCGTCAGCCACGCAAGAATTGTTTTTTGACAAGCTCGAGAAGCTGATCCTGGCAATGAAGACCACCATTGAGAGAAAGTTCGGCGAGTACGACAGCAAACTCGCCGTCCAGGAGAGGAACACTCAACTAATAACGAGCCACCCGATTTTCGCTCAACAGCAAGGTACCCAAGCTCCCGGTAACACCTTACACCTCGGACAAACATGGCCACCGAACCAGCAAGCATAGTCGTGTGGCAGTGGAACTGCCGCGGCCTCCAACGGAAGCGCGCAGTGATCCAACAACACATCGAGCGCGCCAACCGAAAACCCGACGTGCTACTATTACAAGAGACTCTCACCGCCACACCGTTCCTTCCCGGCTTCAGAGTGCACGTCGGCCCTCCAGACGGCAGGGGCCTGTGCACCCTGGTCAGAAAGGGACTGACCTTCGTGGAGCACGTACTCAAAAACGTCAAGATAGAGCACACATTCACGGAGCTCGTGCCGACCAAACGCAGAAAGGAAAGCGTTTTTTTATTAAACATATACAGCAACCCGTCGCAAAGGCTACAGCGGTTCAAGTCGGTGCTGCACAAGGCGAGCACTGCAGCGGGGAGGTCAAAGCTACTGGCGTGCGGAGACTTCAACGCCATGGATCAGACGTGGGGATACACCAAGAACAACGCCAAGGGGAGGAACCTAGCCCAAGACGCACTAGAACTAAACTACACCTTCATCACGGACCCGGCATACCCCATAAGAATCGGAAACTCCGTCTCTCGCGACACCACACCCGACCTCACGTTCGTCAAGAACGACGAACCGGTCACCATCATCTGGAGAAACACCGGAGAAGACCTGGGAAGCGACCACACGATCGTCGAAATCATCGTGCCCACGTCGGGAGAACAACCAAGCAGTACAAGAAAGTACACGTGGGTCGAGATCGAGAAGAAGCAGGGATCGAGAAGAAGCCGAGACAGACGAGATCACGGACATCGACACGTGGACTCAAAAGATCGCCCGAAACGTGCGCGACTCGACGCGAGAAATCGAGACCGACGTAGATACAGACAGGATGGACAGCCGACTTGCCCACCTCATCGAGGCAAAGAAATCCATACAAAGCAGATGGAAAAAGCACAGGCTTAACAGAAGGGTCCGCAAGAAAGTGGCCGAGCTCAACCGCACGATCGAAGAGCACTGTCGCACGCTCTGCAGCCAGCAGTGGAACGAGCTATGCAATGCGGCTGACGGCCAGCTACACAACGCCAAGACATGGAATCTACTCAAACAGCTACTTGACGAAACCAAAACCAAGTCCCACCAAACAGACCGTCTGGCCAAACTTCTGCATCGAGAGACTACGGAGACAGGAGCTGCCACCCTGCGAAAGAAGCTCCAAGACAAATACGTCCCGACGACACCGTCGGTCGACCACGGTCCATACCGCGGCCGACCCAACGTGCGTCTGGACAGGGATATAGAAATTGAAGAGGTACGCACTGCCCTTCACGACCTGAACAGCCGTTCGGCACCTGGGCCGGACCTCATCACAAACAAGGCCCTAAAAAATCTCGACGACCGCTCCATCAAGAACCTCACGGCGTATTACAACAAATGCTGGAGGAGTGGTACCCTGCCGAAGCAGTGGAAAGGGCCAAGACAATTCTCATCCCAAAATCCGGGAAGCCACTGAGCACGGACAACCTCCGCCCGATTTCGCTCACGTCATGCGTGGGCAAGGTCCTGGAACACGTCCTACTCAACCGATGGCAAGAATTTCTCGAAAACGAAGACCTCTATTCCGAGACGATCATCGGCTTCCGCCAACACCTGAGCACGCAGGACGCCATGATCCAAATCAAACATCAAGTCATCGACGGCGAAACCAGGGCACCAAAGCCGTCCTCGGGCTTGACCTGCAGAGGGCCTTTGATAAAGTCACGCACTCGGCCATCCTTTCGCAGGTATCCAATCTAAACTTAGGTGAAAGGTTGTACGAATATATTAAGGTCTTCCTCAGCGGTAGAACGGCAGAGCTCAGAGCTGGCGACCTGAAGATGGATGAGAAGACATTAGGTACTCAGGGAACCCCCCGAGGCTCCGTCATCTCACCCATGCTCTTACACTTCGTTATGATACAAGTTGCCAAAAGACTATGCCAGCTCGAAGGATTGAACCACACGATATACGCGGACGACATCACGCTGTGGTGGACGGGGGCAGCAATGCCCACATAGAATCCACACTGCAGACGGCTGTCGACGCGATCGAAGAAAGCTTGGAAGGCACGGGACTGCGTTGCTCCCCCACCAAGTCCGAGCTCCTGATCTACCGACCGAACAAAACGCACAGAATCAAGCAGCAAAGGGAGCACGAAAAGATCAAGATCCCAACCAGGGACGGCCACACAATACCGACGGTCAGCAAGATCCGAGTCCTAGGGATGATGATCGAAGTGCTCGGTAGGAACGGAGGCACCGTCACCCGGATCACGGGAAAGGCGGCGAACGCGACAAGACTGCTCAAGCGCGTTACTAACAAGAAGGGAGGCATGAAGGAGGAGAACCTCACCAGACTCATACACTCCTTCGTACTTTGCCACATAGCGTACGTGGCACCCTTCCACAAGTGGATGAAAAGCGAAAAGAACAAGCTAGGCATCCTAATCCGGAGGGCCTAACAGACAGCCCCCGGCCTACCCGAAACTACCAACTCGAAGCGTCTCCTCCAGCTGGGCATACACAACACGCTCGACGAGATCGCCGAAGCGCAAAAAAACCGCTCAGTTGGAACGACTGTCGTCGACCAAGGCGGGCAGAAAGATCCTGTGCAAACTAGGCATCAGTTATCACGAACAACAGGGACCAAAACACCCTGTTCCCGACCACGTACGACGGAACGTACGGGTAGACCCCTTGCCGAGGAACATGCACCCGGACTTCAACGAAGGAAGAAGACGCGCTAGAGCCAAAACACTAACGGACCTGCACGCGAAAGACCCCGGCGCCAGATACGTGGACGCAGCCGAATATGCTGGCCGCAACGGCTTCACGATTGCCGTGGTCGACTGCGAAGGCAACTTGCGGGCATCCGCCAGCACGTCAAGCAAGCAAGTCGAGGAAGCGGAAGAAATAGCCATCGCCCTGGCCATCGTACACCAAGAATGCCACACGATCCTCAGCGATTCCAGACAGGCGGTGAGGAACTACGCGAAAGGAAGAATTGCCATAACGGCGGCAGGCATTCTGATCCGACAGGCAGACCGCGACAAGAGGATTCGTATCAAGTGGTTCCCGGCGCACGCAGGCGCAGCGTCGGAGAAGAATGCCAAACACAACGAAACGGCACAGGCCCGCGCGCGAGGACTAACCGACCGCGCCCAGGGCAACGGCCTCCCGCTGTGGTTCTGCGCCAAAGACCGAATGACCAGCTACAACGAGTTTACCAAGGCCTTTCGGCTGGCCCGTAGACTTCTCCCGCCGCCCTGCAAAGGGCTGAGCAGGTCACAGGCCGTGCTGTTCAGGCAGTTACAAAAGAGGACGCTTCCGAGCCCGGCGCTACTGCACCGGATGTACCCGGAATCACACCCCGACGACAAGTGCAGAGCGTGCCGCAGGGAGACGGCCACATTCGAGCACATGCTCTGGGACTGCTCCAAACATCCAAGCGAAGCTAACTCAGGACGTATACCGCCGCAGCTTGAGGAAGCAATGCGGAGTGACCACCAAGAAACGCAACTCCAGGCCGTCCAGCAGGTCATCGAGGCGCTGGCTAGGCAGGAACCTCGCGAGCCGGCAGCGGCGAACGAGGATCCTCGCAGAGCACCCGCCAAGACGACGACGTAGGCCTCGTCCGAAGCGCGCGTGCGCGCTTTACTGCAGGCACAATAAACGTTTCTCCAATCCAATTGAAAAACCATGAACCAACTAGCCAGCGACCATTGCAAGTCTTATAAAGCAATGCTTTTCCATGACAAGCAATAACGTTCTACTATCATGCGGTATTTATTCTGGAAACGATTCCCGGTGGCTGTAGTAAACGTAGTTCTGTGAAATTAAACACGTTTCTACCATAGTTAATGCAGTTATGGAGCGTCGTCTATCCCTATTCCTGTTTTGGAGTGAATCTTAAAAGGCACCCGCGAACTCTGTCTTTTCCTTGTGCACGGCGCCATTTCGTTATCAACTGCCAACGGCCAGCGCCGCAGCATTTCTGAATGGGCTGCACACACCAGCTTTGTAGGACCATTTAGTTGCGATATATTCCTCGATACGCCAAACTGCATGTAGGCATGATGTTTTGCACGAACGAACGGACTTACACTTCCAGCTAGACTTCCAGCTTGGCGCATCGCACGTCGTCTGCTATTTGTAATTACTGAGTTTGGGCTTAAATCACACACATGGCATGCCTCGTAAAGGTCGCCTCTACTTTCAAGATTTACCGATCTGAAAAAATTCCTTGTGGTTATTTACTCTTTGCCAACCGCACCGCAGCAGAACGACAGAAAGCCATCCACAATTACGCCGTGCTGACCGCCACCGGCATTCCACTGACGAACGGTTCGCCACGGGCGGCGCTGTTGGCTGAAGCGACGGTGGTGCCATACAACGGCCGCCCGGTCCCTATACCAACAGCTTTCTTTACAAAATCGGTCTGATGACATCACCTCTCTGTCCCCTTTGCGGTGTACGAGAGGACACTGAACCCCTGTTCTGTGTTTGTCCACGCTTCTCAGCGTGATTGACGGCGTGAAGTTTACTACTGGCAAGAAATCTCAGCTAGGCCCTGGAACAGCAAATACAGTGCAGTTTGGGTTTTTAAAGCGGGTGTGCGTTTTCTTAAAGACTCTGGACTAGACTTCAGATTGTGACCGCATCTATCGTTATTTTTCGTATGTGTGTGCGTGTGCTCGTCTGATGATTTTCTTTTTTTCGTTATTTTTATTATTACTATTAGTTTTGCATTTAACCCTCATTACATGTTCGCCAATCATCTGAAGTAGCAAGCCCAACATTGTGCAGGGCTGACCACTTCGGTCTCAAGAAAGAATTCTCTCTCTCTCTCTCTCTATGAGACTCGGTGGTGCCATTTTTTTCAATAGGATCCTTTCACGGAGGACGAATTTCAGCAATGGATATTGGACAAGATTGGCATTATAAACTGAAACCAACCACCACTTCTAGCATCTTTTCTCCCAGGAAACCACCGGAAACCAACGTACGTGCACCATTTTGCTGTTTTGTCTATGGGATGACTCTTCGATTTTTTTTAATGTACCAACGCCACCTTTGCATACAGGTGATGCATTACTCTGCATTCAAGGCTGTTCTCAAGTCCCACAAGCATTTAAGGAGACTTTTGCTGCTGGTGAGGAAATGTTTTTTGGAGCATTTATAGGTGTTTCTGACAAGTTTCTGACAAGTTTGACAGTTTGCTTTTTCCAGGTTTCATTCAGTTTTACCGTCGTCACAGTGGCAGCTTGTGTACCTGCTACTTGCTGGGTCTCCAGTGCCCTCCCAGCATGCATTTTTTTTCACCGTTCACCACCCTCTGGTGGTGTCCACCACCATGTTTAACTGTTGTGTTTAATTGATGACCTCTACATTGATGTAATAGGTCCAAGCAGACAGACTTCATGGCACGACGACACTGAACTCCTCCTTGCAGCAGCTGCACACCTATATTGCGAATACTCATCCTGCCTGACATTAGTTTATTTCGCATGTCAACGAACTGTTCATGTGCGCTACGTTCTTCCTTGAAGCAGGCCCTAACGCGAACACCTCTGGCTTTCCTGGCTACTCCTGGCATGGTACATAGTATTAGTGTTCTGCACTGTCCTTTGGCACTTATGTCTTTCAAAAGTGCTCTGTCCTGCGGCACTGTCGATTTCGCTGTGTTTCATCTCCAGGCGCTGAAGCTGCTTCACCTCAACGAGGTTTGGTTGCTTCACATGCTTCTCTGATCCTTCGGTGCAGGCCTTTGTTCTCGTAAACCCTGCCGATTTTTCATGACGTATGCTAGGGGACAACTTTCTGTGGCCATGCAGTCAAGGCTACGGAGCCGAACCACGCCTTTTCGCTGCGCACCTGGAAGTAGTTTAACAAAAATGATTGGCTGGCGGTAACCTAAGCAATTCAAGAATATTTAATTCTTATGTCGTAGACTTGGATTGATAATGCCACTAAAATTCCTAGTCAGAACATATGAAATAGAGAGCGTTATTTTTTTAGATTTTCTCATTTTTTTGGTTGCGGCTGTCACCGCTGGCGTCGCAATGGTTCCCTTCCGAAAAAAAGGCGTTTTTTGTCAACGGTTTTCGGCAGCTCGCCACTTCATTCTCCGCATAGGATTTTTAAGAAGCTTCGCTGTCCAAACAAACGAAGCAAGTGGCTTGCAAAGTGTACGCCCAAGTAAGACTGATGCAACGGGGACTCTCCGCCGTTTCTGCAATCCTTTCAGTTCGCCAGTTTGCCGGCTTAAGCGAGCGTGCGCGTAAGCATGTGCTCGCTGCTCTTTCGGTATAGGGACCGGGCGGCCGTTGTATAGCACCACCGTTGCTTTAAGGTCCCTGAAAGAACTAAGGTAGCGCCAACTGCTCCCTCCTTCTCCGCTGCCCTCCTCTTTTTTCTCTCCCCTCACCCGCGGCGCCGCCGTCCCTTTAACTCCGCCGCGGGGCCGCCATATTTGTTGGCCACTTGAGAGCAGACGCCCTCGCTACGCTTCAGGGCGCTCGCTGCAGTTTGCTCTTGTTTTCGCGCCGAAATCGCTCTTTGGTAGCATTTATAGGATTTCTAGAGGATAGGATTTCTAGAGCCCCGTCTAGAGTTAATTAATCATTATTAATGGAGGCGCCTGGACAGAATTGTTTTGTGCTGGGATATATTCTGGCAGATTTGTACATTGCACTAACACAGGGATACACCCGAAAGAAATTCGATAGAGGACCAATGTCACGATGATTATCAAGAGAAAACAATAAATCACAAAAATGAATTGGTGCCAGCAAATAGATATTTTATTGGAACAAACGTCCGTAATGACGTCGTGCAGGTGGCTTGTGCTGCTGACGTGGCTTCCCGTGAGAAAAAATGTTGGGAGTGGCATTTGGGTTTAGTTTTTTTAACGCCAAGCTTCTCCAATATCCGTCGCTCAAATTGATCCGTGAAATAATCCTATTGAGAAGGGAAAAAAAATGTCGCCACCGAGTTTGAGATGCGCCACAAACACTCCGCAAATATAGGCAATAATGCATTGCAGAAGGGAGTTAGTGACTGTTCTACCGTAGCATGGTCAAATTCGTGTTCGCGCATCTGCTCAGTGCCGCGTCCGCTCAACTCGCTACACTAAACCCGTTTAGCAAGCGCTTTGCTGGACAAAAATACGTCTGCTGAAAATAATATAGTCGCCGCCCAGTGTGTTTTGGTTCAAATCGCAATGACTGGATACGCTGCGCCATTGACTACTAAGATGAAGTAAGCGCGCACACTGCAAATGTACGGCATCGCGTGTAATGCAAACGTAAGTCGTAATTAACGTTCCTCTCTGCATACACGGAAGAAAGGGCGTACAGCCGTTACGGTGCGAATATGCATTTGAAGTGCTCATTCAAACGTGCGCGAATTTAATAAAGCGATAACAGAAATTGCGCATCAAACGTACGTCAACGCGCGGTCACTATATTAGCTGACCTTAAATTGTTTTACCTAGCCGCATTTTTTTTTCTCGCAACAGCCTCAATTTGCGCCGCACCGACCAAGCCCATATTACGCAGCAAATCACTGCGATGTCATAACAACGGGATTATAATACCACCCGGGTAGCTAACACACAAAACATGACTTCACGCCAAAAAGAGCGTACACGCACTCGGAACGCACACGATACATGGTCAGACGCAAGCTGCCGTCGGCCAAAACAAGCATGAATTCAGGTGAACAATTCTCGCGTCACGAAAACCTTACGACAACTGACTGAACATGCTACGCCGCTGATATTGATGCTGGAAGTTAAGCGCGCACATGACAAATACACGGCCTCTTATCCAAACCAAAGCTTACGACGGGACGAACTCGGCGCTGCGCGCAATGCCTACTCAGAACAAAGCGTGGACGACGGTCGCGAAGGGAATACGCATTTCTTCGTAAGTGACCGCTCAAGCTCGCGCAGAATTTAACAGAGCAAGAACAAGCATTCAGAAACTTACCTCGCAAAAGAGTGATGGTAGCGTCGGCCTGAAGTATGCCCGTTCAAATCTATGCAACCAAACTTTTCTCCTTTCTGCGTCGCGTTTCCCGGACGGAATAGCGAAGTCTTGTGCCCTGCCTGACGATATTCGCGCTGCCTAAGGCACAACACATCGACACCGAGAAGCAACCTAAAACGACACCGGTGCGACATTTTTTCGAAACGAGCAGCTAATTCTTACTTTGCTATTAGCTGGCGCCAACGATAAAGCCGGTACTGAAGCACGGTGGCGACGGTGGCTCGGAAGCCAGCAATGGCGTCGCAGCGGCGGCGTTGCGCAATGTCCCAGCCGGCGAGGCGACCCGGCGGCGGAGCAAAAAAAAACAAAACCACGTGACTTTTCCCTTGGCCAATGGCGCGCGGCGTTCGCCGGCGAAAAAGAAAATGGCAAAAAACGAAGTAAGAGAGGAGCGCGGGCGAGGGCGAAAGGCGGCGAGATCTAAAGATGGCGCTACCTTAGTAATTTTAGGGACCTTACGTTGCTTCAGCCAACAGCGCCGCCCGTGGCGAACCGCTCGTCAGTGGAATGCCGGTGGCGGTCAGCGCGGCGTAGATGTGCATGGCTTTCTGTCGTTCTGCTGCGGTGCGGTTTGCAAAGCGTGAAGAACCACAAGGATTTTTGCAAATCGGTAAATCTTGAAAAAAGAGGCGATCTTTACGAGGGATGCCATGTGTGTGATTTACGTCCATACTGAGTAATTATCCGCCGCGGTGGCTCAGTGGCTAAGGCGTTGCGCTGCTGAGCACGAGGTGGCGGGTTCGATTCCCGGCCGCGGCCGCCGCTTTTCTGATGTAGCGAAAAGCAAAAACGCCCGTGTGTACGAGATTTCAGCGCATGTTAAAGATCCCCAGGTGGTCAAAATTAACCCGGAGCCCTCCACTACGGCACGCCTTATCGCCTGCGTTGCGTCGGTGCCTTAAACCCTACTATCAATCAATCAACCATTACTCTGGAATTACAAATAGCAGACGACGCTCAATCCGCCAAGCTAGAAGTCAAGCTGGAAGTGCAAGTCCGTTCGTTCGTGAAAATTTTTCATGCCTGCATGCAGTTTGGCGTATCGAGGAATATATTGCAGCTAAATGCTCCTACAAAGACAGAGTGTGCATAAACGCTGCGGCGCTGGCCTTTGGCAGTTGATGACGAATCGGCGTCGTGCACCAGCGAAAGACAAAGTTGGGGAGTGCCTTTTAAGGTTTACCCCAAAACAGAAATTGGGATAGACGACGCTCCGTAAATTCCCTAACTACGGTAGAAACGTGTTTAGTCTAACAGAAATACGTTCCATTTGGGATCGTTTAAAGAATAAATACCACATGATAGTAGAACGTTATTGCTTGTCGTGGAAAAGCCTTGCTTTATAAGACTTGTAATGGTTGCTGGCTAGTTGGTTAATGATTTTTCAAAAAACAATACCTGTGTGGGTGAAGGACAAAAGGCAGGAGGGTGCGAAAAGCTGCCCTCAGTTTCACAACTGAATGCTGCGGTAGAGTTTTACAAGCTGCCACCTACGCTTGAAAAATCCTGCACTCCTCCGTCGAACGACGATGATAGTTTATCGCAGAGCTTTCTCATGCGGGTTTCCTTGGTTTCCTTCTGGATTTAAACTTTGGCTAGCTGAGCTTTGAATTTAACCAGCACGCAGTAACAGTTCTGTATAGTAACAGTAACAGTTCCAGCATGTATAAGTAACAGTTCTGGATCCAGGCACCCCCACATCAGCACACACCTGTATGGGGGGGGGGGGGGGAGAGCAGGAGGGGGAGCGCGGAGGTCTGCTGGTGCTTTTGAGAGGGCCTGTGTTCTGTATCCTTTTTTTTTTTTAATTACGACATTTGTTTATCATGACAAACCGTCTGAACATTGAAAGAAAGGCACTCTTGCACCCACACAACTTCAAGGAAGGCCAGAAAGAGCTAAAGGAAAATTCTACCAGAACGGCGCGTTCGTTTGATTGATTGATTGTAGGGCTTAACGCGCCGACGCAACGCAGGAGATGAGGCGCGCCGTATTCGCCGCGAGCTCGACATGTAGGTGGCGACAGCGTCGCGCTGCTAGTGTGGATGCTCCGCTGAGCGGCCCGTAAGAATTCACACTCTGGGCGCGCTTCGTGGCTTATTCCCGCCGTATGTGCGCACGAAAGATGCAAACAAGAGTGGTATGCTGTAGTTCGGTTCCTCAACGTTAAATGTATAGCATGAAAGCGGCAGTCAGTTTTCATTACTTCGCCAAAAAAAGCGACGACTCATTGGGAATCTCAGAATGGACAATGAACTTGTACGCTGTGGCTCGTAGCAAGCTCGATCTTTCCAGACTATGGCTTTGAGCCTTCAATAAAAGCATAAATAGAAACAAATCAGGAAGCCTCGATCGCTGAAATTCAGTTTACAACGGCAATCTCAATCGCTTTCACTGGTAGCATGACGCATTCTTGCATTTGTGGGATGCCCTAAAATGGTAACACTACTTAACTGCCCCGAAATTCTTTCTAAGAGCTTACGATATTTTTTGTGTGTTCAAAAGGCAACATAAAATTACTGAATTTTGATCAGCGCAGAAATATCAATGTAACCGCTCTAACGGGTCTTTTAAATGAAATTTTAACGACTCTAAAGGAAGGTTTGATGAATAACGGTTTCAGATCACTTATTTACGGCTTTCGTCGCAAATGAACTTGCGAATTGAATTGTCAACGCACGCAGTACAATTAACATCTCATGTTTAGCTAGGTTTTCGCAAAGTGACAAGCCGGTTTACAGTGTGCAAACCAAGCTACTGGGACCTCACAGTGAGCACAAATTTTCTGTTACGGCGGCTCTGTTGACCATTTGCGTTCCTTTTAAAATCTAACAGGTGCCTGCAACAGCGAGATGTGTTTGCATTCTTGCGTATAAGGTCGCTTACGAACCCTAAAGATGGCAATAAATGAAGTTGTGCTGTTGCAGATGTAGTAAAACATTTCCTTTTTTATTTCTCGTTGCGAATCAGCGCAACGGGTTCCCAGTAACTACTTTGTTTTGTAAACTGAATATCGCCTTTGTCTTGGCATTTAATTCTTGAGGATTGGTTAAGAAATGAAATTCTGTGCATTTAGTTTTTTTTTCGGTAAGAGGGGGGGGGGGGGGGAGGTCCTGCCAACGTTGCGAGAGCAGCGAGAAGAGAACGCATGTAACGCGAAAAGCCAAACTATGGTTATCAGTATTACTTACAATCGAAACTACACTATGCGTCGTGTTCTGTAGCGGTGAAAAAGCAGTACGTATTTTTAAAACTGATTAACCACCCTTTGGTCCGGGATTGTCCAGGAATTGTGGCTCGCCTTTTTCAAAATTGTATTGAAAGCAAGCATTGTGGGAGAAAAAAAAAAAAAAACGAGTCATGGCACACACCCCTCACATATGTGGGCAACAACGTGCATTATATTACGCGTTTTCTCCTCTTTCTTTAAACATAGGTCCACCTTAAGAGGTTAAGACGTGACCATATTAGTCATTTGGTTATGCTGAGTGCGACACGTTTCTGGACAAGGTGATTCATGTCGGATTTGAAAATTATATATATGAACATGACACACGTAATGCCACATGAGAGACGCAAACTCACAACTGCTTAATTTTACCGAAGAATCCCCCTAAATACTCTTGCGCATCCATAGAAACGTATTTTAAATAATACGTAAAATTAGCAACTCGATACCGTTGAATAATTGTTTATTCCTCCTCCTCGGTATAAACAACGACTGTCCAAAAATGGTATTTATTTTAGAAAAGGTACGGGAAGGACACGATCACACAGGCGCTTGCGGGTGTAAAATGCGTGTCCGCTAATGTATGAGCGATAGCGCACGGGTCGTGTGCAGTGTAAATGTTTTTGTTTGTTTCTTCTTTCTATAAGGACCTAGCGCAATTTTACAAGGGTGTGAAATTTGCCTGCGTATGCACAGGTCTTGTCGCTTCTTACCCGTTTCGCGTACTAAACTTTTATCCTTTAAATAATCACCACGCCACCTTCAAAAAGCACCCTTCGACGTTCCCGAAACGGCCGACGACTGCACTCAACAATAGGAAAAGTGCAATGTGTGGAAGCAATGTTTATAACACGTTTCCCACTCAAGCGGTGACCAGGGCGAATATGCTTCGTGGAATTAAACCAGCGCATTAACCCGCAACGGCCGCTGATTATTGCGTTTATAGAGGAAATGCGCAAGCAGAGGTATCTATGTCATTGCTTACTGCCAAACGAGCACACATATTGGTTGTTTTGTCGTGTGCAGCACGCGTCTTGCGCCGCACACAACGTGAAAAAGCAGACGACGCGAGAGTGCCATCCACACTAGGAGCGGTTCGTCCCGCCGCCGCCAGGGGCCGACTGTGTTCGCGCTCGGGGCGAATAGGAGGGCTCCGGATGAATTTTGACCACCTGCGGATCTTTAACGTGCGCCGAAATCTCCAGCACACCGGCGTTTTCAATGCAGAGCATTTCTTTAACTCACGATGTCACCCGGCGTTGGCGTGCCTCGTTGTCCGCAACAGCCGTTCCAGGTGCGCCCTCTCCCCCACTCCTCCTCGCCTGCTCTCCGCTGCTCCTCGCGTTTCGCACTTGATCTCACCCCCACTGCTCTCTGCGCATGCGCCGCGTTGCTATGACAACGGAGGCGCGTCGCCTGCGTCGTCTGCTTCCTCTCAGTCAAACGGGAGCGCGCGGCCTTGTCCGCAACAGCCGTTCCAGGTGCGCCCTCTCCCCCACTCCTCCTCGCCTGCTCTCCGCTGCTCCTCGCGTGTTCTCTGCGTGCTCGGATCGCATTCAGCAACAGGTGGGGCGCGCATGCGTCGTAGTTTGGCGCGGGAGCAACAACAGTTGTGGCGTGATCGTGACGTAGTCGTGGCGCGGTCGTGCCGTGATGGGGCGGTTCTCGGCGTTCGCTCTCGCTGTCAATTTCTTTCGAACCAGATAATAAATGATGTCACGTGACCACTTAATTACGACTCCTCATTAATTACAATAATAATTATAACAACAACAACAATAACAATCAACAGAAACAACTGCAACAACATTAACGTAACCCAACCTACTTAACGTCGTGCGCCCCCCAAAAATGCTCTGCATTTGACCGTGCCCTTCGCGAGGGGGATGTTTCATAAAATTTTTGCTTTTCGCCTCCATCAGAAAAGCGACTGCCGCGGCCGGGAATCGAATCCGCGACCTCGTGCTCAGTAGCGCGACGCCTCAGCCACTGAGCCACCGTGGCGGGTAAGGCTCGTTCGTTTCTTCACAACCAGTACAAAGGTCCTTCATTTGCGCACGCTGCTATGGTGATATTAAAATTGAGTGTAGCAGTGGATGAACGCGTTGGCATGAAACGCGGTAACAAAAGTCCCGATAACGGGCACACCATGCGATAGTGGCTACTTCACATGGAGTTGCATGTCTTTAAATAAAGAACACTACAAAAACTGCAGCCAGAACAAATACATTTTTAACCCTTCATGTGCTGATACTAACGCTGTCATGATACACTTTGAGTAACCCTCTCCAACTTTGTGCATCATAAAATATTAAGGCGTTTGTATGAGTTGAATTTACGTTTTTTCTCATCCAAAGTTATCTATACGCTCCAATGTGGGTGCTTATTTCTACAACCAAATCAATCAGAAATATTGCATTCCAAATAAAACGAGATGCAAACTTTTTGACTCGCAGACACAAACGTACTGTGATATGGTGTACATATTAGGAAGTATCTATTTAAATATCAAAGAATTCGTAATTTATCTACACCGCACAGCTTCAGGCACAATGTACTCTCAATCGTCAAAAGACATCAGTGATCATGCAAGGATAAATCAGCGGAAAAAATGACTTACAATTTGAGGCATCTTTAGTGTGTTGCCACTTAAAACGTGCGCTTCCCAAAGCCAAGGGCGCTTCTGTCCTTGTGGCATATGGCCGTTGTTGTGACTCAGGCACCTGAATATATACACTGCTCTGGGCAGCCGCCGCCCAACGAGAAAGCAGATGTGGACGCAACGGAGGGGCTTTAATTGTGACCCAGGTCGAAGATGGCCAGAGGATCTTTGCTACTGCCGCGACCACCGTATGCCTGTGGCCGGGCTGGTGACGGTCGGGCCTTCACGTTTAGGATAAAGTCTGGAACTGGCTCTGGGAGCCGCAGCGTGCCCTCTGCCGATCAAATCTGCCTAATCGCGGAGGAGAAAACGACTGGCTGCAACACCGCTTTCAGAAAGGGAGAGAGAGTGAGAATCAACTTTTATTGAGCCCAATAACGTATTGGCTAGTGCACGCAGGCACCGGATGGGGTGGAACCCTCTTCTGGGGTCCCATATGCGTCTAGCAGCTCCTGGCCCCTGGCTGCCAGCGCGAGCTGGATCGTCAGGTCGGGGCTAGACAACAAGGTCTCCCATCGCTCTCGGGGGTCGGGTGTGGGAATAGGGGTGAGGGGCGGGTGGATCTCAAGAGACTTGCACTCGGCCAGGACGTGTGCCAGAGTGCCTTGTCTGTCCTTGCAGAATAGGCAGGTACTCTCGTACCTGTCCGGGTACATCTTGTTTAGAAGTGTGGGATGCGCTAGCGACCCCGCCTGTATTCTGCGGATTACGGTCTGCTGTTTTCGGCTCAATTGCGGATGAGGCCTGGGAAATCTGCATCTACGCTCTCTGTACATTTCAGTAATTTCTCTATAGCTCGTGACGGAGCTGCGCCGGTGTGGTGAAAAACATTTATTAAGACTATGTACAAGTGAGAGATAGGGGCGGCCTTAAGGGCCAACACCGGCTCGTCCTCGGCCCGGACGGATAACACTCGGGCGTGGTGGTCGGCGAGTTCGTTTCCTTCCACCTTCGAGTGAGCCGGCACCCACACGAGCTCTAAGGCTCGCCTCGGGGGCCTTCGCTTGGACAATATCGTATGGCCGCGGGGAACACCCTCCCTTTTCGGAAGCTGGCGTACGCCTTCTTAGAGTCCGTGACTATAGTGCCGGCCCTCGGATGTGTTAGCGCGAGTGCCACGGCAACTTCCTCTGCTTCCATCTATTGGGTCGTGCGCACCGATGCGCAGGTCACCAGGGTGTCTATGGTGGTGACCGCCGCCGTAGACTTGGTTCCGTACTTGGGAAGCGCCGCGTCCGCGTAGAGGACGTCGGGGTCCTTTTCGAGTGGCGGGCCAGCGCCCTGGCCCTTGCGGACCACCTCCCTTTGTTTTTTCCGGGCTGCATGTTCCTGGGATGGGGCTTGGTCTTTACGACGTCCCTCCACTCGGGAGGTAATGTCTCGGTGTCTGGTTGCGGTTCGATGCTCCATCCCACCTTGTGCGACCCGAAGAGAGTCACTTAGGCACTTAGTCTGATCCGAACACGCACTTAGTCTGATCCTTTGGTTAGAGAGGTGGGCCCCCTAGAGCACTGCACGGGCCTGATTTTAAGGCCCGAGCCCGGACCGAGCCCGCTTCGCGAAGCCCGAGCCCAACCCGGGCCCGTACCACCTAGCCCGAGCCCGGTCCGGGCCCGGGCATTCATAAGTAAGCCTGGCCCGAGCCCGGCCCGGGCCCGCCATCTCAAGCCCTGGCCCGGCCCGGCCCGGTAATTTATTTTTTGGCCTAGGAATGACCCGCGCGTGTGTGACCAGGCCCGGTCTTTGACGCTGAAGAAAGTTTGTTTATTATATTCCGGGCGATCAGACGGAGCATCTAGTCTGTACAAGCACGTCATGAACTGAAACGCAACAAATAAGGGTTTAAAAGTGCACGTAGTTTAGCTTTCACCGTCTGCAGTTCACGCCACATCGACGTAATAATAGCTCGTATTCTTGCACGAGAGACATTACCAACTTTGATTACCAGACTCTTGGCAACTTCACGTGGTTGTCTAGGCCACAAGTTGGTATTGCTGAAATTTTTTGATCCGCATTTGAACCAACGAGTATGTACGCGCGTTGAAATACTTCACCTGCAGTGGTTGTTGAGCGGTGGTGTTTCTCTGGCACGCGAGTTTGATTCCCGGCCACGGCAGCCGCATTTTGATTGGGGCGACATCATTCCCCTATTCGGCATTCCTTGTAATCGTATGTTTGGTATGTTATACACCAAAATATAAAATCTGGGTGCAGTAAAAGAAATGTCATTAAAATTGCAGTATAGTGACCATCAGACCTAGCAAAACACGTTTTTAAAACAATGCGTACAAGTAACAGCAAGATGCGCGCAACAATAAACCAAGAATATTCTTTTTGATGCTCTCTCCTACACTTCACGTCGGACCTATTAACGGCCGCGCCTATGAATTCAAGCCCGAGCCCGGCCCGGGCCCACGGCGTCGAGCCAGAGCCCGGCCCGGGCCCGCCGATAATCGACTTCGGGCGGCCCGGCCCGGCCCGCGGGCCGGGTCGGGTCCGGGCTCTCGGGCCGGCCCGGGCCCGTGCAGTGCTCTAGGGCCTCCACCATTTCGTCCACCGTGTTGTGCCTGCCCATGCCCAGCAGTTTCTGCGTGGACGAATGGACGGGCACTCCCAGGGCGAGCTTGGTCGCCTTTCTGACCACCGTGTCCAGGGCCTCACGGTCCGCCTTCGTCAGCTGGAGGTACGGGGCGGAGTAAGTGATGCGGGACACGATGAACGCCTGCACCAATTTCAGGGAGTCGTCTTCCTTGATTCCTCGGTTCCTGTTGGTGACTCTTCTGAAGCAGGGGGGCGAGTTGGGCGAGTTGGTGTACTTGCATCTTGGGGAACAGCGCGAACTAACAGGGACACAATAAAAAAGAAGTGGAGAGGTCTAGCGCTGACCTGTCCACTTCTAGTCCTGTCCACTTCTTTCTTATTGTGTCCCTGTTAGTTCGCACTGTTCCCCAAGATGCAAGACTCTTCTGAACATGCTCGAGATCTGCTCGGAGACAGTCTTGATCTTGTGTGTGGCCGCGGTGGCCTTGCCGTCGTCACGCAGCAACAGGCCCACGATGCGGACCTGCTGCGTGGGCTCGATCTTCGTGCCGTCGATCGTGACGATCACGTTCGGCGGCGGTTCCTTCTTGGACCTACCTGGCTGCACCATCAACAGCTCCAACTTCTGCGGGGCACAGCTCAGCCCGCAGGTCTTGGCGTACTCGTGGACGGTCGTCGCCGCCTTCTGCAAGGTTTCTTCCCTCCAGGCTTCGGAACCCGCTCGGGACGTCCACACCGTAATGTCTTCGGCGTAGAACGCGTGGTCCAAGCCTTCGATCTCTTGGAGTAACCTGGGCAGGGGCATGAGGGCCAGGTTGAAGAGCAGCGGCGACAAGACCGACCCTTGCGGAGTGCCCCTGTCTCCGAGCTCGACCGGGACGGACCGTTCCTCTCCTATCCTTATGGTCGCCGTACGTTTGGTCAGAAAGTTCTCGACGTAGCCGTACGTCGTGCGGCCGCAGCCCGTCTTGCGGAGGTTCTCGAGCACGCTTCCGTGGGACACGTTGTCGAAGGCCCCCTTGAGGTCCAACGATCCCGCGGGGCGAATGTCTCGTGGCCTTCTTGGACACCAGCTCGTTTAGTTGGAGGAGGACGTCTTGGGTGCACAGGTGCTGGCGGAACCCGTACATAGTAGCTGGCATCTGGTTCGTCTCGTCCAGGAACCCTTGGAGTCTTCGGAGAACCATGCGTTCCACGACCTTGCGTTCCACGCAAGACGTGAGCGAGATCGGGCGCATGTTCTCGATTGTCAGCGGTTTGCCCGGCTTGGGAATGAATCTAACTTCTGCTTCCTTCCATTCCCCGGGTAGTTCCGAGCGTTCCCAGACAAGGTTGATGTGGTCCAGGAGCTCGGCCGTCGCCGTGTCGCTCATGTTGTTCAGGAGTCGGTAGGTAATGGCGTACGTGCCGGGTGCGCTCTTGTTACTCTCGTCGATGGCCGTCAGTAGTTCTGTGGTGGTAAAGGGCTCGTCCAGCTCCGGATTTTCGGGTTCCCCGTATTCCTCCGGCAGCGGGAACTGCCCGCGCTCCGTCTTAAGATACTTCGCCTTCAGGTCTTCGATAACCCTCTTGCCGTACCCGCCGTAGCCGTGGAGGACCTTGGCGAGGTTTCGGTTCCTGGCCGCCCTACCATTTAGCGGGTCGACCAAGTGTCGCAGAAGGCACCAGGTCTTGCGCGCGGACAGCATGCCCTCCAGACCGTCGCACGGGCTCATCCAGTTCTCCCGGCAGAGCTTGGCGGCGTACTCGGAGATTTGCTTGTTCACCGAGGCTATGCGCTGTGGCAGCTTTGTGTTCCTTCTCTGCCGTTTTCACCTCCGAGTCAGCGAGTGTCGAGCCGCCCACATGTGCGCGAGCTTGGCGCTGACGAATGGTGTCTTTGCTGTCGTGGCGACGGTCTCCGTGAATTTATCGAGCGCGGCCTTCTGTTCTCTTGCCCACTCCGCGTACGGTCTTCCACTACTCTCCTCGGCTTCGGCGGAAGATTCGGCAGCTTCTGCCCTGCACTTGCGCATGCGGTTCCAGTCGGTGATCCTCGCCGTGCCGATTTCTGCTCTGAACTTGGGTCATCTGATCGTCACGCTCAGGATGTCGTGGTCGGATCCCAGGCTGACGTCCTCGTTGCGCCAGGTCGCGTCGAGAGTCCCCGAGAGCTACGAGAGGTCCGGGACGGTGTCCCGGTTCGTGCCGGTTCCCCTTCGGGTCGCTACCCCAGGCTTGTTGAGGAGCGCCAGTTCCAGGTCTTCCATCGTCTTCGCGAGGGCCTTGCCCCGCTTGGATTGAAACTTGTAACTCCACGTGGTGTGCGGGGCGTTGAAGTCTTCGAGGACCAGGAGCGGCCTGTTCCCCGCCAGCTGCTTCGCCTGGCCGACTGTCTCGTCGAAATCGAAGTCCCTGCGTGACGGCCTGCAGTAGGCGCTCATCACGAACAGGTTCCCTCCACTGCCTATGGTTCTCGTGTGTATCTCGACCAGGGTGTGTTCGCAGCCCTTCTGGGCCGTGAGGTGCTGGGTGGCCGCCACGTTGCTGCGTACCAGGACCGCCGTCCCTTCTTCCGACGGGTCCGCGTAAGTCACGTATCCCGCGATTCTGGGTCTACCGCAGGTTTCCTGGAGCGCGATCACGTCCGGCTTCTGGTCGAGGCTCTCGATGTGTAATTGCAGTTCTGCCGACTTGTTCTTGATTCCCCTGCAGTTCCATTGGTAAAAGATCGTGGTCTCACCCCCACGGTTGCGTCTATTATTGTTGTTCCTCTTCATCGTCGTCCGAGGTCACCTGGTCCCGCCGACTTGCGACCACCTACTTGATTTTACTGGTACTCGCGCGCTTTCTTCTCTTCCCTGAGAGGTCCGTGTACCGCATTTTCGCTTGCAATGACGAGGTCTTGACGGCTTGTTGGTCCAGCTTGGTGGATAAGTCCTCCATCCTGCTCTCAATCTCGACCATTTCGTGCTTCAGGCTTCCCACTTTGGACCCTAGGAGCTCCAGCTTCGTTTGAATGTCGTACTGCTGTTGGGTTAGTTGGTTAACGGCCGCGAGGACCGCCGCCAGGCCGTCCTATAGCTATTGCATCTGACTTGGCTCTAGCGACGCCCCCTCCGGCTTCGAGGTGTCGGCTCCCATTTTCTCGTGACGGGGCGACGACGACGTTGACGGTTCCGCCTCCCGATCGGGTAGAGGTGCGGGGTCCCGCCGTGGCACCTTGCGTTTCGTGTTGGCGTCCCCGGACGCTTCGTTTGATATAACTGCCCCAGCGAGCCTTCCGCTAGCTAGCGCATCCATTTTCTCCATTAACGCCCTGATCTGCAGGTGCTGTTGTTGGATTTGAGCGTTCTGCTTTTCGATTAGCTTTTAAATGCAGAGCATTTCAGTAACTCACGATGTCACCCGCGTTGGCGTCCGTAGTCCGCACGCTCACTGCGCATGCGCGTCGAGTCGAGGCGATAGCGAACTCTCTCGCGAGGGGCATTGGATTGGATTCGAACACTCTCTCGCGAGGGGCATTGGATTAGATTCGATTGGATTGGCTTAGATTGGATTGGATTGGATTGGCTTGGCTTGGATTGGATTTGGATTGGATTGGATTAAAGTGGATTGTGTTGGATTGTGTTGCGTCATAGCCGCGGCACGTTGCGTCATAGCCGCGGCAGACGCGCTGGGGCCGGCGCATGTGCTGTACTCTCTCTTCCGCGGTTTCCTCTCCTTCTAGCGCGGCGCATATAACCGGTGTGCCGTTCTCCGGCGAAGCAACATCCGCGCTTGGCTCAAACACCTAGAGTCCACGCCGCTTTACAAGTACGCCAACGTCGTCGACTGGGACCGGCTTACGCAGTCCCCTCAACGTATATAAGCGGCGGAGCGCGCGTTCGGAATTCAGTCAAGGGCGTCTTTGCTTGGCTTTCGCTTGACGTGACGCTTTGCTTGACTCGAGTAGATGCGTCGCATTTACTCGAGTTCCCCCCGTGGGAAGATTTTTTTCAGATCCGCGCATTCGCTACATTCAGCGGTTGGAGCGCTTTGGTTAGAGGGAGGAGGAGGGGAGGAAGGGGGTCTGAAAGGAGGGAACTCCTCGCATGCGAGAGCGACGGAAGACCTGTCGGTCCAGCCCACCTGTTTCTCGGCGTTCCTCCGTCGAAGAGACCCGGCCCGGGACTTAGACTTCGATCTCGAACGGGACCCGCGTCGTCGGCTGCTGCTCCGGCCACCCTTGGCACCGCCCGATGTCGGTGCACGGCGGCGACCCGAGGGGCCGTCCGATGGCGTCCGCTCGCACCCCTTGGGCCGCGGGACGTGGAGCGTCGTCGGCTCTGGTGGACCCCCTTGCGGGCCGGTGTTACCGACCGGCGGCGAGGGCTGTTGCTGGGTTGGGGTCGCCCTGTAGGACCATTGCGTTCTTGACTTTTTTCGGCGTCGGCCCGTCGGCGCTCCCAGCGCCGGCGCCGCACCACGTAGGGGGTCTTGAAACGGGCTTTGCAGGCCCGATCTGCGGTGAGGTGGTTGCCCCCGCAGAGACCGCACTTTGGGTTACAGGTGTGTTTGGAGTCCGGGTTGGCGACGCCGCACCCCCGGCAGATTCTATTTTGGGGATGGGGGCACACATCCATCCGATGACCGACGCGGCCGACTGGTAACAGATGTCAATCTGCTTGCGGTACAGCGAGCACTCGACCAGGAGGTTCCCATATCGGACGTAGTTCGGGACCTTGGGCCCCACGAAGGCGATGACGACGGACGTGGTCTTGCATATATCCGGCTCGCCTGGAGGGCCGACGGGTTGTGCTCGTGGACCACGAGTTCTTGGACTTCTCGGGCGGTGTCAGTCAGCGGAACGCCCCGTATCACTTCCTTGACCGTACCGTGAGGCGCCGACTCGTAAGCGCTCACCTCGTGGGACGTCCCGTCGATGACGATGCGTTCCACCAGGGCGTACTTGTCGGCGTTCTCTCTCTTTGACGTGCTTACGATGACGATGTTCTGGTGGCGATTAGGGCATACTACGTCATCCTTGGCCGCGACCCCGCCGACTTTCGCCGCCGCGGTGATGGCTCGACTGATCTCCACGCGGGACACCTCGCAGACTTTGAGGCCACCCCGGGGTCTCATGACGATCTTTATGTCATCGCGAGGGAGGTCCGGCATGCGGGCGGCCCGCAGCAGCCTCCCCTTGTTCAAACTTCACGCCTTGTGGTGACGTGGGTCTCCGCCGCGCCTCCTGGAGCGCCGCTATCTTGGGTTCCACGTCGACCGTCGCCGTTGGCGGGTCCGCCGCCATCTTGGCATTCTTGGTGAGGTAGCGTTAGGCTTAGCCTGCCGTTCTTTTTCTGCTTGAGCTTTTCACCGGCGGTTTTCCACCCCAGCGCTTTCGAGACTTGTTGTGCTAAAATCTCTTCGCCTTGAACTTCGACTCACATGGCGGTCGCCATTTTAAATCAACGTCCGCTTAGCTGATGAGCGGCGGCGTCGTTTAACACAAGCAATTAGCGGTGAGACGTCGTGGCATGGTCCCAGGCCTAGTGACTACCCCGGCCGAGGCCGGGTCTTCATTAGGCTTAACGACGGGTGCCTATCGAGGATCCACAAAAGGGGCTCAAATTGTTGGAGAAATGGTCCCCTAGAAGGGGACACGCAGTGCGCGCAAGCTGAAACCATGCAACAATTATCCCACACCAACAGCACTCTCTCAGGGATCGACAGAAACGTGAAATAGTAAGAATGAAAGCGGTGACGGGCGGAAGAGAGGTATATTTTGCTGTGTACCTCACTCGCAAAGGCCATTCATCCAGCTAACCACACAATGCACCCAATGCGTAGAGCTGTCACTTTATTCAGCTATCTTGCAGGAGCCTTGAATGTTGGCCACCGCCGCTTGCACGTGGTTCTGGTAACACATACAAAGATAGTCTGTTCCCTTTCGTGCCTTCATCGTACCAGTCCTCACCCATCAATGGCCGGCGGTCCCTCTTTTTTTCCGCCGCCAGTTGGTGCGGACCACTCTTCGCTTCCCCGGCCATACCCTGACGAGTCGATCTCCTCTGCTGAGAACGACTCAGACGGCCGATTATTCTCCGCGTGGCGACATGTGACACAGAATGGGACAAAACGCGCGCCTTTGGCGTCCCGTGCGCCGAGCTTACCCAAAAGCGCCAGCGCTTTTGGAGCTGCACCCCTTCGCAATAATGTCACCGAGGCGCTTTGTTTCGTGTAACACCCATGCGTAGGACAGGCGTTGAGTAAGTGGATGTTTCTAATAGCGGAACGTTCTTAGGATATGCGCCTTTGTTCACAGGTGTCGTACCAGGCAAAACAGGTAGCACGGCGCCAGCCGGAAAGATTTTGGGGAAGAGGGGGGGGGGGGAGCTTAAGCCCTGTCAGCCTCCCCCCCCCCCCCCTGGCTACGCCACTGGTATATATGTTTGTCTGTCTGCGATACAGCATGTTGTTCTAATCATTGCAATCCAATGGGCAGTCATTACGGACCTTTGTTCCAATAAAATCTTTGTTTGGTGACACCACTCCATTTTTGTGATACACCTAATTGTTTTCTCTTGTAAATCATTGTGATATGGTTTATGTTTTGGATTTGTTTGTTGCATATTTGTGTTAGTACCATGTACAAGTATACCGGAATATATCCCAGTACAAAGCAACTGTGAGTCCTTCATCGATCGCTTCCACTAGGGAAAAAAGATATTGCATGAATAATTAACTGTTATAACTATTTGCATGAGCAACCTGTATATATATTGTTTATAAAAGAACTCTATCTCTGGTTCGTATGGGAACTAAGAGGCCACTATCTAATTTCACAGATTAACCGATCGGTTGATCGCAGTCTTCTCTAGTGGTTATTCACAGAATTACGTACCTACATTTTTGACTTCGTTCGCCCCTGAACAGACAGCCGCACGTGCAACCTAATGTATTGGGCTGCGAGTTTGGGATAACGGGGATTTTTCACGTCGCTGTACGTGCCGACACGCACAAAAATGGTGTGCAACAAGTTGCGGAAATTGCGAAAGACGACGGAGAACCTTCGGTACAACGTGTGTCCCGTCTAGCGTGTCGATCAGTTATTTCGAAGTGTTCCTTAATTTCTCACGATATGATACACGACTCGATTATTTCCGTGATTTGAGAAATTATAGATTTGCTAAATCGTTACGCAGTGCAGTCACCCACTCGCTTGTAGCAAGTCGTAATTTATCAAACCCCACAAATGAATCAATGTTGGCTGTACAGCGTAACACAGATTCAAAATTGTGCGTATTATAGCGCGCAGTTGGCTTTTAAGTATGGTAGTTATTATAGAACGTGGGCACTACAGCTAATTGTAAGCCGGCCATCCAAGCCTTCCTTAACTGCACCTTCTCCGTACAAGCCTATTAAAGATATGCCGGACTAAATCGCGACTGGCTGCTCGACGCAACTGCGAACGCCTTTCGCACGTTCATTGCCATGCCATGGACACGCGGCTAAAAGTACAGCCGTCATGGTCGAAGCCAATGACGAAACACGAGAACTAAAACCTTTCCGTTTAATTTAATCTTTGCACAGCATCCTTATAACGACATGAAGGTGAAACAAACGTGTTCTACAACAACCACTGGAAACAGCACGAAACTAAGGTTAGATGTCCGTGGCTAGCAAATGCGGGGCGCAGACTGAGTGCTGCTGGATCTAGAATTAACACAAGAAACGCGAACGCAAGAAAGTAAGCGCAACACGCGACATTTGCGAATGACGCGTTCTATAGGGCTGCGAACCATGCGTAATCCCTCTGTGCAGTCTCCGGATTTGAAGGACCACAACCGAATCACGCGAATGCAAGAACAGAATCACCATAACAGAGCAATTTGAAATGCTCGCGTTCGGTCTTACCGCGTTCACGAACTATATTGAGATGTTGCAGCCTGGCGCATACGTAATTACACCGCACCATGCGTATGCGCGAGCGGCATCCACCCCGCCCAAATATCCCCTTGTAGACAAAAAAAAAGCAAAACGGCCTCACTTGGTGCGTATTGCAAAACGGGGTTCTATAAATCCTATAAATGCCACCAAACAGCAATTGGGCACAAAGATGAAGAGCAAACTGCAAGAAAAACTGTCCGCAGCGAGAAACTCCACAGCGTTGCGAGGGCGTCTGCTATGAAGGGGCCAGCCTAGAGGGCGGCACCGTCATGGTGAAGAAGCTGAGGATGATTGCTAGTGGTATCTCCTTTTTAGCGGGGTAATAACGTGTCATCTTACCAAAAATAACTAATATATTCATGCTTTATACTCTTCGTTTAACACTAGCGATGCTCTAGGGCAGGCACAAAATACTTAGTTTTTCTGTTACAGGTGGTAGCGGCCCTAGGATATTCTCCTGTCTGCTTTTCATCCACCAGCATTCTAATCTTATTTTCGTCTCCTCGACAGCCTTGAAAGCGGTCCTAGGATATTCTCCTGTCTGCTTTTCATCCACCAGCATTCTAATCTTATTTTCGTCTCCTCGACAGCCTTGAAGTTAACTCCCTCTGTGTTACCCTTAAATCTTAAAGCGTCTGGAAAGAGAGAGAGAGAGAGCAAAACTTTTATTGAGCAGTTATATGCGGGGGATGTCTTCTTATCCAGAAGTTCAAGCGTCGTCTTCGCAGGTTCCACCCTCTCCGTCAGCATGACCTGGTCGGCGAGGTGTGCGCTGCACAGCGCTGTCTCCCACTGCTCGAGGTTGGGGCTGGGGAAAGGGGGTGGCAAGTCCGGGTTTCAGCTACGTTCCCAGACTACGTGGTATAGGGAGCCTCAATTTCCACAGAACTTGCATTGAGGTGGATGCTGATTGGGGAATTGCATATGGAGCCGGACTGGGTGAGGGAATGTGTTTGAAGTAAGCGAAGTGTCGAGCCTTGTTTTTTTACTGAATTGCGGGTGTGGCGGTGGATAGACTCTACGTTCTAGCCGGTAATGCTGGGTAATGTTACGGTAAGTCACAACAGGGGTGGGGTCAGGTTCTCCTTCCAGGGCCTGGTGTGCGAGTGCGCAGGCCGTCGGCCATACCATGCTGAATACGCCGGTTCTCGACTAAAGCTCCTGGAAGCCCTACGATTCACACCAGGTATGTGCCGAGTCAGAGGAACCGAGGGAAGAGGGAAAAACTTTACCAGAGAGAGAGAGAGAGAGAGAGAGAGCGAAACATTTTAATGAGCTCGAAAGTGAGAGTGGAACCCTAGTCCGAGAATCCATGCGTTGCCCTAGCCGTCTTAGCCACTGTCACCGGGAGGGTCTGGTCCTCCAATTGACAGCTGCTCAACACTGTCTCCCACAGCTCGGGAAAGGAACGGGTGGAGAGGGGGAGTAGGGCTGGGTTGTGAGCGCATTCCAGAATTATATACTGGAGGTTACCTACCTGTGGACAAAATCTGCATAGAGCGGTGTATTGTGTGGGAAACAATTATTTCATTCGAACAGGGTGTACGTAAGTTCCGAGAAGCGCAAAAGCTCTCTCACCTCAAAACTGCGTCAAAAGTGCGTCAAAACCTTCGCTGACAGCGCGTCTAACCATCGCTGAAACTGCGCCAAATCGATCATCAAACCTTCAAAGTACCCAATTCGCAAACTAAGAACGAACCCACGCGATGATTTTTCGCACACTAAGTAAACGATCTACGAACGATCTAAATGTGTACCGACGCGTGGTTTATGAGGTAAAGGTTTACTATTATTGTACTCCTTCTTCAGGATCGATGCGTGTATTGTCTTATCTAGAACTGTTCCTTTTTCGCGCTTTTCAAGTAACCGTTTCGACACAATAAAAACACGGTTTCAAGCACGCGCCGTGTGTACAGAGATCTTATCAGAGCTTTCCCGTCGGCCTACCAGCCTATGGGGTTGATAGGGCAGGCCGAAGGCCAGTTTGAGGACTGGAAGGGAATGTAGAGGGGAATGCAGAGGGGAATGCAGAGTCTTCTAAGAGGACCTGGCCAACTTCGTACGGACCAGTGCCGACCCCAGCTACACTGTTAAAAGGACAAGGATAATAATTGTATTGAAAGTACCTATTCGGATATCGCCCGCCAACGCCCGCCAATTCTTTAGAATTGGCGGGCGATTTCCGATCCCCTTTCCACCAGAATTCTAATCTTTTTTTCGGCAGTATCATGAACTGACCGCGCATCTTTTCGAAAAAAAATTGGACGACCATTATCACCACTCCGAACATCAATGCTGATTCCTACTCCTTACTAGTTGGAACCTGTGCAATCGCTCTTGCTTGTCTTTTCTTTTTCTGCGCTTATTTTAGTCTTATAACTGAACCTTTGTATTCGGTATTAGTTTTCTCTTATCTGCCTTTTTTTATGTTGTTAGTTGTGCTGACTGTCGCAGGTCATTCACTATTTATCATTTCATTTTTTTGATGCCCACTTGCATATATCATATACTTCATTATCTTCCATATATGTATTTGCCCCCCCCCCTTATGTAATACCTTCGGGCCCTTATGGAACTAATAAATGAAATGAAATGAATACGGCAAGAGGGTTAAGGTTTGATGGTCTCGTAATTTTCCTTTCGTTTTACAATGGTGCTTTTTTGTTTTTTGTTTCGCTAAAATTTCTCAATTTTCAACTCAACTCTCGGCCCTCAGGCTTCAGGAGCTGTAAAGCACCTATCCACGGCGGCGGTCAGAACAGCAACACAGCAGAGGGTGCTAAGAATCTCTCAGTCCGGACAGGCCGCCTTTGGAACTTGGTCCTGGAAACGTTCAACGAAAGCACCATGTCTAGTGATGGAAGCTTACCTGTACTACTAGATGAGCTCTCAGACATTAAGTGGGATATCATAGGGTTAAGCGAAGTTGGGACAGGCGAAGGCTTCATGGAGCTCACTAGCGGACATATTCTATGCTACAGTGAACGCCAAGAGAAGAAAGATCACGGGGTCGGATTTTTGATCCTAAGAGAAATAGCTGGAAACGTGTACGAGTTGTTCAGCATTAGCGAGGGAGTCGCGGCTTTTGTGATAAAGCTAAACAAGTGATACAGGTTAAAGATAGTACATGCCTATGCGCTAACAACCAGCTATGATGATGGAGCCATAGATAGCTTCTACAAATACGTCGAATCAGCGATGAAGAAGGCAACAACGCAATTCACGATTGTGATGGGAGACTTTAACGCAAAGGTCGGTAAGAAGCTAATGGGAGAAAGGTTATTGGGAAACGTCGGCATAGACAATCGCAACAGTTGAGGAGATACACTGGTAGGATTTGCAGAGAGGAATAACCTAAAGGTGATGAACACATTCTTCTACAAACAAAATAACAGAAAATGGACATGTAAAAGTCCCGATGGTACAACAAAAAAAACGGAACTGGCTTCATTTTAAGTGACAACCCAGGTATCGTGCAAGACGTAGAGGTGCTAGGTAAGATTCGGAGCAGCGATCATAGAATGGTTAGACTCAAGCTGAATCTAAAAAAAAAAAGAAGGAAGCTCGCGAAAACTAAGAAACCGCGCATAGATCCGAGTCAGTCATAGCCAAATCGTAGCAGTTTAAAATCACTCTTCAAAACGAATTCTCACTTTTGAACGAGCAGACCGAGGCCAGTGTAGACAGGATAAATGAAAACCTAACACCGGCACTCAGTGAATAAGCAGCAGCTGTGGGAGAAGCAACATGTAGGGAACAAACTGGAAAACTAACTAAGAAAACGAAGGAGCTAATTGCCAAACGTAAGAAACTGAAAGTGTTAAGTACGGCGGATCGGATTGAATTAGCTGAGCTTTCGAAACTCATTAACCAAAAGAAAACAAACGATATTCGTGCATATAAATTGGCAGTGATCCAGAAAACGCTGCAAACAGGGGGGAAGTTGAAAGCAACTAAGAGAAAGCTATATAACCATCGCCAAAGACAGGATATACGCACTCAGAGACAAGCCCGGTAGCATTACGCACAACTTGGACGAGATAATACAGGTAGCAGAACGATTCTGCACCAGGCTGTATGCCAGCGACGTTACACCAGGGCCAACTACTGAGAATACAAGCTCAAATTGCGATATCCCATTAGTTACATAAAACGAAGTTGGAGAGGCTCTCAAAGGCATGAAAATAGCAAAAGCTGCAGGTGACGACGGCAAAACCGTGGATCTTTTGAAGGAAGGAGGGGATATTGTACTGGAAAAGCTTGCTGTACTATTTTCGGAACGCTTGAAGACTCAAAAAGTGCCCATAGCCTGGAAAAACGCCAACATTATTCTGATTCATAAGGTAGATCTCAAGGACCTCAAGAATTACAGACCCATCAGCCTACTCTCAGTTGTTTACAAGCTGTTCACCAAAGTTATAGTTAGCCGCATAGGTAACAGCCTGGCTTACCAACAACCCAGAGAGCAGGCTGGGTTTAGGAAAGGGTACTCAACCATGGACCACAGCCATGTCGTCAACCAAGTTACACAAAAATCGGCCGAGTACACTAAACCTATTTACATGGTACTTATAGATTACGAAAAAGTGTTTGATTCCGTACTCACCGCAGCCGTTTTAGAAGCACTAAAAGACCTGGGAACAGAGGAAACCTACATAAGACTTCTACAAGACATATATAAGAAATGCATGGGCAGGGTAACCCTCCACAAGCAAAGCGAAAGATTCCCGATCCAAAAGGGAGTAAGACAGGGAGATACCACCTCTCCAAAACTATTCACAGCAGGTCTGGAGGGGGTATTTAGAAAGCTTGACTGGGAAAGCATAGGATTAAGGATAAACGGGGAAGACTTCAGCCATTTGAGGTTTGCGGCCGACATAGTCTCGCTGAGTGAAAGTGCAGAACACATGCGAATAATGCTTGAGGAAGTGCAATCAGAAGGCGTGGCTGTCGGGCTAAAAATAAAAATGAATAAATCTAAAGTAATCAGGAATAAGCATGCCAAAAACGTCCTCTTCTGCTTGGGAAACGAATCGCTAGAAGAAGTAAAAGAATATAACAACCTCGTACAGATGGTTAGGGCTGACCCCAACCACGAGAGAGAAATCCGGCGCAGAATAGGTATGGGTTGTGGAGAACTCAGCAAGCACTCCAAAATAATGAAAAGTAAGCTACCTGTTTCACTCAAAAGAAAATCTACAACCAGTGCATGCTACCGGTGTAGGTACGGCATACGGAGCCGAAACTTGGCACCTTACTAAACCGCTAGAAAGCAAACTTAGGTCGGCTCAACCGGCCATGGAATTAATAATGTTAGAAATAACACTCAGGGACAGGAAACGAGCTACCTGGATCAGAGAACAAACTAGAGCAGAAGATATCACAGTTAAAATAAAGAAAAAGAAATGGACTCGGGATGGCCAGGTAGTGAGACGAACAGACAACCGGTGGAAAATTAGGATAACAGAGTGGATACCAAGAGATGGGTGTAGAAGAAGGGTAAGGCTGTTAACCTGATGGAGAGATGAATAAATAAATTCGGGGGTAAACTGTGGCCTCGAGCAGCGCAGGACAGGACCGGTTGAAGGTCCATGGAAGAGGCCTTCGTCCTGCAGTGGAACCTGAGTAGAATGAGTAGGATGATGAGGGGGGTGATGATGAGGATGATGGTGGTGGTGGTGGTGGTGATGGTGATGATTATTATGAACATTTCTCTTGTTTTGTTACTGCTATACCTTGTAATTATTACCGTCTGTAGTGAAGGGCCAGTGCAGTGTGGTGGCCAATCCGCCGTACCAGGGGTGTAGCGCTGGCCGAAGGCAACGAGCCAGCAGGGAAGAAAGAAGAGGAAGGAGCTCGGAAGCGGTCGCGAAAGGCGACAGCAGGACAGCGCCCTCGCGGAGCAGGCCCGAGGTCCGTCGCCGGCGCTTCCTTCCAGTTTCCGACCGTCGCGGTGTAGGCCCGACGACAGCCCTGGACGCCGCCGGGAGAAGCCGAGGTCCGTCCCACGAGTGAGCGGTGGGCCGGTGACGCGGAGCGCGGGCAGCGAGGCCTCGTTTCGGGCCCTGGCAGGCTCGCCACTTTTGTAATGAATGTTGGGCCGGACCGCGTAGAAAGTCACGAGCCTGGACTACGCTTTCGCAAATGCACACACACACCAACTATATTAACTCAATAATGTACAAAGCCGGAATAGACACTGCAGCAAACAGACGGACTACACGCGGAAACACGAAGGTACCAATGACGGCGGACAAAGTCATGAAGGGAGTCGTATGCTCACAGACGGCGATCGCCGAGACCAGATGGTCTGGATGTGACGACTCGCGAGACGCAGTTCCCTGGCTGGCCACGGGGAGGTTACTGGAGTCGTTGTGGAGGTGTCTCACTGGACTACCACGTGACGGTGGCCGATGACTAGCGGCGGGACGGAAGGGCTTAGGCCTGCGCCACGGCGAGGCCTCGCTGCCCGCGCTCCACGCCACCGGAACACCGCTCACTCCGACGGGCGCAGCAGCGTCTTGTGGTCCCGTTGTCGGCCGTCGTCTCGTAGACAGCCCGAGTGGTGGCTCGGACGGAAGAGCCGGCGACGGTCCTCGGGCCTACACCGCAAGGGTGGCCGTCTTGCTGCCTCCGAGAACGAACAGCTTCCTCCACCTCCTCTTCTTCAGACTTGCGTCTTCCGTATGGTACACCCTTAAAATTCGGTGGATTGGCCTCTCCTTGATTTGGGACAGCGACACCTCATCACACCGTCATACACTTTAAATAATAAAAACCACTGCACGGGAATGTATTAATTTTGGTTTTAAGCACTAAAACGGAACGTTAATGCTTCAATTTTCACCCGAGCCCTCTATTACAACACCCATGAACCACGCTAGATCACGCGATTTCTGCAAGCAGCGAAGCGTCAGGTGCACTGATGCATGATCGAACGCCAGGACGGCGAAGCAGTACCAAAAAGGGCTACGGAAATGGGCCTAAACTCTGAGAAGAAGACAAAGAAAAATAGGAAGATAAGCCATTAAGACATTGAACGTGACACAGCCGGTTACGTGACTTTTAGACACGTGCCGGACACATGCCACCGCCAAAATAATTCAGTATTGAAACTTGCGCGTGCATATATACCTGCTTTTTTCGCTGCAAATGTCGTCGAGCGACAAGTCCCCTTGCCGATACGTAAGTAAACATCCTCGTTATTGTTCTTGCCCTGTGTTCGAATATATATATATACAGTATAGCCCACTTATAGCGAACCCGGTTTTAACGATATAGCGGCTATAACGATCAAATATTCGTTTCCCGTTACCATTGGTATACATAGATTTTCTGTCCAGATATAGCAAAAAGCGGATATAACGATATAACGAAGTGATTTTGGTTTCCCGTTTTGTTCGTTATAAGCGGGCTCACCTGTATATATATATATATATATATATATATATATATATATATATATATATATATATATATATATATATATATATATATATATATATATATATATATATATATATATATATATATATATATATAGCGAATAAGAATGGGAAATGAGAGGCTCGTTGAAAATAAGACAGAAATGAGTTGGCAGTCAAGAAAACCTCGGAAAGCAAAGTGGAGGATGTGGTAGGTCATTGAAACAGATAAAGAATTTGGAAAGAAAGAAAGAAAGTGGAGAAAAAATGCCCGCCAGGTGGGATCCGAACCCACGACCTCCAGAATACCGGTCTGGTGCGATAACCACTACGCTACCGGCGGAGCGATTCCCCCCCCCCCCTTCCCCCCCCCCCCACACACACTTTCTGGGGTATATATGTAAGGCATTTTTGTTTCCTGTGCTTGGGGGTGGTAGCCAGCGCCACTCGGACTACTCGGGGTGAAGGGGACCTTCTTTTTAACCCCCGGGCCGTGACTCGAGTGTCTACGACATGTCGAGAGTGGTCGGCCAGCATTCAACCCTCTTTAGCTCCCTAAGGAACCAAGACTGCCATGATAGAGGCCCTCGCTGTGC
Source organism: Haemaphysalis longicornis (assembly GCF_048455015.1). NCBI lineage: Eukaryota > Metazoa > Arthropoda > Arachnida > Ixodida > Ixodidae > Haemaphysalis > Haemaphysalis longicornis. The sequence continues at coordinate 400,602,922 of NW_027526203.1, forward strand.
ATGTAGCGAATCAGAATGGGAAATGAGGGCCTCGTTGAATTAAGACAGAAATAAGTGTTGGCAGTCAAGAAAACCTCGGAAAACAAAGGGGAGAGTGTGGTAGGTCATTGAAACACATAAAGAATTTGGAAAGGCAGAAAGAAAGCGGAAAAAAATGCCTGCCGGGTGGGATCCAAACCCACGCCCTCCAGAATACGCATCTAGTGCGATGACCACTACGCTACCGGTGGAGCTATTTTCCCCTCCACTTTCTGGGGTATTTATGTTTAGGTATTTTTGTTTCCTGTGCTTGGGGGTGGTAGCCAGCGCCACTCGGACTACTCGGGGTGAAGGGGACCTTCCTTGTAACCCCCGGGCCGTGACTCGAGTGTCTACGACATGTCAAGAGTGATCGACCAGCGTTGAACCCTCTTAAGCTCCCTATGGCACCAAGACTGCCAGAACAGAGGCCCTCGCTGTGCATGTAGCGAATCAGTATGGGAAATGAGGGCCTCGTTGAATTAAGACAGAAATAAGGGTTGGCAGTCAAGAAAACCTCTGAAAACAAAGGGGAGAGTGTGGTAGGTCATTGAAACACTGATTGCTGCGCTGTGCAACGGCGAAGGCCAACACCCGAAATGTGCATACTTGTTGCGTTTCATAATTTTTAAAAAGGTCACGCAGCTGGAAGTGCAAGGACTTTACAGGCGTGACCCTCAAGAACACCCTCCTACGTGGTTGAGCCGTTAGCTGCTGTCCACACGGATGCTGGTTCGATCCGCACACCCAACTCCCGTTTTACAGATGTAGACGAAAAACAAACCCTTTCATGGGCTACGATTTCGACGCACGTTAAAGATCCCTACGTGGTTAATTGTTTTACCGCCCTGCAATATGCGGTGTACCTCACAGCACAGTCCTGGGTAGCTTCGGGCAATCAAACACCAATCTCTTGGGATGTGTGTTTCTACGGGAATAGAAAGAAACAGGTCCCACAACATGGTTTTAAATTATTCAGTGCCAAGTTCCCAGATAAATAATTTCTGCTCTTTTTTGGTGCCTTCGGTCATCGAATAAGTAAAGCACCCAAACGTAGATTTTGCTCTAGACGTCACTTCATGTGTCTGACCTTTCGCAACCAAGCGTGTCATCACTGGGAAGGCAGCGAGCGCTGTGGTGCCTCATATAATTACCAGTTTGTCAGGACCTGCAGAGCGGACATGTCTCCGCTATTTTTTCTTAACGAATCCAAACAACGATAACAGCTAGGCCAGAGAAAACTGGGAGAAAGCTTCGCGTTTTAACCATTCTTCTGTTCCTTTTTATATTTTTATTTTTATTTTTCTTGGTATAAAATGTTTTTACCAGTTACCGGAACACGGTGTTCTCGTAAGTAGCCAAATTGAATCTTACGTTAACTTTTCATTCCCCCATTGAGTGATTGGTCTTTCCCTGTTTCTGGTCCCATCCCTCGGTAGTCATTCTGTCGAATCATCATCAGCTCAAGCTGTATGGTCGCATTTCACATGGGCTCCGTGTTCTTCGAGCAAATGTGCCATAATTTTTCTTGACCCTCCAAACCTGTAGTTGTCATCCAACTCAGCCAGTCCAAAGGTTCGCCCCGACCCCATGTTTGACCCGGTGGATGCGATTTTTAGATATTTAGGGCGCTGAACCACCAGCCAGGCCTACCGCGGCAGGTAGGCCTAACTCCCGAGAACGACATGCAAAGCTGTTTGCGTGATGGTGACGGCACTTCGCACGTGCAAATCCCTCATCCAAACCTAAATCAAGCTATGGAATCGGATATTACGAACCAGGACGGTCAACAGCCTGCCACTACGAATCAGGATGACGATTTCATCGAGGTCATGTCGAGATCCCAACGCTGACGCCAACGCGGCATCATCACGCCGCCAGCAACCGCTGTAGGCGTATCACCAGCCCAAGCGCAAGCAGCCAGCCTACTGCAAACACGTAAGCCAACCTTTCGTCCTCAGCCACTTCCCCGAGACGATTATAAGCTCGTCCTACGCCCGCAAGGTGGTTTACGCCTCCGAGACGTGGAATACACAGAAGTCGCACTGGCCCTGCTCAACGCGATTAACGCCACGTGGCGGAAAGCAAACCTCAGGCTTCGCATACACTCTACACAGAATAAGCCCTCCATCTGCAGAAGCAGCCCGAGCCCTCGTTCAAGTCAAGCAGATTGCTCTCGGCACCGCCATTCATCCAGTGTCACTGTACGGACTCGCTCCCGATGATTCCAGTAAGGGTGTAATCCACGGGGCTCCCCTCCGCCTCACAAATACTGAAATTCTTAGCAACCTCGACCAAACTGAGCACGGAATCTATGCAGTGCGTCGTCTTGGCCAAACCACTACCGTGAGTACGCTCAGAAGTTGCACAGAGAAAACTGGCTCCAGGTGTGCGACAGCTTGCAAGGCACTCTTACTACCCGCAAGACATGGCACATACGCAACCTCCTTAATCCCCTCACCAGGAAAGGGGAATCGAACCGAAACACCTCCCGCACCATACACGCGTACTCTGGCACACCCTACCAACTCATCCAGGGCCTTCAAAACAAATACCTACAAACAGATATAGCTGAACCTCCGCTACCATACACAGACACCCCCAATGAGTCCCTCGATCGGAATATACAGCTCTATGAACTCAGGGCTGCCTTGGAAGAATGCAAGAAAAAAAGCGCTCCTGGACCCGACCAAGTTACTTACAAGGTCCTCGCCAACCTTGGAGACGAAGCACAAGCGACCCTGCTCACTCATTTCAACAAGTTATGGTCGTCTGGGAAGCTTCCTACGCAACTGAAGACTGCTGAAGTACGTTTCATACTCAAGCCAGGCAAATCCCCACATATCGGCAACCTCAGACCGATTTCACTCACCTCCTGTATTGGAAAAGTACTAGAGCGCATTATCCTCAAGAGGCTCTAGCAGCATTTAGAAGATACAGGATAAATGCCAAACTCCATGTATGGATTTCGTCAACACCTCAGCACCCAAGACGTGCTCCTGCAACTGAAGGAAGAAATAATCGCACCAGCCACCCGTCACTCCCCTCGAGCCATCCTTGCCCTGGATCTTCAAGGGGCATTTGATAATGTGACCCACGCGGCGATTCTTGGTCGGCTTAATCAGACTGGCTGCGAAGAACGAACCTACAGCTACATCGCCGATTTTCTCGCACATCGCGGAGCCACCCTCAAACTAGGGGATCTCACCTCTAAACCAATCTCATTCGGCAGTCGCGGCACGCCCCAGGGGTCTGTATTGTCTCCCCTACTATTTAACATCGCATTCATTGGCCTTCTCGCTGCCCTAGAGCAAATACCCAACCTTCGACATGCCCTTTATGCGGATGATATCACCCTGTGGACGGGCACAGATTCTCTCGGGGGCTTCAAGAAACTCTCCAACGTGTTGCGGACACAGTGAACGCGCATGCCCAAGCCAATGGCCTCCGCTGTTCTCCTCAAAAGTCAGGATTAATTATATTTCGTAAGCACAGCCTCAACTCTGACCCTGACAAAATCTCGATTACCCTCGACGGACATACTATCCAACCGGCTAGAGCCCTGAAGATCCTGGGTCTTACTATCCAAGCCAACACCAGAAATGACCAAACACTTTACAACCTCAGTAAAGCAACTGATCAGGTAATACATATGATTCGTCGCGTCACCAACCGGCACCCAGGCATGAAAGAAAAAGATGCTCTTCGGCTCTTTCAGGCCTTTGTCATCTCCCGCCTCAGTTACGTCACGCCGTATATTGTCCCAACTCGAACCGACACCGACAAACTCAATCGCCTCATCCGGAAAGCAACAAAACAAGCTTTGGGTCTCCCGATGAGTACGTCTACGGCCAAACTACGTAGCATGGGGCTCCGCAATACCATCGAGGAGCTCATCGAATGACACCTTACCAGTCAACGCCTTCGACTTGCCCAAACCAAAGCAGGCCACCCGGTCCTTCGAAATAGTCAATGGTCATGCCCTGAGCAGACCCACCTGGTCACCATCCCCGACGCTTGGCGCCAGTCCATTTTTGTGTGCCCCCTTCCCAGGAATATGCACCCGGACCTCCACCCTGGTTGTAGAGAAGCCCGAAGCAAAGCCCACGAAAAACTTTACAGCAGCCGATCCGACGTAATCAACACAGATGCGGCGAGTTACCCAAATGACCAAACTATGGTGGCAGTGGTAACCTCTAAGAACGCCCTCATCACCACCACTTTAATCCGGACATCTTCCTTCCGGGACGCTGAAGAATTAGCTATTGCACTCGCCCTCACCCAAACCACCTCTAAGATTCATATATTGACCGATTCTCAAGCCGCCTGCCGCAGGCCCTTGTCGGGACGGGTGGCCCCGCCACATGCCGACTTCTGAAAGAACACCCGCATGCCCATCGGGTGGTCATTGTGTGGGCTCCCGCCCACTCTACATTGACAGGCAACACTTTCGCTATTCGACAAGCTCGAGACCTCACTCACCGAGCCCCTGAGACCGGGGCTGTTTCCGCACCTCTCCTCACCTACCAAGAAATCACCCAATACTGCCGAACCACGAAACAGATCTTTCCTAGTCCTCACACATCTTTTACCAAAAGCCAAGAAATTACGCTCAGACAAATTCAAGATGGCCCTTCTCCCCGCCCCCTCCGTATGCATTTACTCTTTCCTACATAGTACTCCGATAAGTGTAAATTCTGCCAGGAACCAGGAACTCTGACACACATATTATTCTACTGCACAAAACACTAACACCTTCCGCTCCTGAACCCGTCCCCTTCCCTTCAGCAGTAGAGATACTGCTGTCCACTGTCGACCTGACGACCAGATCCTGCTTGTGACTAGGGCTACGGCAGCCTGAACAGCACATGGGCTCCTGGACTGAGGAACCACTCTCACATTGTTTCGTACGTAATACAGTTGCCTCTCTCTCTCTCTCTCTCTCTCTCTCTCTCTCTCTCTCTCTCTCTCTCTCTCTCTCTCTCATTTTGTCACCCTGGTTGGTGGTCCATCGGTGGTTAGTGCTCAGCATTACATGTTCAGACCATGGTTACACCGTGGCCCAGATGAAACCCACCTGTTCCTCTCAATTTCAGCTATGATGTTTTCCAGCCGAGTTGTTCCCTCGTCCCAGACGCTCCTATCCCTAAGCGTTACTCGTATCGCAATCCTGGGTAAATTATTTTTTTCTCTTTTGAGTTAATTAACATGAAGGTGCTGGATTTTTTATGCCTTGGTGATTTTTTTAGTTCATTTCCAGGCTGTTAATCCTTTTTTATTTTATATGTGCTTTTAGTTTTGGTTTTGAGTCATTCGCGTAGAGGCGCTGCATTGGAGTGACCTTGGCAATTTTGTTAGTAAGTATTCCATTTTTATGGTGTTTTGTTTCTTCATACATTTTACATTTTTATTTCGCATTTTGCATTTTTAAGTTTATATTGCACCCCAGAGACCTGTAGGTAGTAGCTAAAGAATGCGACACATTTAAAAGCCGGCCACCTTTTTTATTTTCTCACACAAGCATGTGTCGCGTAAAAGCTGGGAATTCTATTCAATTTGTAAACCTGGTTCGTGCATGCTCTCTGAGAGACTGTTCCCACCGGACCATGGCAGCCACCTGCATTCCGACTGGCAATGTTTTAATGCGTACGTACACAGCAGCACCTATTTTTATTTGGACACTTTCAGCTTTGTATACACCAAAGAGAAAGCCGATAACTTGACGACATTTCAGTTTGACGTTCCCCTCGCAGTACAGCACCCGCAGATCTCCGGCAAACGAAAAGGAAGAGCAGGAGAAAGGCTGAGGAAAAGAAGGGGGGAGGGGGGGGGGGGTGAGGTGTTCGCTCAGGTATAGCGCCAGCGGGACGCGGGGGAGTTCGCAAAGACGGGCGCCGCTTCTCGCCGAGAGAAGGCCGCTGCTGCAACACTGCGCATGACCGGAAATGTGCAGCGCCCAGTCGGCCCGCGTCGTTTCAGCGCGGCCAGCGCGGCCCTCTCTCCCAACGGTGGCAGCGGGCCATGCCTTGGGTTGGCTTTCCCTCAATAGCCGGAACCTCCGTCGTCTGCTGCCGCGAGCGTCGCGGGGAAACTCAGACGGCGACCACTCTTTCGCTGCTCCGGTGGCCGACTGCTGCGTCGTCTGCTCTTGCCCTGTTGCCAGACTGTCTTGTTGCATCCGCGCCGTATTAGCGCGTGTCGTGTTCGCTAGGCAGCGATCGTCATCGATTACGCACAGCCACTGACACTCGATTTTTTCTCCGTCCGTACCGAGCGCGCGAGAAGAGCGACCATTCGAACCTCGTCGAGGCACCGGCTGGGCCACGCTGCTCCCGCTGTCACCTCCGGCGTGCTCTGGTACAAGAAACAGACGCTCCCCCCTTTGGCTCCTCGTCGTCTCACCGCTGCATCTGCACGCTCACCATTTGCTAACTCGTGGACTGTCTGCCGCGATCGACCCTGTGCCGTTAGCATTTCGCGGTGAGTGGACGCTGAATTGGAATGCCGTACTGATACAGCTGACTAATAGACAAGTTTTCGCGAGGTAACAACGATAAATAACCAAGAAAAACGACAACGGAAGGACGTGGTGAGAATCGCATCAAGAGCAGTTTCATCATGGTGCGTCTCACAGCGTGACTACCTATACCGGCCGGTTTAGTCTGTGGACAGTACTTTCGCAGCATCAGAAGTGGACGGTGCTACTGTTTTCGATCAGCGGGAGGTGACTCCACAGGTGTCCGGAGCGACCGCGCGCCCGAAACACAGCGCACCTGGAACTGGATGGCCCACGGGACCTTTGTTTAGCCGACAAGCGCTGCTGCGTCCAGCAATGCAACAGCGTACGAGCAAGTTCTGCTAACTTTGTGCTCTCAGCGCCGCACAATCAAGCAGTTTTCGTTGCGGAAATGTCAAGAAGGAAGCAAGCCAAGCCCAGAGCCCTGAAACGTAAGCATGTTCGCTGATTTGCTAAATATTTTATTTGATTTGTAGGTTTTTTTAGGGAAGTTTCTGCTGCTAAAAGCCCGTCGAGTTGTCAAGTGACAGCACTGCCAAAATATGACAGACAATGTCAGTTGACAGCCAGGAGCGGCTTTAAACAGTTAAATAAGCGCGTAATACAAAACGTGGAAGTGCACACTGGAATGGGATAAGCGGGTTTGCGGAGACTGCTTCAACGGAGCGGTTCATTACCAGCTTTAAGTTTCAATTTGCGCAGCTTCTCTTTGCAGAGGAAAACGCCTATTGACACTTTGGCTAAGTCCGCAAATCGAAGCAGTATAGCGAATTGTTTTAAAACTGATTTCGCAGCGCTTTAGTTAGAGGTTCTAGGACAGTTCTTGGTGAACCAAATCAACCTTGCAAGGTTGTATTTGGCGCCGTTTCCCAAAGAAAATGTCTGCCCCAAGGAAATAGTAAACGAAGTACCGGAATGCAATAGCTATGCCCGGTTTGTTCGGACTCGCCACGTGCGACAACAATGCCGTCGGTGCCGACAGCTACAGATAGCACATATTTTTCGTACAGGTTCAAGACCATCGCTTCAGAGGTGCGATGCCCCCATCTCTCCCCCCCCCCCCCCCCAAAAAAAAAAAAATGCGAGAAACATGCTCCCCGGGTGGGACCCAAACCCACGACCCGAACCCATGGTCTTGGGTTAAGGTCCCACCGGGCAGCATGTTTTTCTCCACTTTCTGTCTATTTTTCGAACATTTCAAAAACTATGTCTGTTTCAAGAAGAATAAATGATGGACCACCTTTTCCCCCTCGCCTTCCTTGGCGTACTTGACTGCTGGCCTTTCTGCCTGTGTTTGTTCAGCAAGTCCCTCATTTCTAATTCTGATTCACTCTCTCTGTGTGTATGTATGTATATATATATATATATATATATATATATATATATATATATATATATATATATATATATATATATATATATATATATATATATATGTATATATATATATATATATATATATATATATATATATATATATATATATATATATAATGCTTGTTTCCTAGTCTTTATTGAACGAAGCACAGACGTCATTGTCTGCTTAGATGGTAGACGGGGGGGGGGGGGGGCTACGTTATCCACGGTGGCTGCACGACAAAGGGTACGAGCCTCCCCATTGCCCCTTTTCTCCGTCGAGCAACTGTCCCTAAGATTGTCCTTTAATCTCTACCGCGAAAAAGGATGCCCTCCCCCTCCTTCCATCCTCCTCTCCCCTCAGATGAATGTTTTTGTTTGGGCGCTTTGTTTGGTGGGAGACTCCAGCATCTCGTCTGATACGGACATAGCCCATTAAGATGTGTCAAGCTCAATGAAGTCTTCTACAACACACCACTGGCCACCGCTTTCGGTCGAGGAAAGTTTTGCTTGAACGAACTTTCTCCGTTCTCTCTTCAAGTTCGTACAAGTAAAATTTCATTGTATTTCGTTTCATTACTGATCTCCAGTTCTGAACAACATGATTCAGTGATGCGCAAAGACCCCGAACGTGCGTTAGTCAGAAACTTCCACATAGTTTCATTCAAACCACGGCGCTATTTCGGCAAAACAAAAGACGGGTTCACACACACGGGGCTCATTCGGGATTGGCCATCGCCCTGCCCAACACTGTACGGGCCAACCGTGCCACGGCAAAGAAGTACGCCACACGATCCGCCGGGCCAAATATGAACCGTTCTCGTTTAATCGAACTATTCGGTGAATGTAACCCCGCATCCTTCGTGTCAAGACGCATTCTGGCCCCTATCAACGATCCAAAGCGGGAGCTTCGTTCCGTCTGGTGTATTTTTTCTTTTTTTGGGTAACAACGTCCTCTTTTCTAGTTGAAATACACTATTGTTATTTCATTTACGAAAAATAAACATTGGGAACATAGCTGTGCAGCGTGATGACATTGTAACTTCGTATTGTAGAGAGGTTTGGGCAACATCAACTGCCAGCCTCCCCCCCTCCCCGCACATTTTGCTTTCTCATATTTCTTTCTGCTTCTCCTGTGTTTTACTCTTCCGTCTTCCATCACTTATCCTATAAAGCACAAGTTGTGCATGCATGAACACATCGCAAAACGCGGTGCACGCCCGTAACCTGGTTTTAACAGCTGAAGATGTCCAGTCGGCTCCACGGTGAAGAGACGTCAGGTGTTCAGCAGCCTCACGGATGCTCAGTACCCAGTCTGCACCCGCTGCGGTAGAAGTAATTGCAGCACTTTTACACCCCGGTTTTTTTTTTTTTTTTTTTTGGGGGGGGGGGGGGCTATTCTCTGGGTACCGCCGGAAATTCATCAAACAACGACACTGACAAATTTCAGTTACGCTAAATTGATTATTTTTTACACTACGTTCGTGGCGAATTTTTTTACATTTGTTTGTTTCAGAAGTGTAAAACAAACTAATACTCTCTAAATATTTCCGTCAGTCCGCTTCCCCTCAATGCACCCGTATGGTAAATTGCTACATCGATGGGAGAAACTGAAAAATGTCAAAACGAGGCACATGACTTGGCAAATAATTATTTATCCGTGCTGTAGCAATACAACAAAACGCCGTGCTTGCGTTACGCGGTGCCACCCCGCGCACCACGTATTCGTGCTCAAGCCGGACGTAGGGCTTCGTCATTGCCCTACATTGACATTTTTATTGCAGTCGTTGGGCGCTTAGCCGCGTTGTTGGATAAAGAGCCCACATTTTTAAGGGCACATGGATGGCACCGAGCTCCCCGCAATATCATATGAATGCTTCAAGCTCACTCTTCGTTTCTCAGTTCCAGTCGTCAGTTCCTATTATACTTACCCGGGAAAGCCATGTCAGAGGAGGCATACCATAAGAAGTTGCATGCTTAATCATTTTTCTCTTTATCTTTATTACCTCGCCCTTTCCCTCGGTCTTCTTTTCTCAATATCTGCAATACTTTCTCTCCCGTCGCTTCTTCTCTCTCATATGGATACTTACAGCACAACGCTGTTTTTTTTTTTTTCGTATTATCAAGTCGTGAACAGGTCACTGATAGAAGCAGTGGTTTTAGTGGGCCAAAATAGGACCTCGTACTCACCAGTTGGCATAGAAACTGTAATTTCTAATTATGGCGCTCAGTTTAATGAAGCAAAGGCAAATCAAAACAAGGTGGCTAAGTGTTGAAGCCTGAGTCATGGCGACACTGCATGTATGATGGTACAAGACAAAAAGTAAAATGTTTAGACCTTGCCATTATACTCCAATAGTAAACTAACTTCTGAAGTAAATCAAGCCTAAGCAATGATGCTAGTTGCAGCGAGATTATACATATGACTGTAAAACCCTGTGCGCATCTCCACGCGTCTCTCCCCGTTATTAAAGCCTGAGACACACGTAAATAGAAGACGTTCGTGCTGCTAGTGCCTCCTTACAGCGGACAAAAAAATCCCTGCTTGCCAAAATGCCCTTAGCAGATCAGTAAACAAACGAAAACAACCGACAAATTATGTCGATACAGTTTACGGAGATAATTAGGAATTAATCTCGATGCGCGCATAAAAAAGTAAAATAGATGCCCGAAAAACACCTAATTGCACCATTTCCCCCCTCTTCTTTGTTTTGATATCCGCAGGCTGATTCCAGAACAAACGAGGCAAAAACCACACTCTGAATTTGACGCGGAGACGTGGCAAACCTGTTGTCGTAAACTTTTGAAGGGCCGAATTTATGGCACCCTTTTATACGGATTCAAGCTGGAATTTAGCCTTATCGCTTCAATCAAATTTCATCTTCAGGGAGTCGAATTTGATTTCACTGGAATTTTTCGATTTCCGCGTAACATCCGTGAGGATAAGTAAATTTGCTCTACTAGGCCCCATCAGCATTTCCGGTCCTGTATACGCTTATTTTCGCAAGGCTTCATTTTTTGCTGGTGGTGTATTATGTGCGGATTCGGGCTGTTTGCATGCCCTGACTGACTCCCCTGCTTTGGGAGAAAACGGCTGAAAGCAATCGACCAGATATAGGGCAAACGATAAGGCGTTCTACATAGTGTAATACGACCTGGAAGAAGGATAGTATATTCCATACTGAAACCTCCAAAGCAAAGCCATTCCGCAAAAAAAAACAAGAAACAATATCCGTCAAAAGGTATAAAACCACGTACGAGAGCTTTCCCGCCCACCATGCGCTAGGCATTTCACCCGCGACATCTCGCAGCCTCGTAACGACATTCCATAGACCTCAGTGGACAATCGTTAAAGAGGTTGCACCGATGCTACGGAACGGACAAGGGCTGCATGCGGGAGGTATTTTGGTGTCTAGGAACTCCGTCTCTCGCTACATGTATGTATGTATGTATGTATGTATGTATGTATGTATGTATGTATGTATGTATGTATGTATGTATGTATGTATGTATGTATGTATGTATGTATGTATGTATGTATGTATGTATGTATGTATGTATGTATGTATGTATGTATGTATGTATGTATGTATGTATGTAGAAAGAGAGAGAGAAAAGCAAACGGAAAGGCCGAGAGGTTATCCACGCTTAAGCCCGGATTGCTACTCGACACTGGGGAAGGGGTGTGCAGGGTATAAAAGAGAAAGCAAGCAAAAAAGAGGGGAAAGGTGAAGGGCCGCGCACACACTTCAGTCCCTTTGCGGGCACTATAGTCTTTCGGCTAAGCCTGTTTCCTTCATAAAACGCAAAATGGCTTTTGTTGCCTTCTGCGAAGTCTATTCTAGGGGTCGGTGTCCTAGAATAGTCTCCAGTGTGAATGGTTGATTTCCAATCGGTTGAGCTCGGCGGCCAAAACACGTCTTTCTGATGTATGTATGTATGTATGTATGTATGTATGTATGTATGTATGTATGTATGTATGTATGTATGTATGTATGTATGTATGTATGTATGTATGTATGTATGTATGTATGTATGTATGTATGTATGTATGTATGTATGTATGTATGTATGCATGCATGTATGTCTGTATGTATGTATGTAGCGAATCAGAATGGGAATTGATGGGCTCATTGAATGAAGACAGACATAAGGGCCAGCGGTCAGTAACGCCTAGGAAAGCAAAGGGGAAAAGGTGGTAAGCAATGTATTATTTTTGAAACAGATATTGTTTTTGAAATGTTTGAAAGATAGAAAGTGGAGAAAAACATGCTCGCCGGGTGGGACCCGAACCCACGACCCCCAGACTACTGGTATAGTGCGATACCAATTATGCTACCGGAGAGCCTGTGCTCCCCTCCACTTTCTTCGTTATTTATGTTAAGCTAATTGTTTCCTACACTTGTGGGCCGTAGCCAGCGGGTATACTGAATATCTTGACTTCGCTTATCGTAACAATAAAAGAAGACGGACTAGTCCCCTATGCCTCCCTTGGTGTCGTAGACTGTGCTGGCTATCCTTTCTGTACTTCTTCGACGAGCCCCTCATTCCTAATGACATACATACATACATACATACATACATACATACATACATACATACATACATACATACATACATACATACATACATACATACATACATACATACATACATACATACATACATACATACATACATACATACATACATACATACATACATACATACATACCTACATACATACATACATACATACGTACATACATACATACATGCAGCGGTGGGCAATTGATCGATTAACCTTCCGATTAATCGATTAATGCTTTAGTCACGATTAATTTTTAACGGTTAATCGGTTAAGTTCACGTGAGCGAAATCAAACAAGGATGTCATGGTCATATTGTCCGCAAGCATGTTGAGGATCACCTTCGGGTTCAAATAGTACGCCTTACGTCACAACAAAAAACGATGCAAGTATGCTCAGAGATGATAGTGATTAAAACCACAAGCTGATATCCAAGGCAGATGGAAGAATGGCTACTCTAAATACGGTTAAACTTGTATATAACGAAGTTGACAAAAATTCGCAATTTTTCGTTACATGCAGGTTTTCGTTACATGCAGGATTCGAGCTAAGGCTCGCGTGAATGAAGCAGAAACGAAACCAAAATGCTAGAGATCAGTGATGGTGAACTTATCCTTAACGTATTTATTTCACAGTGAAAAACTGCGTGCTTGGCTCCTGCTGCTTTCCCACAAACTTAGTGACTACACAGCACTTCAAAGAAGCGAGGTCACTTACCTCCGTGTTTACAAACGTAACTTAAGTATCACATTTGTTTGTTGACACTTTTGGGTGCCTTAACTCGTTTCAAGGACAAACTAATGTTGAAATGGCGCCTTTTCGCGAATTTGATGCTCTTTGTCCCACTCAAAATTGTTGATAGGGTGCTAGTTGGGATACTGTACCGGGAGGCGATGTTCATTTTTCGGCCGACGGAGATGCCATTCAAAATTTCGAACTTGTCTTGAAAATACAAAACGTTTTGTTTTCTGGTAGCAGCACTCATCACTGACAAACCGACACCACAAATAGCAGTGGAGACGCGCACCTACACTCCGACGGGAAGGCCTAGCACAACCGAAACCGCACTGACACTAGAAAGTGCTAAACCAGCGGAGCTTGCGGGCACGAGTACAAGCAAAAAAAAAAAAAAAACACTGTACGAGGCTGAAACCGGCCTTAAAACTTCGCTTAATGAATAAAATTTGTTTCCCACGACCGTAATCGCATGCTCCACGATACACGAAATTCCATCAAACTGTGCTGAAAGAAACGTGAGCTCATTAGCTGTCAAAGAGATGGAGGGTCGCTGATATAGCCTTGCATGCAATGCTTTTTTCGCTTTGAGAGCTCGGCACTCAATTTTCGCGCAAACGTTTATTGTCCAGGGAAACAAATCTTATTCACTTATCGCAGTTTCTTCATCTCCAGCGCTGCCTTTTTTGTGTGTGTGCTCGTGCCTGTTTAAAACTTTTCAGTGATTCTTTACCATCTGTCTTAACAACCACACTTCGAACTGCAACATCTGTTTTGAACGGCCTTGGTCGATGCTGCTATAACTAAAAGGGGTGGTTTACACACTGGGTAAATGTAGCCAACTTTACGAAGCACTCCTGCGCTTCATGCGCAGTGCAGGGATTTCCGACCATATCTGAATGCGCTGCCATCTTTTCTCCCCGCCATGACTGGCGTAAACCATGGCGACGCGACATGAGGTAAACGTATTAACAATAGCATTTCAAAATACACATGATGAATCACCAAACAGCATAAAGTATTATTGCTTCTGGAAACTCGGTACTTACTTCTGTTGTTTTAATTTGACACAACGATGGGATCGGAACACTATTAACAAGCTTCAGAAAGGCGACCGAAATCCGTTCCCAATTTTCGCGCTAATACGTTTTGCAGGCAGTTATCAGTACTGAATGTAAGCACCGAATTCAATGTATGGAAATGTTCAATTCCCATTAATTAAGTGTGTGTTGAAGGGGGGGGGGGGGGAATCTCGTCTTAAAAGGAAATTATAGAATTCCCTTAAAAATAGCGAAGACAACTGGTTTATCTTCTTGAGTTTGTCGGGTCGGGACGAGTTTGAGATGATATTGATGTTCGGAAATAAGTTAAGGCGGAGTGTACAGCGTTCAGCGTACGTTGAAGCGTATTTCCCTAAACGAGCCTATAAACGTCAAAGGTGAGGTTAAGGCTGACGTGAGGTCGAGAAAAATGTTTTGCGATTGAAGCGAGGTAAGAAATAAGCAGTGACATAACTTTCCCACCTCTGTGCTTGAGCGTCGGCTTTTATCGCTTGGTCCTGACTTCTTTATGGTAGTTCACCCTTTCATAGGATGAAAAGCAATGTAGCCGTGTGTTTGTTTTTTAGATAAGGATTAATCGTCATTACACCCGAGAGCACGGAAGTTCATTGACGAGTCCTCCTTCCCGTCCTGGGCAATCTGTCATCGTGCGTAGTTTGCGCCCGGTGACAACGACAACACAAGTGGCCTCAAACAAGAAAACCTATGAAGAAGAAAAGCCTTACATTTGCCTCTCCAAGACTCTCGCATTGTACGCGCGCGGTGTATCAGGTTACATCAAGCACTAGCAAGAGAAACGAAACAGGGACGTCAGCGCGACGAAGAGGGAACCTATAATTCCGGTCGCATTACTTTTCCGGGGCGCTACACGCTTGTCGACAAAAAAGAAAAAAAAAAAGAGAGAAACCGCCTTTCGTTCCCCTTCCCCGTATTTTTTTTTTTTTTTTTCTTAACAGGACGAATGGACAAGACGAGGGGCTCGGAAATGTACAACTGTGTTCGCAAATGTAACCGGAACTGCAGATGCAAGAGGTGTCGCTTCTTGAGCCGTTGCCAGGCGTGTCAACAATTCCGACACTTCTCTGCGGTCGCACAATGGGAGCAGAAAGAGCCGCGCAGGAAGTGCGCCGGCCCGCTTGGGAAGCCAGCGCCGATGCCCGCCCCGCCAGCCTCCGAGTCACCACTGTCGCACTCTTCGCTTTCTTCCCGCCGCCTGAATGGGGAGCGGGGGTGACAGACCCAGGATTGTCCCTCGGCTTCCAGCGCTTCCCTGTTGGGCGTCGTCGCCGGCATTGGGGCAACTTTCACCTGCGCCTTCCGCTTTCGGCGGGGAAACCCGGTGACCTTAAAGTGAGCGTCGCCATTCAGAGACGTCTTGGCGCGAATCCCCCCCCCCCCCCCCCCTTCCATTTCTGTGTCCGACCCGAGTGTCCGAGCGCGTACAAGGTGCAGTCGGCGTGAAGAAGGCGTGCACGCCCACGGACCAGCGGCTCGAGAGCCGGCTCGTTGCGAAACAGGCCCAGGCGGCCTTCTTGCGGCCACAAAGGAAACGGCGGCGGCCCACGTCCGACTCCCGCGGGGCCTCGGCCCACTGGCGAGCCTCCCCTGGGCCAGAGCGCGGGGTGCCTGGCGCACAATGAACGTGCGTGTCGGGAACGGGGCTCCCGTCGTGAATATGCATCCCCGGTTATTATTTATAGCTCTCTACCGCGTTAGAAGCATTTGGAAAGGGAATGTCCGCGTCCACTTCTGGCTTCGGATTCTCCGGTCAGTTATTATTGATGCACCCGCAGTGCGCCCGACACCGGGAGACCTTTATCCTCGTGTCCCTACTCTCTACTTACTTTTTTTACGCGCACATTGGTGGCCCTACGCAGCGCCTTGCCCATTGCGCGTACGTCTCCCGCTTGGTGTCAATATGTCACCGACGAACACTCCGAGCGGTCCCATGAATTTAAAAAAAAAAATGGCGCAAGCTACGAAAATTGGGGCCCTTGTCGAAATGTCCCTGTCGTGGCTGAGGGGAAAAGGGAGAAACGGGAGGGCTTATTATGACGCCGTTGTAAGCCGGAGGTGTGAAAAAGTTTTGGCATTTGGAATTGTAAGTCTGTGATGCTGTAAATTGTATCGTTCGCGTGTGAACATTGGTCCCTTCATGTTCCCTTCCGACGTTGCGCCTCCGAAGAGCTCGGGTAGATGGTTTGTTTGGTTTCTCCTCAATGCGTGGCAAATCCCGTAAGAAAGTATTATTAGTTGGCGCTTGCGCTGTATATTTATCTGTTGCAAAATGAAGGGACGTGAAGGCAGGCTCATGAATGTCCAGTGGCGGTATTTTTTTCATGCCGTTGACATCTGCTGCTGTGCGTAGCATTGTCTGGTTGAGAAAAATTATCTGGTAGGGTTGAAATGCAAACCGTGTTCATTGCCTTCCAAGGCTTTCGTTTTTTCTACCCAATACTCAGTGTTAATGTTCCTCTCATTCAGAACAAAAAAAAAAACACGCTTATTTCAGGCAAAACAAAAGTACGTAGCCGAGAGTACCAGCGTTCTGTTAATTATGAATACATATTGGGTTTTCTTTTAAGAAAGCAAATAAAAAGCGTATTAAAAACGGTGTTGAAGAGAGGCGAGATCAAAGCAAACACATTTTCCAGACATGTCGGTGCGAGCTCCTCGAAGCAGAACAAAAAACAAGAGATAAAGAAAAGGACGTGCGCGTTTTCAACAGATGGCGTGCGAGCAGTGCGAACGCGGAAAAACTGAACGGAAACAAACAAACCTTCAATGGATTTATCCTGGAAAGAGCGAGGGGGGAGAGGGAGAAAAGGGAGTTACATTGCAGGGGCGGAAGAAGATGACATTTTCTATCAAGATTTGCAGCGGGAGGGGGAGGGGGGGGGGAGGGGGGGAGGGGGGGGGGAATTTCATACGCACTTCTCCGTGCTGCACACACACAAAAAATACACCGCCACCACCTAAGTGCATTCTACGATAGCGAGCATGTCGGTGAAACATATGTTGGCAATGTTGACACGTTGACAAATACACAGTCAAGGCAAAACATTAGTACATAACGGGGCCTCGCAGTGTTCTTTTGTTTCAAAATACACATTCAAGGGGTTGTAACGAAAACCGGCACCAGAAAGGGTCGTACGAGCTAAGGAAAAACTCAGTGCACCCACATGTGGTCACGTGGTCGAAGACACCACCGCCGCGGTTGACCGCTGCTTCGTCGGTATGGGTTTTGAGAGCCTGCCCGGTTGGCGGGTGTTCCGCATAGCAGTCACGCGATCGTTCTCAGAGCGCGCAAATATTTCGCGTGTTGTTAGAATGAATACTATAATAGCAAAGGCACCGCGACTAATACGATTCAACTATGAATGCTACGCACTTGGTGACAGTTGCGCTATGGGACGTTTGTGCCCCAAGTTTTTTTCTTTCAGTGTCGAGCGATAGAAGTAATAAAAAACAGGGATGCCACTTTGCGGTTTCTGATGGTCGCTATTTTGTCGAGACAACATGTTCGAGCCAACAAACCATCGACATCCACAACGCAAATGGCGTCTGGATGCAGTTTCCTAGCAATATTCTTATTTCATATTCTTTCTTGCTGTAGATAAACGCGGAAATGTCCATCTGTCTGTCTCTCTGTCTGCCTGCCCGCCTGCCTGTCGACTGGAAATTGATTGATTGTAGGGTTTAACG